>NC_030677.2:162876527-163196527 GCF_000004195.4 Xenopus tropicalis
GTAAATAAGTTCTGTGGTTGGTTTTAATTCAGAGAAAATTGCAACATATGACCTTGAAGTTGTTATATTATGTTGATAAATTAATCTTCATTATCTAGAAAAGTACCATTTGAAGTCACCTTGACTGGTTGCAGATTACAATTCTGTAAAAACAGAGCCCACACTCCATATAGGGGAAACTATGGGATAACTAATACAGCTGATGTCACACAAGCACTTCCAGTCAACATCCAAAACATGTGTTTTATTTATTTGAAAGTTGAGGAGGTAGGCCACCTAGAAGGTAGGTAGGGGTGAAAGCTATACCTTAGGACTGCATTGGGTTTCTGCATTACTACCTAAGAGTAGACACATGTTTTTGTACAGGGCAAGTACAATCTGGAATAAGGTATAGTGCCCTGCAGTTTTACTGTCTGTATAATATCAATGCTGGTTGACTGCAAAGGCAGTGTGGTGCTGTACGCACTATATACAAAACTGAGGTTGGTGTGCCTTTAGTTTATCAGTACCTCTATGATTAATAAGCCTCAAAGAGTTTAGATAAACAGGAAAGCTGACTACCAGGCATTTCAATTTTACAAGCAATTTAATATCCAAACACGTATTATATATATATATATATATACGTATATATACTCAGGTCTATAAATAATCTATGTTACAGAGACAAGACAGGGGCTTATGTCTAAACCATAAAATTCATTGAGGTAATGTTATGCTGTTGCAGTTAGATATTTCATGTTCACTTGAAACAGGCACTGAGTGTTTAAAGGAGAACTCAAAACAAATATAGCTAGAAATTATATATTTTATATACTGAATTATTGCACTAGCCCAGAGGATCAGTATCCCTACAACAGTAATGAACCACACCTTAAAAGTTGGATTTTGTTAGGTGTGCCAGTGACACTCATATGTTCAGTGTGGTCTCAAATTTCTCATGGCAGCAGCTCCTTTGCCTGTTTTTCATTCCATAACACACACCTTATATAGCTTTATATCATACCAAAGGCTTCAGTACTAGCTAACTTGACATGACCCATTCTAAAATCACTTGACTAAGCATTCTGTATAGGTTACTATGCACTAATTTCATCTGCCTTTTAGTGCATGTGATAACCTATTTGTAGATATTCTTTATTATATGCAGATGGAAATGGCTGCTGCAGACCCCAGGTGATGAAGAACATGTGGTTCAGTTCTAACCGGACTCACGTGCAGCAATGATCTAACCGAAATGGACATGTGGTTGGTGTAAGTTTCAGCACCTGCTGGAACAGTTCTCCTTGTTGCAAATGAGACATGAGGATTAGCTAACATTACAGCCCTCACTATATAAAGCTATACACATACTGAAGGAATGAAGGTTAAGGACTCACTAAAAAGGTTAAATAGACATTTAGTTTTATTGTTTTACAAGGAACACATTAAAGGGAACTACCTATCATAAGAAATAATTCCAAATTACTTTCTATTGTTCTAGTCAGGCAAAATACACTTTATGTACATAATATAAATTTTATAAATCCTTTAGTCTTGGAATTCATAAAAACAATATTCACAGCAAGCAGACAAGAGCCATTTTGCAGACACTGTTGCTAAGGCAAGCTCAAGCCTGGGGGGTCCCCTGAGGGGTCTAGAGGCACAGAAAAGTTAAATTTGGGTTTCATATTTAAAAACTTTTACTATACAGCTTTTTATGGCTGAGTGACAGGTCATCTTTCAGACTCTTACCCCCATATGTAATAAAAGGCCCTAAGTTTGCACAGGAGCAGTCAGGCCTGGATCTGTGGCCTAGGGCGGCAAACATTTAGGGGCAGCATGCCGCCCCACTGCACTGAAGTTTTGCTCCCATATGGAGCAGTGGGGACCTCTCCGCACTGCTCAGTATGAGTTTATATCGGTGCCCGCGCAAATGCGCATTCGTGCGCTGGGGGTTTGAGTTGGGAATGCGCATGTGTGCGCTGGGGGTGTGAGCAAACGTGCATGCGCGGGTGCGACAGGGCGGGACAGCCTCGGGGCGCCCGGATTTGAAATCTGGCGCTGGGAGCAGTAACCCATAGCAACCAATAAGATGCTTACTTTTAAACAGGTGACTATTAAATGCTACGTGCCGATTGGTTATAGGTGATAAAAAGTGTAGCAAACTTTGATCCTGATATTGCATATGCATTATAGGGGTTATGTAATAAAAGGCACTAAGTTTGCCCAGGAGCAGTAACCCATAGCAACCAATCAGCTGGAAGAATTTACTGGTCAGCTGTTTAAAAGAAAATATCTTATTGGTTGCTATTGGTTACTGCTCCTGGGCAAACTTAGTGCCTTTAATTACATATGGGGGGTAAACTAAAGAGTGATCAGTTATGTAGAAAAAAAAAAGATTGCATTTGATACAATTTCCTTTACTAGAGAGCAACAGTTATCAAGAAATGTCTGGTGTATTTCCAAACCCCCCAAAAAATATTTTCAATGAGTATCTGATATATCCCAAACATAATCAGACTGGAATGTTTCTGTAATTATACCCAGAGTGGGTTGTTGCAACTTTTTTCGTAAGCATGCGAAAAAACCTTTACAGGAAACCTTTACAACAAAATAAAGTTTGTTGGCTTTGTTTAAAGGGAAATTAAAGGGAAATAAAAATTAAAGGGAAATAAAAATATTTCTCACTTATCTCACTTGTTAAAGGACAATGAAAGGTTAATATAAATTAAAAGTTAAGGTGGCCATACACGTGGCGATCTGACGATGTTTCGTACGACCATCGGTCGCACGAAACATCATAAGATCCGCCACACACCATTCAGGGCTGAATCGGCAGGTAAGGAGGTAGAAACAATAGGATTTCTACCTCCTTCTGCCGATTCAGCTCTGAAGGGAGAATTTTGGTCAGGCGCCTTCTAAAACTGGTCCGATCGTCGAGTCGTCCGATATCAGCAGCTTCCTGCGATATTGGTCGACTCGCCGACATGCCATACACGCACCGATTATCGTACGAAACGAGGTTTCGTACGATAATATCGGTGCGTGTATGGCCACCTTAAGTCTAAAGGCATTCTTTTAAAGTACTTACTGCATATCTAAATTCCCAGATCCAGGGACTGTATCTAGTGGAAGTACACTTCTTTAGCAATACTGTATGTATGTATATGTATATATGAGTTTTGTGGTCACAGCCTCATTGCACCCCTGCCTAATGGTTTAAAATTTAGTGGTGAGTAAATTTTCCCTTTTTTTTTTGCTATGGTTTGTGCAACAAGTGCCTTGTTGTAGATCCCACCCTTCCCAGCTACAGTCAGGTGATCTCATTGGTGGCCAATAAAAGGGCAACCTTGTGGTTTTTATACACCGTATAGGTACGAAACATAAGGCTTGGTAGCATCATGTGTTATAAAAGTCTAATAAACTTTTTTGATTTTACTGCACTTTTTCTGAGCTACTACTGATTACTTTTCTTCATAAATCCAGAGTGCCTGCCTTCTACGTATTTTTGGATTTCCTAAATGGCTCCCTTATGCTGAAGGTCTGGGGCATGAGCACCCAGGCCCATTTCTACTATGGGTGAGATTCCAACTACATTTCAACTAATTTTCACTTAGAACATATGTCTCTTCGTGTGTATAACCCTATATCTATGACCAAAACAAATGTGCCCATTATTCCATTATACATCAATAATACAATACAATAACAATACACTACACAATAATAATTGTTACTAATCTTGTAAAAATTAGGTATGCACCGAATCAGTTTGGGATTTGGCCTTTTTCAGCAGGATGGTCCTTGGTCCTCGCCAAACCAAATCTGAATCCTTAAAATCATGTGACTTTTTGTCACATAAACACAGAAGTTGAACATTTTTTATTATCATTCAGTTGCTTAATTTGCATATACAAATTAGGATTCAGATTTGGTTTGGTACTCGCCCGAATCTTTTACAAAGGATTTGGGTTTTGGCGAATCCCAATATAGAGGATTCGGTGCATCCCTAGTAAAAATATAGCAGAATTCACTTCAGGTCTCCGAGCTTCTGCTTGGAGTCAGTCATAGCAGTGCAGAGAATATAAACTGCAAGCCATTTCCATAGCATTTACATTAATAAATACATTTAAAACCAATGAAAAATTATTCAAAGAAAAGTTTTTGAGTTGGCATCCCCTTTTAGACCAACTCTTACATTTTATAATTGCAATTTCTCTTTTGCCAAGGTATCATTACTGACTGATGGAGAGGAAAATTACGTTTTCTAACCTGTGCAATTATGGAAGCAACTGAGGCAGGGCACCATACACATACCAATTATCATAAAAAACATCATACTGGCGAGTGTGTATGGCCAGCTTAAGTACTGTATCTTAAAGGTAATGCCAAAATAATGAAAATCTTTTAAAGTAATTAAAATATAACATATTGTTGCCCTCCCCTGGTAAAACTGGTGTATTTGCTTCATAAACATTACTATAGTTTATATCAGGGATTCCCAGCCTTTTTAACTTGTGAGCCACACTCAGATGCAAAAAGTTTTGGTGAGACGAGCAAGCATAAAAAAAGTTTTTTGGGGATGCCAAATAAGGACTGTGATTGGATATTTGGTAGCCCCGGGTGGACCAATAACATGCAGAAGGCTCTGATTGGAGTAAAACTGCGAGAAATTTAAAAGCCAGAAATTTCAATAAGGGCACCACTTTGAGGCCACTGGGAGCAACATCAAAGGGGGCGGGGAGCAACATGTTGCTCCTAAGCCACTGGTTGGGGATCGCTGGTTTATTTAAGATTGAATAATACATTCAATCTGTAGAATACAATGAATTTAGTTCATACACAAGAAATTAATCCTATTGTCTTCTACAAAGTTTATATGTAAATCTGCTATGTAACCTGTCCCATTTCTCCTTTTTTCATAAGTTTATTTTATAATGCTAGTAATGTTTCTGAAGCAAGTATATGAGTTTTGCTAGGGCAAGGCAGTAGTACATTATATTTTAAAGGAGAAGGAAAGGCAAAGTCACTTGGGGGTGTCAAAATGTTAATCGCTTACCTTTACCCTGGGCTGGTGCACCTGTACGGAAAGAACAGCACCAGCCCGGGGTACCTGCAGCGCTTCCTTCCTCCTGGTTCAGGTGCGTGCGCGCATGCGCAGTAGAGTGAAAAAGCCAAACTTTAACAGAGAAGTCGGCTTTTCACTCTACTGCACATGCGCGCGTCGTTTAGTCCTTAGAAAACGAAGCCGGAAGGAGGAAGCGCTCCGCTACAGGTACCCCGGGCTGGTGCTGTTTTCTCCTAACAGGGGCACCAGCCCGGGGTAAAAGGTAGGCGATTAAAGTCATTTAAGCCTAACATTTTGGCACCCCCAAGTGACTTTGCCTTTCCTTCTCCTTTAATGACTTTAAAACACGTTTTTGGTGTTACTGATCCTTCTTTAAGAATCGTCTTAAAAACACTGGGAATAAAGCCTGTCTTGTGACTGACTACATAAAGTGTAAAAAATCTAATCTACATATAAAATTATCTTTCTATGGTGTGAACACAATGAGGATTTATCTAGAAATAGGCAGACTAAAGTGTAAATACACTTCAGCAGGGTAGCAGGAGTGGAGAAAAGCTTTGGTACTTTGCCAGGCAGAAAATGAATGTACTTGAACTGACCAGTTCCTGGCAGAGAAGCTAAAGGAGTGTCTAGGGGCGCACTGTACTCATTCTGCAGCTCATCTATCCTGAGATGTGGATGCTTATATGCATAGCAAATCACAGAGCTGCTGAACTCATTACACAAATTACAATGTGTTTGAAACAGACTTTCGAGCTTCATCTGTCAATTAGGGGTTGCAGGCAGCAGGGTCACAGTGCCTTGTGACTCAATCCATCAGAAGTAATATTTTTCAAAGTGAATTTGCTGTTTTGTCCCAGCAACAGGATCTGTCACTGCCACAATGGCCCATTTACTTGATCTTTGGCAACATGTCAATCTAAACTAGTGGATCATTCACAGAGTGCAGCATTACTGCTAGGAGTTATGGTGTTATAGCACCACCTCTTGTTAAAGTAGAAGTTTCAGCAGATGTTTCTTTGCAAAACCACAACACACCTATACCTGTAGAAGCTGCATTCAGTGTAACAGTGTGATTGATGGAGATATGCGTGATTACCCAAGAACTGGTAAGCAGATACCAATAAAGGGTTACTACACATGAGCCAATATGTGGTGTATATTCTGGTGTCCTTGCAGTATGTATAGGTAAAACAATACAACGTGTGAAAGATAGGATCATACTTTCCAACATTTGAAAATATTGGCAGCACCACAAAAATTTCCAATACACATGGATAAAAAAATGGATAATCAGCATATTAACCCCAGCTGTGCCATAGAATTACTGTAGAACTGAGCACTATATCAACCCCAGACAAGCCAGTACCCTCACAGCCAATGAGCACTTCATTAAAGAAGAACTAACCCCCCCCAGACAAAAGCTGACCTCCAAAGAGCCCCCTCCCTCCCCGCAAAGTCTATTTAATTGAAAAATGACTCTGTTTGTAAAGCTGACCTATAGTGCGGCAGAGCTAGCAGACGCCATGTTCTGTATCTTCGGGTTTTCTTTGGATCAATTGGCAACACAGAGCTTGCCGACACATATGCAGTTAAAGATAATCTGGGATTACCTTACTTGCATGTCTTAAACTCCTATTAAAAAAATCCAGGGGAGTTGTGAGTTCCACAGTGGAATGCACAGCCATCTTGGACTTTATTTTCAAACAACAGGGTGAGGAGAAGAACAGAAGAGGCAACATGGAACATTTAATTGATGATCCGGGAGAGTGGGCTGTGGACTGAAATTCTGGACTGTCCAAGTATATTATATATTATGAGTCGGTCCCTAAACTCAGTTATCTGACAGAAGCCCAGAGCATATGTTGTGAAAAGAAGATAGTGAGCTACTTGGGGCATTTTCAGAGGCACATATGTTTAAAACTAAAAGTTATGACTGCCTAATGCTAATAACCAAAAATTATTAGTATTTCTAGTCAAATTATTTTTTCAGCTATAGTTATCCTTTAATTCGAATGCAACTTCTGCACAAGTCAGAAGGGATCAGTGGCATAACTACTATAGCAGTATGATTGTTCCCCAAAACAGCCCCTTCTGGCTACTGCAAACGACCAGGTAGTGGGAAGGGGTGCACCAAGTAGGGGGAGGGGGGCGGCATCTTGCCCTTCTAGTTGCACTACTGGTAGGTGTCACTTATATAGACCATAAACACAAGAGCAATACGGTGTGTAAAAATGCAACTTACAGAAGGTGCAAAGTACGAAATACATGGCAGACTCTGCCCACAATTTGCACTTTGCACCCTACCCTGTCCTGCACTTAGTAAATCCTGTATCCTTTTTTGTTATAGCTCTGCCTACATGTATGATGTTATTCTCCTTCATTATACAAGTTTATAACAGAATATGCAAAGCAGTCAGTTAAGCCAGTAGGGTGATAATAATGCACTCCGTTGCACTCACACACTCTTCCCTGCAGTCAGTTGTGCATTAATCTCCACTTGCAGCAAAATGTGTTCTTTGCACTTCTGTGTAATTGGCTCGGCACCACTTGGCCTTTCCTGTCTTCCTTTCTAAATAGAGCACTGCTGCAACTAATGACACGGGAACCCTGGTTTCAGGCTTCCCTTCATGCCCAGCCGCAATAAGCGCAGCACACTTGCACCTCCAGATTCGGTCACAGTGGTCACTTGAATGCGGCAGACACTGGAAATTATGCCAGCTGGACTTCAGCTCAACTGCAGCCAATTTGCAATAAAATGCACACACATTTGCATTAATTTTGCTGAATCTAATGCAATTGCGTAATCACAATAGTTTTCCAAAAAATCTCCTTCCATTATACTGAATTTAAATGTCCACAGGAGTTGTTTACTTTTAAGTTAACTTTTATTATGTAATAGAATGGCCAGTTCTAATCAGCTTTTCGTTTGGTCTTCATTTTTTTTATATTTTATAGTTTTTAATTATTTGCCTCTGTCTTATAACTTTTTCCAACTCGAATGGGGGTCACTGACCCCAGCAGCCAAAAGCCTATTGCTCACTTATCATGCTATTCAGGGGTCTCTCCTATTTATCCTGGGGTAATTTGGACCCTAGCAACCAGATGCAGAAATTCCAAACAGGATTGCTGCTGAACAAAGAGCTAAGTAATTGAAAAACAAAGACCAATAGCAATTTTTCTCCGAAAATCACTCTCTACACCATACTGAAAGTTATTTTATAGGTAACCAACCCATTCAAATGACATCTCTGTGCATCATTGCTCTAGTGGTACATGTATTCCGTGCTGGCAACAGCAACAGAGATATCGTTTCCCTCATTGGTAATATGAAGCATATCATACTATATATAGTAATATAATAACATGGGTGTCCAGCATGAACCCCAAAGAAAACCAGGCAACGCAAATCACTACACTGCGAGAAGGCAATTTCCCTTAAAACCTAAGTTGCGAATCTTTCCGCTCCCAGGGTCTGGTCCATATGATTAATAGACAATACGTCACTTCCTGGATCCCGCAAGTCGCTAGGGTTGTTTACAGCAACTGTAGGCAGGCTGCCGCTATGTAAGCCTTTATGTATCCGCCATGAATTCCCTATGGAGCTGCAGCTTTGCGCTCTTTTGTTGTTGCGTGGTTTTGGGGACTTGCAGCCTCGCTACCGAGAGCCCTAAGGAGACTGCCCGCACCGAACCAACTGAGACCCAGGCCTGGGACAGTACGGGGGGTCCTCTGCTTCCTGACCATGTGACAGACAACCAGACCTCTGAGGGCAAAGCGGAGTCTCACTATAATGATAGCGATACCTTACCTGTGGCTACAAATACACCTGAGCCTCTGAGCCCAACCAAGAGTAGGTAGCATGGGGGGTTGGCTGCCTAAGCCTGGTTAAAGGGAATCACAAACTCTTTACCACTTATTGTATTGTTTAAATGTCATTTTTGTTAATGGAAAAAGGCAGTAGTCTAGTAGGAATGTACTAAATCCATATCAAAACCTGAGCCAAATCAGAACTCTAATTTGTATGAATATACGTTCAACCCATTATTACATGTTGCAAGGTTGTTTTTTTTTGACAATGGAAAAATGAAAAAATGTTTTACTCATATCAAATAGCTATATGTATATAAGTTCAGCCCTGCTTAAATTTTTCCTCTAGTTGTCTGTTTCAAAGTTACTTCAAAATATTCTCCTAGCTGCTACTGTTGGTTCAGTAATATTCATCCAGCATTTGGGGTTACCAGGTTATAGTTCTACATATTTGTGTGAGTAGGGCTATCAGCCTAATGTGACTGCTATTTTTGTCTTGCTTTATTAAGTTAACAGGGTGGTTTGTGTTTGTGACCTGCTGGTTGCCCACTGTGATGACAACTGTTGCTGCGATCCTGACTGCAATGCTGCAGATATTCGTGGATGCCTGGCCAATGAAATGCCTGCAGAGACAGCCTATACAGAACCACCTGAAATCCAGGTGTTGGAGGGTGCAGAGGAAGACGTCCCACCTGAAAACAACACAGACCATAGAGGAGTTGAGGATTCAGAAGTCATTGATATTGGAGTCATAGCTTCTCCAGGGGATGAGTTAACAAGAAGCTTTGGTTCTGCTGACCAACCTGGTGCTCGAGTTCTTCCCTCTCCAGTCACCAACAGTAAGTATAAATGAAAATCTTCATAGAAGTAAGTAACATGATGCACTACTGCGTCTGGCAATGCCCATTTAATTGATCCATTTCTCTAGTGATGGGAGCATTAAAACTACTTTCTATCATTACTGTAAATAATTGAAAATGTTAAAGCTTTTAAAGAGAACTAAACCCTACCCTATTCTCAGCCCCCTCCACCCCCTCCATTGCCCCCCTTCAAGCTACCTCCCCACAAGAGTTATTCTGTTAAGTTTTTCAGTGATTTCTTATTGCTAGGGTATTATTTACTCTAATAACCAGTCAGTGGTTTGACTAGGAGACTGGAAGATGAATAGGATAGGACCCGTTATCCAAAAAGCACCAAATTATGGGAAGGCTACCTCCCATAGACTCTATTTTAATCAAAAAAATTCAAATTTTTAAAAATAATTTCCTTTTCTCTGTAATAATCAAACAGTACCTTGTACTTGATCCCAACTAAGATATTAAAAGGGGTGTTTGCCTATGATATAGAGAGTAATATTCTGAGACAATTTGCAATTCATTTTTTATTATTTGTAGTTTTTTAGTTATTTCACTTTTTGTTCAGCAGCTCTACAGTTTGGAGTTTCAGCAGCTATCTGGTTGCTAGGGTCCAAATTACCTTTAACATACAAAACGTTTACTAAATAGTCAACCAACCCTTTACTAATCCTTACTGGAGTCAAAACAATTTTATTGGGTTTATGTAATGTTTAAATGATTTTTAGTAGACTTAAGGTATGGAGATCCAAATTATGGAAACACCCCTTATCCAGAAAAGCCCAGGTTCCGAGCATTCTGGTTGACAGGCCCATTCCTTTGTAAAGAACATTAATAAAAAGTAATAATAACAATAAAATAGTAAATTTGCAGAGCAATCATTTTAGGCTGCTGGGTTCAGTGACCCCCATTTGAAAGACTGCACGTATTTGCATGCAGATATTTGTATAGACTATCCACTTCAGCGTGAGTATAACTAAGATTAATCTTCTTTCTGAGTTAGAGTAAAGTAATTTTCCACAGAGGGATTTCAGGTGCCACCAGCCAATAAGTAGTCAGGAGGGACTGCACACACACGCAGTTCAGCATAAATCATTATAATGCTCAATCACCGTCTATACTCGAGTATAAGCCAATCCGAATATAAGCCGAGGTACCTAATTTTACCTAAGAAAACTGGAAAAACGTATTGACTCGAGTATAAGCCTAGGGAATGCAGCAGCTACTGTTAAGTTTTATCAAAATAAATACCAATAAAATTACATTAAATGAGGCATCAGTGGGGTATATGTTTTTAAATATTTATTTCAAATAAAAACTGTAAATTAGCTCTGTAAGTGGAGGGTCAACAAAAACAATTGTTTTATCAACAATGATACCTTAAGAGTACTCAGCAACCAAGCTAAAACACAAAGAGTTAAAATCCTTCAAAACTATATATAGTTTATATAGAATATAAAGTGAAATGTCTAGTGCAGAATGGGACAGGTAAGGATGGTAGATGAAGATAAATTTGGGAGCGGGCCACAAAGGACAGAGGGTGCTAGTTTGGAGGGACCCATGGCACCCGACTCGAGTATAAGCCGAGGGTGACTTTTTGAGCACATTTTTGGTGCTGAAAAACTAGGCTTCCAGTGTTTCCTCTCAGATTTTTTGAAAGGGCCATTGGTGTGGTGTCATTTATGCTTATATTGTCTCTACTATCAGGGTTCTGTGGACAATACTAGTTGTTTTCCAGTTAATATGTATTTTACTGAAGCTGGAATAGCAATTATTAGTTTTAAAGTGATACTGACATGAAAAAAAGTTACATATAGGTTGTGTTAAACATTTTTCACCAACAGGTTAGCTCTTAGCTTCTGTAAGCAATTGTTACATAAAGTACCTAAATCTGACTTTTTTGCCAACCTGACTGTCCCCTCTCAACCTGTCAGTTATAGTTTCTAATGCTAATGGACTATTGCAGCACAAATATGGCAGCATTAGACAGATACAATTAAGGCAAAATTATAAAGCTCATGCAAAGACAATGTTATAATATTTTTAAAAACAATTTAATTTCTGGTGCCAGTATCTCTTTAAGATACATTTGTTAGTTAAATATCAGCATTTTATCCCTAACCGTAACGCATTTGTTGTTTTTTTTTCTTTGCTTATCAAGTTGCCAGTCTGTGTGTTTGCGACCTGCTTGTGGGCCAGTGTGATGTCAACTGTTGCTGTGACCCTGACTGCAGTACCTCTGACTTCAGTTTATTTTCTGGATGTTCCATTCCTGTTGTCACGTAAATATCTTTGCGAAACTCCCTGTTCCCGCACATACAGCAAAGCATACCTCCCAACTGTCCCAATTTTTGTAGGACAGTCCCTCTTTTAACAGCTCAGCCGTAGTCCCGGAACACTAAAAAAGATACAATGTTTCTCAAATTTAGCTTTTGGCAGAGAGCCCAGAAATCTTAACAAGCTACAGATGCACTTTTTGCAAATGTTGGGAGATATGCCGTAAAGTAAATCCGGCAGAGCTACTCTGCTACAAATGCACAAGTACCCAAGTGCCCAAGGATAAAAGAAAGAAGATACTGAGATGCTGGTGCAGCACTTAGGTATCTTTTCCATTAGTTGGTGCAGTTTTCTCCCTAACAGGAACACCGACCCAAGGGGGAGGGGCTAATATTTTGCATTAAAGTGACACATATATCAGTGCTAGTGCTATTTCCAAGCTGTCTAAATTAAGTCCTATTGGCTTTGAATGATATGGGGAAATCTGTGCTGTAGTGAAGCTGAGTGAGGAATAGCCACACTTCTCTTTTTAAGCCACTACCAACTCACTGCCCAAATTAATGGCAGAATTAAACAAAAATGTCCTGCATGATTGTAGTGCATCCCTAGGTATCTCATGATACAGCAAATTCACCTGATGATGTTAACAGGCAAATGCGCAGTGCAATTTAAGTGGTGCATCCCTATAGATTTTGTTTCATTTTAACCACAAGATGGCAGTATTGTATTTCAATGTATTACTTCACTGAGCACAAATTTCATTTCCAAATGTTGTACAGATTCAGTTTTTTGGCAGTTAGAAGAAGGCTCATTTGTGTGCACAAGTACAGTGAGCAAAGTGCAATTTGGAGCGCTAAATATTTTTGAAGTCTGTCTGGCATCATTCCTGGCGTGTCATTTCTGGTGATGTGTGTGACCTATTCTGTGTGCAAGTGATGTGTGCGACCTGTTCTTTTGGAGCAGTTGAGGCAGGGCATGACCTGGTCTGGGATTTCTCTGCATAGATAGGCGCAGGGAAATGTGCATGTTACCCACTGTGCCTGTGGATGTAAATTCTTAAGGCTGATGCCATATGGGGCTGATTCTTGGCCTGTGGAAAAATGCAGGCCAAGAATCCGCTCCTCCCCTGGCAATAGCCTCTTATCTTGCCTGTGCCTGGAACCATTGTGTTGGCCCAGGTGCAGGTACATGCTTTGGATATCAGCAAAGAAACGGAAGAGTTCGCATTTTGAGCCAATATCTGCCGCATGTGCCTGCACCCAGGCCAACACAATGCTTCCAGGTGCAGGCAAGATAGGAGGCTGATGCCAGTGGACGGGCTGATTCTCGGCATGTGTTTTTTTACAGGCCGAGAATCAGCCCTATGTGGCATCAGCCTAAGATCATTGTGGACCCACACTTAAGTGACTGATAACTGCATACACCAATTGAATTGTTCATCAAATGCACTGATGTTCCATTATGCCTGATTAGATCTGTTTAAATGGTTTGCATAATGAATGAAAATGTAATTCTGAGCAACTTAAATGTGATTCCTAGTGAATCTATGTTCCTGACTGAATTCTGCTACATCGTTTCAAGAGTCAGAACTAGTCATGAGTACAAAAACAATGCTTTCAGTCACAAATATATTTAAAAATAATCAGTGAAAAAGAAATTGCTCATGTATATTGGAAACTTGCTTTGAATTGCATTTCTATTCGTTATGCAAAAGAACAGTTTTTGGCAGGCATCCCTTCAGAATTCCAAATGGATTTTGATTGGGTGATTAGATCATTTGGGACAAATATGCAGATTTGTGAGGGGACAGTTTCTTCAGTAACCCCAATTACTCTTTATTTAGTAATTTTTAATGCTTCTGTTCCAGTGCATACAAATACAGCTACCTCCTTCTGCCATCAGAAAATATGCATATATCCTCCCATCTCTGCCAACAATGCTTGATTAAATGGATACTGGCATACACTATCTAATAGTGAATTTAATACTAGATCTTTTCAGTATGCCTTTTTTTTTTTTAAATAGCGCTGTCTGTCACCTCCAGCTGCCAGCCTCCATTATTCTTACACTTCCCATACACTTGTGTTTCACTATCTCACCCTATGTAACATAGGGCTTTTGATTGCCACACCCTATAAATTCAGAAGTGTAGTGTATCTGCTGGCAGCCAGTAACATTCATTTTAATAGGAAACCTGCTGCTTATGAGGAACACTAGCACTAAGATGGCAAGTTCAGAAACACTGACTGTTGTGTTTCCAACCGTTACTAGCACTAGTGTTTGTCCTAAGCAGCATGTTTACTTTTTTGCAATTCAAATAGATTAGAATACGGGAAACCATATGTGAGCTGGTTTTTATCTGTGATCTATTTTTTTTTCCTCCAGAGTAGACAGTCAGTTATGTACACAAGAAACTGTACAGTACTCGATCAATGCCTCGAAAAGAGTTGTCAACACAGTCGAGCAGATTAATCCAAGCATTTTCTGCATCCAAGCAACCAATTGTATGTACCGCTTTTATTTCTTAACTAAATAATTATTGTGGCTATGAAAGCAAATATGAGCAAACAGTGCTTTAAAAGGAATAGGGGACCAGTTGGGACAATCTTGGCAGGCCCCCTACACAAGGTGTTGTCAGTTGGCACAGGGTTCCAGGGCTGGGTGGGCAAATAGTCCCTGCCTCTTGCTCTATGACTGATGATCTAACCCTGCCTTTTCACCTCTCTTTCTCTTGTTCCTTTGGCCCCCAACCGTTCATGGCACAATGTGGACCCCAAGCACTGGGCACTGACACACTAAGCATACTATATACAGTGTGAGACAATGATTATTGGTCCCTCAAACACACTATACAAAAAAAAAAAACAGTGCGTACTCTGTAGCAATATGAATGCAGTTCCCACTTTTTGTGCTTATTCCACTTGGTGCGGGGCCCCCATGGGCCCAATAGGTCTAATTGGACTAAGGCCAGTCCTGGTGTGCAGCACTGTACATCAGAACAGTAAATTAATAGAACAAATGTGGTCCATTACAATAATAAATACAAATTACTATTGCATTAAAAATTAAGAGTTAATGTTGAAGCCACATGGGACAGATTCTCAGCATGCAGATAAACAGAGGCAAAGAATCCGCTCCTTCACTTCAAAAACTTGATAGTTGCGCCTGCACCTGGAGCCATTGCGTCAGCCTGGGCACAGGCACATGAAGCAGAATTCGGCACAAAATTCCTTGCGTATGCAGTTTCACAATGAATTCAACTTAGTGTGCCTGCAGCTGGCCTGATGCAGTGGTTTCGGGTGCAGGCACAACTATTAGAATTTTCAAATCATAGGGGTGGATTCTCAGCCTGCACTTATCTGCAGGCTGAGAATCCACCCTATGTGGCATTAACCTAAGGTTAATGCCAGACAGTACTGGTTTTCAGCTCAGGAATTAGCCTTTCTCTGTGCCTGCCTTTGGAGCCATTGCATTGGCCCTGGTGCAGGCACACAGAACAGATTATCTATTTGGATTATCTGCGTTTAATTCACAGGCTGAAAATCCACCCTATGTGGCATAAAGATACAAGAGGAAGGAGATTCCTGCCCTGTTTTTTGAAAAAATATATTTGCACTGGTCTTCCAACAGACTTAACATAGAATGCTAAGATTTTTTTGTAGGGACCTCTTGCATAAAGTTTCCTATTTTAAGCTTTTCTTCTTCATCTGAAGCACAAATCACAATAAGAGCTTGCACTCTATTAGAGCTGTGCTGACAACTACTTTGTCTTAAATAGTAATCAGACAGATAAACCAATAAGATAAGTGTGAAGTGCATTAAAAGGACAAAACACTACCTCAGTGTAAATTTAAGGTTAAAAAAAAAAAACCTTTTAAAACCAGTTGGGTCCCCAAATGTTTTTATTTTTACAGAGCCTTAGCAATTCATGCAGATTTGGGAACTTTTATCTGCACATATATGCCCTTCATAGCCGGGGCCCCAGGAAACCTAGCAATAAGAGTACCAAGCAAATATTAGGTTTTCAAGGGAAGCAGTTGGTCTTTTCTTTGTTCTTCAGCTTAAAAGCAGTATGAGTCTGGGTCTAAGTACATTTTGTTGTATGATATATGCCTTTCAGTCCTGTTAAATGTAGTGGAACATGTAAGTGTGCTGTGTTACAGCAAATTCCCTGGTTTCTGCTCAGTCTTTGTCACAAACAGTAACACTTTGCCTTAAATTGGAAGCTTCTCATTTATTTCAGCTTGCTTTTATTCCTTTTCAGATCCTCCAGCCTTATCCTACATTACTCCTGAGGTTCCAACAGCGAGTAACTTTGATAGTTTGCTGGCACTATATGGTGGGGTATCATTTAGCACAACAAACAGTGTTCAGAATGCATTTGTTCCCTCTGCCACAAGATATGAGGTAAATATGACTGAACATAAAAAAAAATAATTTCACATTTTACACTTTTACGCTGAATTTTAGAAAGGAATCATCAAGAAAATAAAACATTGTATTAATGGATAAAGCAGTGGCAAAATGTAATTTCTTTACTATCCTGTTTTATGCACCATAAAATATACGCATATGTGTAGGTTGTATAACAATGCTAATAAATATGAGAACTGGCACTTAGTATAAAGTTTTATATTGTTGTTTTTATTTCCAAAATGTTTTTATGTTTGGCGCCATTATCAACAGCACAAGTCAATCACATGATCAGTAAATTGACAAATCCACTGCCCTAGTCTAAATACATAATATAAAACTGATGGACTGGAAGGCATCCAAAAAATATGACTGGGGCATGATGTTCATATCTGTATTGATCCTCAGAGTTTTATTGGCCTGTCAATCCAAGTTGGTAATTTTACATATGTAGTCTGCTAATATTAGGGATGCACCAAATCCCGGATTCGGTTTGGGATTCAGGCCAAATCCAGCCTTTTTTTGAAGGATTTGGTTCCTGACGAATTCACAGTCCCTGCCGAATTGAATCTTTTTTAACCCTCCCCGTATGCTAATTAGGGTTTGGATTCAGTTTGGGATTCGGCAGAATCCGTCGGGGTGAGTATGAGGTTTCAGCCGAACCCTAAAAAGTGGGTTTGGTGCATCCCTAGCTAATATATAAATATATGCCATGTATACTGTTTTAAATGGCTGGAAGAAGACAAAACAAAGTATGATCCATGGATTGAGGATCAAATGTACTTTTTAATTTTAAGAGAACACATACCCCTTAACATTTTTTTTAACAAATGAGGTTTTACCAGCAACTAAGTGCAACTGTACATGCGACTGTAAATGGGCACGCAATTCGTGTTCTCCTGACTTTGCTTGTGACAGTCACACTTTGGTCTACTGATTACCAGCTGTTTGCAATTCTCTTTTTTAGGGGTCTGGTTTTCATACCAAGTGACCCTATTTCCAAATGCCGTGTATTGTGTGGACTGGCATAAAAAACTATTTTTTTGTCCACAAACTGGCATCTGTTCCAGGAAAATGCAAGGTTTATGCCTTTCCTGATCCCTGTTTGATGTGGTATAAACACAACCTCTGGGACATTCTGTTCTACACACATCCTGTATTACATTTAAGGTGGACCCTTGGGCTTCACATTAAGGCTGTTTCTGCAGTGGTGAATAAAATGTTTGGAATGTGTTCACTTAAAGGAGAACTAAAGCCTAAGTAAAGAAGTAGGGCAAAAATATCATACTTAATGTTATGGACTTCTTTACAAGCCCAAAGCAACCACAGCTCTTTAACAATAAAGATCTATGCCAGTGAAGATGCCCCAGTAGCTCCCCATCTTCTTTTCTGCTGATTCACTGCACATGCTCTGTGCTGCTGTCCGTTACTGAGCTTAGGGACCGACAATATACTGTATATACAGAATATAAATGTTACAATATAACAGCTACATGGCAGCTCAGAAACCAGAGCAATTAGCATCATATTTTAATAATAAGCCCTGTAGCATCAGCTTATATGGCAGACAAACCTCATTTTCGGCCTCATAATTTGCGTCCGCCCCTAAGATTAACTTCCCAACAGCCTGCCAGAGCACACTGAGCATGTGCAGTGTCACAGAGTGTCCCAAGATGGGAAGTCCTAGGTCATTGCTGCTACTCAGATGTTGATTTTTAGGGTTTAGCTCTCTTTTAAACATTCGGTGTCTTGAAAGATGGTTGGTTTATGTTATTATGTAGCATGTTTGTCTGCAGGTGGGGTGTATATTATACGATGCCCTTATACACTGTATATACATGCTACTCCACTAAGATAACGTGCATAATCATAAAAGTTCAGGCTTTTGCAAGTGCAATGGCTAAAGACTTCTATGCAAAAAAACTCTCTGACAGGTGAGACACTATTTTTATGAAGGGGATGGTTTTTGAATTCCCTACCAAAGTCCATGATACCATGTGGCCTACATGCTGGTTGTTTTCTGATCCATCGTCAATGTCATTAGGCTTGTATTATTGTTCTCACCATGATGTTGGTTTTCTTTCCATTGCCAGCAGGGTTAGTTTATGATGGTGAATTAGTCCCTGTCAGTGATATATTATATTTGATGTATTGCTACTGTATTGAACTGTTTTTGTATTTTGTATACATAGTTTTATTGTAATTGTTTATTTAGATATTTGTCCCTTTTTAACAGTATGGGTCTCCTCTCTTAACTGCCAGTGCGTACCTATCCCTTCCTGCTCCACTTGGTACTAAAGAATGTACAGATCGTAACCCTGTGGGTAAGAATCCTTACTGTCTGCGGAGAGTGTATTAGATAGCCTGTTTCCTCATAACCTGTTATTTCATCTATACTTTGGTCAAAAAGCTGCTTGATTTTAAATGTATAACTTACAGCACTGTGTACATAAGTTGCACTATATACATTCATACATACCAGGCATAAATGCATGCAACCATCAGCAACTGCCAATGATCAGTTAAAGTTTCCCAAGGTATTCCTACAGTAAATCTGTTCTGGTCCTGAATGGACAGGTTTCATTAACATAGGTCTTCAGATTGCAGTTGCTAAACTACAATAATTTTCTAGCTTATATTTACATGACCTTTATCTGTTTGTTTCTTTATAGGTTTCCTAGTAAGCCAGGATTCTACGTGTACTTGGAACGTATCACTAAACAATTGTTCAGTGCCTGCATTGACTCTTGCCACTTACACAGATGTGAGGATTATAGCTGTAAGTACTGGCTGCAGGCATTCTGGCTATCCTGCCCATTAGAATTATAGCTGTAAGTACTGGCTGCAGGCATTCTGGCTATCCTGCCCATTAGAATTATAGCTGTAACTACTGGTTGCAGGTATTCTGGCTATCCTGCCCATTAGAATTATAGCTGTAAGTACTGGCTGCAGGCATTCTGGCTATCCTGCCCATTAGAATTATAGCTGTAAGTACTGGCTGCAGGCATTCTGGCTATCCTGCCCATTAGAATTATAGCTGTAAGTACTGGCTGCAGGCATTCTGGCTATCCTGCCCATTAGAATTATAGCTGTAAGTACTGGCTGCAGGCATTCTGGCTATCCTGCCCATTAGAATTATAGCTGTAAGTACTGGCTGCAGGCATTCTGGCTATCCTGCCCATTAGAATTATAGCTGTAAGTGCTGGCTGCAGGCATTCTGGCTATCCTGCCCATTAGAAATATAGTTGTAACTACTGGTTGCAGGCATTCTGGCTATCCTGCCCATTAGAATTATAGCTGTAAGTACTGGCTGCAGGCATTCTGGCTATCCTGCCCATTAGAATTATAGCTGTAAGTACTGGCTGCAGGCATTCTGGCTATCCTGCCCATTAGAATTATAGCTGTAAGTTCTGGGTGCAGGCATTCTGGTTATCCTGCCCATTAGAATTATAGCTGTAAGTTCTGGGTGCAGGCATTCTGGCTATCCTGCCCATTAGAATTATAGCTGTAAGTACTGGCTGCAGGCATTCTGGCTATCCTGCCCATTAGAATTATAGCTGTAAGTACTGGGTGCAGGCATTCTGGCTATCCTGCCCATTAGAATTATAGTTGTAACTACTGGTTGCAGGCATTCTGGCTATCCTGCCCATTAGAATTATAGCTGTAAGTACTGGCTGCAGGCATTCTGGCTATCCTGCCCATTAGAATTATAGCTGTAAGTACTGGCTGCAGGCATTCTGGCTATCCTGCCCATTAGAATTATAGTTGTAACTACTGGTTGCAGGCATTCTGGCTATCCTGCCCATTAGAATTATAGCTGTAAGTACTGGCTGCAGGCATTCTGGCTATCCTGCCCATTAGAATTATAGCTGTAAGTACTGGCTGCAGGCATTCTGGCTATCCTGCCCATTAGAATTATAGCTGTAAGTACTGGCTGCAGGCATTCTGGCTATCCTGCCCATTAGAATTATAGCTGTAAGTACTGGCTGCAGGCATTCTGGCTATCCTGCCCATTAGAATTATAGCTGTAAGTACTGGCTGCAGGCATTCTGGCTATCCTGCCCATTAGAATTATAGTTGTAACTACTGGTTGCAGGCATTCTGGCTATCCTGCCCATTAGAATTATAGCTGTAAGTACTGGCTGCAGGCATTCTGGCTATCCTGCCCATTAGAATTATAGCTGTAAGTACTGGCTGCAGGCATTCTGGCTATCCTGCCCATTAGAATTATAGCTGTAAGTACTGGCTGCAGGCATTCTGGCTATCCTGCCCATTAGAATTATAGCTGTAAGTACTGGCTGCAGGCATTCTGGCTATCCTGCCCATTAGAATTATAGCTGTAAGTACTGGCTGCAGGCATTCTGGCTATCCTGCCCATTAGAATTATAGCTGTAAGTACTGGCTGCAGGCATTCTGGCTATCATGCCCATTAGAATTATAGCTGTAAGTACTGGCTGCAGGCATTCTGGCTATCCTGCCCATTAGAATTATAGCTGTAAGTACTGGCTGCAGGCATTCTGGCTATCGTGCCCATTAGAATTATAGCTGTAAGTACTGGCTGCAGGCATTCTGGCTATCCTGCCCATTAGAATTCTGGCTGTAAGTACTGGCTGCAGGCATTCTGGCTATCCTGCCCATTAGAATTATAGCTGTAAGTACTGGCTGCAGGCATTCTGGCTATCCTGCCCATTAGAATTATAGCTGTAAGTACTGGCTGCAGGCATTCTGGCTATCCTGCCCATTAGAATTCTGGCTGTAAGTACTGGCTGCAGGCATTCTGGCTATCCTGCCCATTAGAATTATAGCTGTAAGTACTGGCTGCAGGCATTCTGGCTATCCTGCCCATTAGAATTATAGCTGTAAGTAAGGGCTGCAGGCATTCTGGCTATCCTGCCCATTAGAATTATAGCTGTAAGTACTGGCTGCAGGCATTCTGGCTATCCTGGCCATTAGAATTATAGCTGTAAGTACTGGATGCAGGCATTCTGGCTATCCTGGCCATTAGAATTATAGCTGTAAGTACTGGATGCAGGCATTCTGGCTATCCTGCTTGTTAGGACTCTGTCTCTATCTGGTAAAGTCTAAAATGTCTTAATCTTAGCTTCTTAATTTAATGTTATAAGAGCCACAGTTGTGCTCCATGCTTTCATTATATCTCAGGGTGGAATTTTTATATTACCTCTTGAAGGTTTAAAAATACTACATTTAAATATTTTGTTTTGTTTTTTTTGTGCAGACACCAAATTCTGGAAACCAGGTGAGACAATTATTGTTTTAAATTTAATTATTTAGTATAAATGAAAGGGACATGTATAGCTTCTAATAACCCATGTTAGTTGTTAAAAGTTGTGTCTCCATACAGAGGAGAAGGTTACCCAGGCTTTTATACACTAGGGATGCACCGAATCCAGGATTCGGCCAAGATTCTGCCTTTTTCAGCTGGATTCAGCCAAACCAAATCGTTAAAATCATGTGAATTTTTGCCACATAAACACAGAAGTTGAACATTTTTCACCATGAGTGAAGTGTGCGGTTTTCAGATCCTGGGAACAGCGTGGTTCACCCAGATCCTAAAATACATCATTTTAATTTACATAAATTTCTTTCCTGGATGTTTTTACCTTTCATGCCGTACCTTGCATATACATAATGCGGTATTGTACACTAACTGGTGATTTCTACTGCTGCTGTGTTGTTTGGAATCAAGGGATACATATAGCAGAGTGCATATTTTTTTGACATAATATGCTGAATTGAGTCTAGTCTGCATGCTTTGCTCTCACATTAGTTGTTTAATACATTGATCTTGGATATCAGACATGCCATACCTTAGAGCAGAGAGAAGAGCAAATAGGCACTCCACAGGAGCAGACCAATCGCGCCCTCATGATTTAAACCCACCTTTAGTGGGTTGAGGGGGAGCTGCATTGTTAGTACAGAGTGCAGTTGCATTCTCTTTATAAAGATGAACTAAAGGAGTTGAATTTCTAAAAAATGGAAGTTCATTCTCATAACAGGGGTGCCATTTCTCACCTTGCCTGATTGCTAAACAGCGCTGCTCACCCTAACTGGCCTTCAAGCTGGGCGCCCAGCCACTGCTCTAGGTTGCCTAGAGGTGCTATCTCCACAATATGGCAACTACTGACAAATCCAAAAAAAACATTGTTTTTATGTTTGTTCACACTAGAATGGGGGAGACAGCAGAATAACAACAATAAGCTGGGTTTTTTGGGTCACACAGGTGGCTTCATTTCTCAACAGCCAGCTAATCCTGCTGTGTACAAAAGATTTGATTATGTTCCTGTGCAGTATAAGTGCAGATCTTTTTGGTGCTGTGTGCTTCTGTAGCATATGAGCTAGCCTTTGATCCTTAATGAAGCAGTGATTGCTGTGCTTGATTTATGTAGTGCTGATATTTTCTGCAACACTTTACATCAGGCATACATCAGTCACTGCGCCATTAAAGCTTACAGTCTAAGGTCCCTATCACAGTCACACACACACAACATTCTGTTTTATCAGTGAATAAGCATGTTTTTGGAACTGGAGAGGGAGAAAACTTCAATATTGCAGCCAGAGTATACCTTCTTCTTCCTTCTTCACACTACTTGTGCATGTGCAGTAGAGTGAAAAGATAAACTTTAACAAAAAAGCCGGCCTTTTCACTCTACTTCACATGCGCTGGCCCTGGGATTCCAAAGAGAGAATAAAGAAGGAAAAGGATCGACAAAACAGTTTTCTCCTAACAGGAGCACCAGTCTGGGGTATAAGGTACGAGATTACAATCACTGGGACATATGGCACCCCCCAGTGATTAGTACCTTTACTTTTCCTTTAATGATGCTTGCTTCTTGGAGAGAATATAACATTTACACAATTACCATTTGCAGATTAATATAACAGTACAGTCTATAATGAAGAAGTCTCTCGATGGGATCTTTATCCCAAGTGTCATAGATCATTATGTTCCTGTTTTGGACAATACAACAGAGCTTTGTAAAGATGTGGTTTTGGGGGTAAGTAAATATTTTTATTACAAAGTAGTTTTAATTCTTTATCTCCAGCATAGCCCTACTTACTTACAGGATATGTCATATACCACAGTATCAGTAAATGACAGAGGGGGTAATTTACTAAGGTTCCGGGCAGAAGTGCAAGAGCACTAAGAGTGCAACCCTTACTACTCATGCAGACAGCACTTCTGCCCGGGTCTGTCTGCACTCTGAACTTTATGCTGGATAATCAATTCGGAGCAAAAAATGATGAATTCTACATGTTTCCCAGCAGATATTGCTCTGTCACTGTGAAGCTGGTCTTCCAGAAGTATCTGCTAAAGCAAAGAGGCCTTCTCCCCAAAACTCACCCTAAATGGCTTTCAGTCTAGTTCCCACAAGGAGAAAGGATAATTAGAAATTATGACAGATTTACCTTAATTTAAGTATAATATGACATTGGGCATTCTGTTGGGATGTCTAAATATGCATTAGGCTGTAAACTGCCGACTCCTTTTAAATGTATTTTTGGAATTTGTTCTGGGAGCTGTATTTATAAACTGTAAGGTTGGTAGTTATTTATCTGCAGAAAGTCAAACATAAAAATCTTGGTTGTTTTTACATATGTATGCTTATTAATATGAGTGGGAACTTATATATTGCGCCTTCTCCCAATGCATACATTTATATGGTCTCTAGTGGTCACAAAAAAAATGTTACTTACATTTTTAACTTGTAGACATAATTGGCAGGCATGGATTTGTGGTGAATTTCTGTGTTTCACCATTGGCGCATTTTTTGCAAGACGGGTGAAAAAATGCGGCAAGAAAAAATTTGGTGCGCTCAACAAACAATTGTTGTGGAAAAATTGTTTTTGGAAAAGATTAGTGTAACGGCGAAGAATTAGCAAAAGGCTGAAAATGCTACGCGTCAAAAAAAAAATTGTTGCACGTCATTTCAGAGTTTCGCAAATTTTTTGCCGTTTCATTAATCTTTTCCAAGTTTTGGACAGATTCGCCAATCTTTAAAGGTAACGGTAAAGGTAAAAAACAGTAACACCAAAAAATGAAAGAGTATAAAAGTAACTAAAATATAACGTGCTGCTGCCCTGCGCTGGTAAAAGTTGTGTGTTTTCTTCAGAAAGTCTACTATAATTTATATAAATAAGCTGCTATGTAGCCATGGAGGCAGCCATTCAAAGAATAAAAGGCACAGGCACATAGCAGATAAAACACTATTGTATTCTACAGAACTTATCTGTTATCTGCTATGTAACCTGTGCCTTTTCTCCTTTTTTCCAGCTTGAATGGCTGCCCCCGGGGCTACACAGCAGCTTATTATATAAATTATAGTAGTGTTACTGTAGCAAACACACCAGTTTTACCAGTGCAGGGCAACAGTGCATTATATTTTTATTACTTTAAAGCTCTTTCATTTTTTGGTGTTACTGTTCCTTTAAGACATAAAAGCCTGCTTTCTTTACTCTATGAGCACAATCTTTATTGTACAGTTCATACCTGGTCGGTATAATTTCCCTTAAAAGTATTAGCATTTTTCATGACAGCACGTCTGATACAGAAGCCTTTATATGATTATTGTTGACACAAATTTATAAAGAGCCAACACCTTCTGCAGTACTGTATAATAAATGGGTGTATACATTGAACATACAGATTTACATGCAAAAAATACAGCCTATAACCAGTACAAGAGGGGCTGCTCACTTAGCATTTGTTACTCCGGTTTATGACAGTGTATCAGGACGTCACTGATTCTTTATACACTATAAACATGAAAGTAGAGCAAATAAAACTGAATTCTAATGCTTGCCTTTCAGGGGAGTTACCAGATCCTATACACAGAACAAGGAGCAATTACAGCTGTAAATGCTTTCCTCATATTGGGAGTAATTAACGCTACTCTGGGAACAGTTCAGCAAAGTTTTAAAGTTTCTTTTGTTCAGGTGTGTTTTATTCTCTTGTTTTTTTTTGCAGTGACTATATAGAATGTATAAGTGTGTGCATATAAAATCGGATCAGTCCTGTGCTTTGAATAATACTTTTAAGATTGAAAGCTCTTATATATATATATATATATATTTTTTTTTTTTTTAAAGATTTTATTTTGCATATTTTATATTTCTATTTAGAATTATCAATGGAGAAGGAAAGGTAAAAACTAAGTAAGCTTTATCAGAAAGGTCTATGTAAATACAGCCATAAGCACTCACAGAAAGTTATCTTATCTGTCAAAAGAAACAGGATTTCTTTTCTCTTTTGTTTTCCTGTGCCAGAGACACGCAGCCCTCTCCCCTCTCCTGCTCCCCCTCCCTCAAGAATGCTAAAAACTCCCCCCCCCCCATCCTTAGGAATGTGTGATCTTAGCCAATCAGCAGGAAGCTTCCTCATAGTCTTACAAACTGAGCATGTACACCGGTCTTGGTCTTGGTGCAGGAGCGAGGCATTATGGGAACTTTTTTTTTACAGAGCTCAGCATTTTTTTTTCCTATGAGGCTATGGGAGAAATATGGGGAGACTTAAGGGCACTATTGAGAGAACTGAAGGTATGCCTGCAGCTTGAGATTAACTCTTTATTAGCCTTTCCTTATCCTTTAATATATATAGGATAAAATTACAAAAATGTTTGCACCCAAGTGACTATATTTTTTTTTTACTGTAACTTGTCTTTCTGGAGACAGTTATATTGGCCATGTTAAGCAGTTTCCCTTATACAAGTGGTGCCTCTGCCCTGTATTACAGTACATAGCTGACACATGAATTTTCAGTCCCAGTAAAATACGCTTATCGCATATAATGATGTGCCAAAAGGTAATCTAAAACATTCCACAGGATAGTAAAGGCAATAGTGAGTGAATGATTTGGGGAGTGGTAGGGCTGTACAGATTAATCAAGTGCTACCACCTTACTCGCTTTTGTTGCTGCTTATTTTCACACATTGGATATCATAGGCTCAGCCTATCATTGCTTAGACCAAATGGAATCTGTGCTGCAGCAACACTTGTCTTTACATACAAGATAATTGTTGATTAATTGGAATTCAGTGTTTGTTTTTCTCTACCACTCACAAATCATTAACCTAACCCAGTAGCTGTTGCTGCTTGCGGGCAGTCATTTTCACCAATCACACTTTGATGGGAATAGGCTCATTAATGATGCAATTAAGGAGAGTTGGTAATGATGGCAGGCAGTATTATGGTTATACCAAATCTCTCTGGATCCAACTAAACTTGATTTTGAAATTGTTTTATTGATTACAGGATGGAACCTTCCCATCTCTTCTCAGTGGAAACCCTGGCTATATAGTTGGATTACCAGTCATTGCTGGCTTTAAGGAACCACAATATCCTTTTCTTGTGGCACGGACCCAACTGTCTAACTACTATAATGAATATGCATCTATATTAGAAAACTAGAGGACTAGAGCAAAAAACAGCCCAAATATATATATATATATATATATATATATATATATATATATATATATATATATATATATATATATATGTGTGTGTGTGTGTGTAACAATAAAATTGTGTACAGCAGAGAGACAAGCTTGCCATATATGGCCCCTCAAACAGAATCTGCTTGTTCAGCCTATGGGCCAAATTGGTCAAATACCGTTCCTGGTTGGCCTGTGTAGGCCCACTGCCTACTAGATTTTATTATCAAGCCACATCAAGGGTCAGTCAGTATCCTTTTGGCAGTGAAGCAGGTATGTGGCCAGTATGCTTTTCCAATGTGGTGTACAAATCCAGTTAAATTAACTTAAATTAGAAAACAAATTATAGATGTAGTTGGGCCTAATAATTTATTACCAATAGGCACTAAACACATGGCGCAGTTTAGAGCTTTGCCAGGTCTGTTCTTAAAATGAATAGAGCTAAATGAAGAGCTTAAAATGAATAGATCTAAATACGTGTATTCCTTTGTGTATTCATAATATATATATATTTCTTAACAGTTGTATAAATCAGGCATTATTCAGAACACAAACAGGTTTGCCCAACTAACTATTCTACGAAGCTCAGCTGGCCAAAACTGTCTAACAGAAGAAGGCAACAGGGCAGCAGTGCTGTTTGGGTACAACATGGTATCCGGCTGTAAACTGCAGTAAGTAACTCAAACACTGTATAATAGCAGAGCTGCCTTAAACCTTATATGATTTGGGCATGGTTAAGCAGTAATATTAACACTAGGGAATGAAAGCTATAAATGTGCTACAACTTGAATATGACTTAATGAATCTTGTTCTAAAAACTAAAGCTGGCCAAACATGGGCTGATAAAAGCTGCTAACTGAGCCCCTTCAGACCCAGCACCAGTAAGATCAGCCTGATGTAGCCCAGCACATGGGTGGGTAAATTGGGTGCAATATGTGCAAGAATTCTCTCCTTTTTTAATGAAACACCCCGTTACAGATACATCAGATAAGCCTCAATAAAAGTCACTGAAAATGTAGCCAGTTTATATGCAACCATATTTAACCAGAATATAATGCACCCAGGAACCATGTAGCCTGGACTGATACATACATCAGTCTATAATGTTTCCTGTATCCCCTTTGCCTCACATTTTCATAGTAAAAAGGAAGTGAAAGATGAAGGATTTGCATTTGAGTTACCAGCAGGTTGTTTCATGCCAGCGCATGTGTGGTTACTGATCTGTGGCCGTACTCCTCGTCATAATAAAGTGTATATATATATATATATGTGTGTGTGTGTATATATGTATGTATGTGTATGTATATATAAATAGTATTTTTGCAGGTTTGGTTTAGGAAAGGTACAGCGGCTTATTGCACTGAAAATAATCTGTGACACTGCAAAGCTTTCCCCACTAACTGATTTCTGTAATTGTAGATCAGCAGGATCTGGGGGCCTCTGCTATACAGTATGGACTAGAGAATAATTGTAATTATGTGATTATTTCCCCAGGTATCCTGTACCATGTCAAGTTGCAGCAACTGCCATCTTGAATGTGCTGAGAGGGCAACAGTTTCCCGAGTATGTGGCATCCTTTGGGAATTCTCAGCCACAGAATGTTCTGGACTGGGTACCAATTACTGTTGTCACTTCTACATTACCACAAAGCGCAACGGTAACGTTCTGTACTTCCGTTTTTGCACCAAACATGTTTGCAGTCACAGTCAGAAGTATAGATAATGGTATATAAAGCAGCCAAACACATAAAACAATTCCAATCATTTATAACACTGCAAAAAATATCTTTTTTACAGGTATAGGACCTGTTATCCAGAATGTGTGGGACCTGGGGTAGAGTCCTGCAGTGGTTGGGTTCTCGTGGGATACCTGCAGAAAAAGCAGGCACCCCGCGGGTTGCGGGTAGGCTTTTCAGATGCAAATATAGATGCGGGTCTTATCTATATTTCTTACATTATCTATATTTTACTCCTTTTAGACACTTTAAAACTTTTTTTTCTCATTTCCCCCCCCCCCTCCATTTCAGATATCACTTCCGGTCTGCAGCAATAAAACTCCCTGTTTAATGGTTGTCAAGCGGGTCACGGAACAGGTTGCGGATAAGGCAGTTGAGGGTTGGGTAGCAGGTCCATGCTGGTTAAAATGCGGGTTTTGATTTCAGGCCACGGGTCCGGATTGGGGGTCTGGGTTTTAAAAAAATTAGTCCGCACATGGCTCTAACCTGGGGTTCTATGAATAAGGGGGTCTTTCTGTAATTTAGATCACCATAATTGTAAGTCTGCTAAAAAATCACTAAAACATTAAACCCAATAGGGCTGTTTTGCCTCCAGTAAGGATTAATTATATCTTAGTTGGGATCAATTACTAGGTACTGTTTTATTATTACAGAGAAAAAGGAAATAATAAAAGAAAAATGTTACAGAGCTGAGATGCCCAATCAGGATCCTTCCCAGCATCCTGGACTCATAATAGAATTTAAATGCAGGAGACATGTAGACTGGATGTGTGAAAAGCTTCAACTGTTTTAGCTCAGTGTTTTCTTATGGTTTTTTTTTTTATTGCTACATATTCACATCGCTGAATTTCTTAATATTTGTTTTTCACCAAAGGCTGATTGCAAAATCCCAGTTTCATTAGACTTAGAAGTGAGATGGACAAAATATGGATCTCTGGTAAATCCTCAAGCTCAGATTGTTAATGTTACGGAAAAGATAACATATGCTTTTGTCCAGGTAGGTACTATGTAGCTCTTTTTTTTGCACAAAGAAATAACTATTTACTAAACATAAATAGAGGACTTATATTCTGCACTTAGTCAGAGCCTATAAAGTTAATGTTGTCCTAAAATTAGACCATAGCGTTTAATATAATATATTTTTTTTTAAAAAAAGCACTTGTGTCTGGGGTCTTGCTGTGCACCTAGTGCCAAAAGCAGGCAAGGCTGTATTCAAGGTAGAATGCAGGTCTGTGCAATCCATTTTGGAGACCTGTGGAAATTTAGAGCAGTACTGGGCAGGGTGCAAAGTGATTCTGTCAGTTTTACACTTTGTTCCCTGCCCTGCACTTAGTAAATGACCACTAATGCCTTGAGTAATCCGTAATGGTAGGATCGCTTGTCACCCTAAAACTACTGACACATTTATCTGGATTCATTCACTACTATATGGCCAGCTGTACAGATAGTCACCCTGGCCCAAATTATTAACCCAATATTCACCTGGGCCCCCTTTGGTGGTGGACCCTACCACCTGTTAATATGGGGCCCTAACTCTAATCTGCCCTGGCCACTCCCCAATTACAAACCCCACCCACAAGCCCTATTCCTTCAGCAACCTATGGTTTATGATTTTTTCAATCTCTGCAGTGGGGCCTCAGTTGCCCTTGTACCCCCATTGATGTCCCTGCCATAGACTAACTAAGAGTTCATCTTAAAGCTTTTCCTTAAAGATTGCCATACACAGGCTGACCCTTTGCAGTAAGGCTGATGCCACACGTGGCATAGGGCTGATATTTTCAGCAAGCGGAAAAACGCTTGGCGAAAATTCAGCCCTACGCCTGCTACTTGTGCCTGCACCCGAATGAATGGAATACGCTTGGGTGCAGGCACATGTAGCCAATATACGCATGAAAATGCGAGACTTTGCATTCTCACGCATTTTCATGCGTATATCGGCTACATGTGTCTGCACCCGAGCGTATCTCATTCATTCGAGTGCAGGCACAAGTAGCAGGCGTAGGGCTGAATTTTCGCCAAGCGTTTTTCCGCTTGCCCAAAATATCAGCCCTACGCCACGTGTGGCATCAGCCTAAGACTTAGCATACCTTCACAGACATTTGGATTGTTTGACTGAAAGAAGTCAAACTACCCTATTAAATTGTGGCATGTATGACCAAATTCATTTTTTTTTTTTAGTCAGCTGCCCCCCCCATATCCTATAGGATATGTTCAGGATGCAAATGGATAAATGGTATTTGACTATCCATATAAAACTGGACAGCACCTTATATAATTTAGTTAAAGCCTTGTTCACACCACCAGCTGGATCATTTAGGGCTCTGGCACACGGGGAGATTAGTCGCGAAAGCCTCGCGAGTCTTTTTCGGCGATTTGCGCGAAATCGCGCCGCCGCGTCTGCCATCCCGCCGGCGACTTACATGTTCGCCGGTGGGATGGCAGGGGATGGCAACTCGGGGAGATATAGCTTCAAAGGACAAGACAGTTTTACGTACTAATAAGGGCTCTGGCACACGGGGAGATTAGTCGCCCGCGGCAAAACTCCCTGTTCACGGGCGACTAATCTCCCCGTGTGCCAGAGCCCTTATTAGTACGTAAAACTGTCTTGTCCTTTGAAGCTATTTTGGTATAGTGTAGTGTGACCTATAAACTACACACTAATATAGCACTATTAATTCCCAAATCACACATAAGCGTGTCTTTTCTTCACAGAATACTAATTCAGGAAGTGGAAATGTGCTGCAAATCTCTACCTCGGTCACCTTCCTCGATGTGTCTGCGCCTGCACAACCTGGTTACAAAGCTCCCCCAACCATTGATGCCACACTGCCCTTTGATTTCTTCCGCCCTTTTGTATAAAATGAGTCAGGTAACATTTGTTGGAAGCTAGTTTCCACTTAGCAAATATTTCACTGTTCTGTAAATAATTAATTAGGATTAAATGACTTCTACAGATGTGACTGAAAGCTTTTAAAGGGGACCTGTCACCAAGACAACCCTAATTCTTTTTTTTTTTTAATTAAAAAACTTCCATACCTGTTACAAAGGTATTTCAAAATCTGAGCTGTCAATCATATATTGCCTACCTCTTCTTCATGGCATTAAAGGTGGGGCAGGCAATTACTTTCACTTTCCATTCTGAACTTCCTGGATGTCACTGCTCTCCCTTTCTTCTCATTGCCTATATTGTGGATCATTGGATTTGGCATCAATTCCCCCATTCTGGCATATTCACAATATTTTGGGGTGATACAAAACTTGTCTTACAGGAGAAGTAAAGTTACTATCACTGGGGAGTGCCAAATGTTAGGCACCCCTCCCCCAGTGATTGAAGCACTGGCCTGGGGTATCAGGTAAGTGATTACAATTAGCAGAAAGATGCAAGTTCTTCCGTCTACAGAATCCTGGGGCAGGCGCATGTGCAGTAAAGAGAAAAAGCCGGCTTTTTGTTTAAGTTTTGCTTTCACTCTACTGCACGTGCACAAGTGGCGCAAAGGCAGAAGAAGGAAGAGGTTTTCTCCTAACAGGAGCACTGGCCCAGGGTACGACTGGGGGGTGCTTAACATTTGTGCACCCCAGAGATTAGACCTTTCCTTCTCCTTTAATAACAGTATTCACAAATTGGTGCCTGCAGGGTGAGATTGTGAATTCCAAAACTAAAGGAAGCATGGCATAAAATTTACTTAATATAAAAAGTTTATTTTGCTTGACAAACCCAATAGAAAATAATTTGGAATTACTTCTTGGGGTGACAGGTCCCCTTATTATATTTAATCCCAGGTTCCTAGAAAAGCTTTAAGGTTTTTGCATTTTGCCTCCTTGTCATGCCTCCAGAATGTTTGATCTGGTATCACAAACTGTACTGCTGCGATTGAACTTCTGTGATTATTATCACATGAGATGTGCAGGAATATACCACCTGCCTTAACCTGTTAATGACCACACTTACTTACTCTCACCCACCACTCCAAATAAATGCCCACTACCCCCTGCCTTGGTCTCATGTTATATCAGCAGAAAGTGCAGACATACATGCCCAAACACACCGCTTATTGTAAACTTAGATGTGTCAGTTTGGGGGAAACAGATCACTATGAAAGGCAGGCCTATCTGAAGTACATTTTAGGACATCCTCTCCCCAAATAATTGCCCTCCATGGGCATATCCTCTCAGAGCTCAATCATGCAACATTTTTTCCATGCACATTTACTCAACTTCATCTGTTCTTCTTTGTCCTCCAATTTGCCATATTTCAGCACTCTTCTTTTATAATCTCCAGATAGCACAGCCTTCTATCCATCTTTAGTGCTTAGACCTAAGTAATTATCAGTCCTATAGTTAGCCCTTTATGTATTTTTAGGGTGAGGAAGCACCTATGGATAAAGCATGGGAACCCACAGGTGAGGGAGGTGAGAGGAGGGGAGCATAGTGCTACAGACTAATGGAGAATGAGAGGGAAGAGAATGGGTGAAGGGTTGTGTGGAAAACATGGAGGACACATGTTTGGTGGGCAAAGTGAGCACTGCAGACCCATGCTAACTGCTCAGTCTGCTTTTATTAGATGAAGGAAATGGTACATGAGGAATTAATAGTCTGTAGAAAAAAAAACAAAGCTTTCTGATGCCTGTCAGCAATTTTAAGCAGGGGAAAGAATTGTTTTACATGCCTAAATATTTCACAAAGAATTGCCCTCTACTGTAACATTCTAAAATGTATTTAATAAAGTTCCAACTTTTTCACAGAACAAAATATAAACAAACAAGCAAACAAAATGGTTAATAACACAAATCTGGAAATTGCACATTTCAAATCATGACAGGCAAAGTCCTATGGAAAGAAGAGTGTATTGTTGTGCTTACTGGTATATGCAGGTGGAAACAGATGAAACATAGAACAGGCTATTATAGAATAACTCTCTGTAGATTCTGTGGAGTAAAAATGAATAGACTGGGAAATTAAGGCATCAGAAGCAGAAGCCTTAGGGGCTAAGAGAATCACACGGAGCTGATTCTCAGCCAGCGTTTAATCGGCCAATCTGCTGGTCTTCTGTGCCTGCACTGAGAGGCACTGCATCAGTGTGTGCAGACAAACTGAGCAGATTTCTGCACAAAAATGCATACTCCCAGAATAATGTGCCATATTCCACTGTTGCTGCAAACACAGATGTGAGCAAACCAGCTAATTCTTGTAGGACAAGAATCGCCCCAGTTGTGAAAAAAAAAAAAAAAAATTCTGGTTACGGGAGTGATGTATCCTTTCTATTCTCACCATCCTTAAGAGTAGTGGCAGATGGAACTGTTACAGGCACTTTAAGTGTTGCATTTTTCAGTAGCAAAAAACTGTGCCTTTAAAGTTTTGAGTTACTTAAAACTGAAAGGGCTCCTTGAGCCATTACCCTTATACATGCAGGGTTGGACTGGGCTGGCGGGACACCCTGTGGGGCCCACAGACCCCAATTAGAAGCACTGGCGCTCCAACAGTGACCAACTGCGGCAAAGTTTAGTATAAGCATGCCTGCTCAGGGGGTTGGCTGGTCCATCAGCGGGGGCTTCTGGGGTGGCAGCCCAAGAGTAGGGCCTAACACACCCTAGTCTGATGCTGTATACATGTATAATGCTGCTGCAATAAATGTTTCAAATGTAATAAGTAAATGCACGTTTGAGCACTTCTTTTTTTTTTTTTTTTTTTTTTTTTTACCCCCACAGGCTTTTGATATCTGAAGCACCTACCAAGAACTGATACACTGGACTGCAAGATTCACATTTTTGTTTTGTTTTAACAATTTTTTAAAAACTTCTGTAAATGTGTAAAAATGAATGTATTTATCTACTTTTGTAATAAAGATGATTACTGATATTTAACACTTAGACTCGGGTTATTAAACAAACTGTTACTGTAAGGTCCCAAACCAAATGCCATGGCTGCAGCTAAAGTCGAGGAGACAACCCTGCCTTAGGAAGCAGGAAATACATTGTGCTGCTGCAGTAACGTCTGAAGTCTGACAATCTCTTGTTCCTGAAATCACAGAAAAAGATAACACTGAGAGGAAGAAAGTACCAACAGCAAAGATATAGTGTTCCTGAAGCTAAACTCTTTCTATGTCAAAGCAGCAGAAAAGAGAAACAGAATGATTATGATTTCTCTGGTCATGTTCATGTTTTAAGACTGCATAGCATCAAGAGGGCTTTTATTATGGTGTTTCCCTGGTTAATGGAGTTTACATTTAGCAAGGAAGATAACCATGAAGAGAAAAATGTGTAGACACAAAATAAAGAATAGTGAGCTATGTTTTGCTGTTATTCCCCCTTTTGCCTTGTGTTACCTGTTGGGCACACTGCTGCTCCAGGTGTGCGACTTTCTCAAGCAATGACTCTTGGTTTTCTTTCAACCTATGAATCTTATCCTCTGCTTGGGTCTTGACCGACACAATTATACCTATTGGAGTTTTCAAAAAGCATTAAACATTTTATAATTTGTCAGATATGTTATAGGTTAGCAAGATTTAACCTAAGGGGCATGACAGACGGGTAGATTAGTTGCCCGTGACAAATCTCCCTTGCCACAGGCGACTAATCTCCCTTATATGCCATCCCACCGGCTAGAATGTAAATCTCCGGTGGGATGGCATACACGGCGCCGAAATTGCCGAAGTTTCCTCCAAGGTAACTTTGCCGATTTCGGCAAATCGATGCGTATCGGGGAGATTAGTTGCCCGCGGCAAGGGAGATTTGTGACGTCTCCCTGTCTGTCACGGCCCTTAATGAATTACAGTACACTTCAATGTTGCAGGCCACATACCTTCTTCAGGTACATGTTTACAAGTTATAGTCTTTATATTGTGTTTTCTATACTAACAGCCCATGCCTATCAAAGGGTTGTCTTGATTTCTGCTACTCAGTAGCAGGAATTAAAATGTATGTGTGCCACAGGTCTTATATTTAAGTGCCAGGATAGCTGCCACCACACCTAGCGTTGCCATGGAATGGTCCAAAGGAGCTGCATCAGAAAACTGAAGGTAGAGTTACTGTACAATGTAAACACTGATTGTGTTGACTGCAGTTTTTTCTGCACTTTACCTTCCATAAACAGATAAGCTCAGCTTTGAATCCTTGAAGGTTTACTTAGCCTGTATTTAAAACACATTTGTATAGAAAGAGGGGCTGATTCTGCACAGATGACAGAAAAAGGAAGTCGAGGATATGGGACATTGTAAGGAGTATGTCTAAGACGGGGAAGCAGCGTAGCAAGCATGAAGATAGTACAAGGAGGTGGGCAGAGAAAGGGTGATTAAATTGTAAAATGCAAGGCTAACTGTAAGTAATGTCACTGCTCTGACTGTGGAGGATGCGAAGCAAAGTGTATGAATAACACAGCTCTTACTTATTAGTTGTAAGGAGGACACATATTCCAAGTAAAACCTGAGGGTTCAAATGCAGATTTCTGTAGAACCCTCAAAACCAAATTAAAATTCTACAGGGTCATAGGATATTGATACATTGCCATGATAATTTGACCACCTGGAAAGTTTTGATGACACTAAGATATATCACTTCCTACAAATGTCCACTTAAAATAACATCATATGAAGTGCTGGATGATGGCAGGCATCTCTGGAGCACAAAATCTGGACAAGCTGGGAGAGGGAGGCATGACAATATCATCTAACAACACAGTGCAACATGGTCATGCTTAGGTATTTCCTCTCTCTTGTAAAGAAAGCTGACATGGAATGGCTGGGGCACCTAATAAGCATTGTCAAAGGGAAGAGGAGAGTTTGTTGTTAAATGTTTTATGTCAATCTCTTGCATTCCCCAGGCTCACATTATTTGATAGCCCATGTTACTGGGTTTACCTGCTTCTGGCTGAGAAAATCTGCTTTCTGCTTTTCTATTCCTGGGTTATAGATAACTGAGAGTGAAATGGTATGTTCTGCCCTCTGAAAGATGTCCTTCATATCCACTGTACTGCAAGTGCATTCCTGATTTAAATATTGCACTGGTGTGACAGTGTTTTTTTTTAGTGAATGTAAGCATTTTATTATACCACTTTTCCTTGATGGAGAAGGTACCAATATGTTACCTAAATTTGTAGGGAGCTGCCATCTTTGAACACTCTTGTGACCAAAGAGGAAGTTTTTAAGTTGGAAGTTGTATAAGGCCCCAGAAGCAAAGGAATCTCTGGTGAGCCATGGCCATGGGAATGTGCATGTAGGCATGTTTCTTTGTGCATGAGGAACTACTCTCTGCTTGGATAGGCAGCATAATATTCAGACTTCTTCCTGCTGCCTATCGAGTCAGAATCAGTTTTCACCAAAAGAGGCGTTCTGTCAAGTATGATGTGAAAGGGTTGTGCACATTCCAGTGTCACCTTTGCCAGGTGCTCAAACATGCTAGGCTTACAGCTCACAGCCAAAAATGTGAGTAAAACCAAATTGCAAGCCATGAAAGCTTGCAGTTTGGTTTCTGAATAGTAACTCCAGTATCTAGATATATACAAAATTCACTTGCTGCCAGCGTAGTATGTAAATGCAAAATCAGCATCACTTAAATGTGACTGATGCCATCTTTTAAATTGCAGAAATAGCTGTTTATAGGACATAATGTAGAACAGGTAGGTTTCAGTACTCAAGGTTTCAGTGAAATGCATGAATTTGTAGTAAACCAGCTTTGGGGTAACATGTTGGTATAGTTAAATCATATTTACCATTCACAATTCTTGCCACTCTCCAAAGCCGAAGCAGTATCAGTAGCCCCACGGCATTGAAAATATCTTCCCGAGATATATAGACAATGTCAATGATAAAGGAGATCACAACGATGGCTGCGTCAAACACTTCAAATTTGTGATGAAAGAACTCAAGGCGAAAGGCATACAATTTACCAGCAATTTCCAAAATAAAGAAGCTCAAGACAGAAATGCTCAGATAGTGAAATATCTGAAAAAAAAATAAAAAAGGATTAGGATGGAAATCATGTACTGTTGTCTCCAGGAAAAATACTTCAACTCTAACATCATTATCAGACATATCAGACATGAAGTCTCATTTATCATTCATCAAGTGCAAAATTGCAGGGTAATTGTGTCACAATGGTACTGTCACCTATACAAGCTCCTTGCAACTTGCACCTATCACCAATCCACTGGTCAGTCTGATTTGATGAATTGCAGGCAAGGTGCAAAGGCAAATGCAAAGGGGCCTGGAATGAACACCTACTACTGCAATGTGCCTGATTTACTGCACACAAGCTGTGCAAGATATTTTACAACATGGGGTATGCTGTTATATTTTCTTTATATATTTTTTTTTATATATAGTTTCAATTATATCACTAAGCATAATTGATTTAGTTATTAATGTACCCCCTATAGTAAAAGGATATTATTGAATAAGGATATAAGTCAGCAAGGAATTACATGACTGTATAAAAGCACAAGGCTAAAGGCTGGGTATAATAATCAGTGCTAAGTGATGTAATTTCAGTCACATGACTCAGCAAAACTTGTGTATTATAATAAACAATGTGCCACCTGTTGTAACTTGTGACTTTATATGGTCATGGAATGCCTCTGTGACTTATTATATCCTTATATTTTACAACAGGGGGTATGTTATTCACTATATAGTTTACAATAAGGGATATATTACTCCTTATATATTTAACATTTATTTTAAATAAGTAGCTATAGACAGTGGCATAACTCAGAGGGACCCTGCACAAAGTAGCAAACTGACCTTGCCTCCTGCCCACTTGCCTATGAATCCCAGGCTGCTCTCCTACCTGGCAGCTGGCATGGAGCGCAGATTTACATGCAAAATGGAGGAAGCAGACCCCGCAGTCACAGGGTGGAGGGGGGACCAGGACGGCAGAGGCTGCTTCCTCCATTTTGCATGTAAATCTGCTCTCCACAACAGCTCCCAAGTAGGAAAGCCAGCAGGAGCAGGGATTTATAGGCGACTGGGCGGGAGGACATGGCAGGGTGGGAGGTCGGTTTGCTACTCTGTGCAGGGTCTCTCTTTAAGGGCCAAAAAGCCAATATAGGCTTTCCAGAAACAACTGCTCCCACGGGCACAGCACTGTTAGCAACAGGATTTGTATGAAAATGGCAGCACTAGCAATATTTAACTCAAACAATGCAGAAAGAATGGGTGAAAAACATTATTTTGTGCAGGAAAGAAAAACCCACAAACATACATAGAGGACATTTGCTTTTTGACAACAAACACCACAGATGGACACACAACTGGCACTTTACCTCAGGTATAATGTGGTCAACTTTTTCGGCTAACAGCTCCAGATCCAGAAGAACCTCGACAAGCACAAATAATGCATCGAGGATTACAAGGCAAATAATCACAATCTGTAAGTAAAAAAGTGAGAATGGGAATTCATTTGTTACACAGCAAATAGTTTGGAACTAAATGTTTCCTAGAAGCACCAAAACAAGGGTTCCTGTATATTGTGCGTCAAACACTTCATTTTCTGTATGAAACGTTGTTATACTCTAAGCCAGCATTATCACAGTCAGCATTATCACAGTCAGCATTATCAAACCTTTTCAGTTTAAGCAGGCTGAGAGTCAGCCCCTATGCCTGAATCAGCCTAACCATGTGACTGCACCTGGAGCCACTGCCTTGGCCCCATGGCCATGATGGACATTTTTAAAAGGATGTTGTAGCTAGTACTACGTGTTGGATGTTGTAGCAAGTACTACATGTTGGATGTTGTAGCAAGTACTACATGTTGGATGTTGTAGCAAGTACTACATGTTGGATGTTGTAGCAAGTACTACATGTTGGATGTTGTAGCAAGTACTACATGTTGGATGTTGTAGCAAGTACTACATGTTGGATGTTGTAGCAAGTACTACATGTTGGATGTTGTAGCAAGTACTACATGTTGGATGTTGTAGCAAGTACTACATGTTAGATGTTGTAGCAAGTACTCCATGTTGGATGTTGTAGTTAGTCTTCTCAGTAACAAACATGTAAAGAACTAAACACCAAACTATAGTGGAGGTTTTTACCATTTTTGTAGTACCCAGCCCTACATTATGGGGCAGGCTTGAGTTTGTGAAAAAAAAAACATGGCCGCGAAAAATAACTGTGACAAAACTTATGCCAATGACATTGTTCAATTCATTTTCAATAAGGCTAAAAAACTCAAATGTTTTAATAACATTTTATAACATTTTTATAACATTTTTAGAGACAATTCCCACTGACTTCTATTCCACCGCACCAGCTTTTGTTTGCCAATTTTTTTCTGGCAACTTTATTGCTGATTTTTCCTTTAATAAATAAATACTATTCGTGGTTAAGAATATCCTTGATAAATGCCCCACCGTAGTAAATGGCAGCTCTAGTCTTTATAAACCAATCTAAAACAGTAAATGGCAAAAAAAACACCTGAATTTTATTAGGGCTGGTGCCACAGGAATGGTGTCAATAAACCAATATTTTAAAAAGGGAACAAGATTACATCAAGGAAATTACAAACTTATAAGGCATTTCATCATTTTTGCAATGTGATTCACAGATACATTACAGGCAACACAAGGGATTGCAGTGAGTCTGCACTATTTTGTGACATATAACTAATGCCAAAAAATCTTGCTCTCCTTCAGGAGGTAAATAATAATCAAGGCAAGGCCACATGACTGAAGTTTAAAACCTTACTTTTCTTCCTATATGCTGACAAGGCTGACCTGTGTTGAGACTTGTATGAAGGATTGTAACACAGAGCAAATGAGCAGAATTACTTAATTTTTTTTCCTGTAAAAAGGTTGTTGCAATGTGATATTGGTCAATGTTATGCAAATATGCCTAAGCTAATGAGGAATTCTTTAGCTAGTTTCTCACAATGGTTTGTTATAGGCAGGGTTAACCTCGCCCCAGTATTTGTTCCCTGTCTGAGCCCATATTGTGATTCAGAAGGTGCAAATTTGATTCTCATTCACAGCCACAGTTATTTCTTAAAGCGACACAGACAGGATTTTAATATTCATATACACACCAGAATCTAATACCTTAGGCATGACATTTTCTTTTTTGCTTAACCTGATCAAAATACAAGGCCAACTGTCTAAGAAGCACAGTCAGGTTGCTGTGACTGTGGACCACCAGATATAATTAGATTTATTGGTCCCCACTGCATTTTTCAGACACTTTTTTTATTATTATTATATATTATTATTATATAATTATATATTATTATTATTGTTATTATTATTATTATTCCTTGCAGCAGTACAAGATACTTTAACAAGTAGGAGGAAAGGTACAGTCACTGGGGGTGCCAAAATGTTAGCCCCCCCAGTAATTGTAAGAACTTACCTTATACCCTGGGCTGGTGCTCCTGTTAGGAGAAAACCGCACCAGCCCGGGGTAGTTGTGAGACAGCAATACTCTTCTGTCTGTCTTTGCTCTTCAGAATCCTGGGGCAACACATGCACAGTAGGGTCAAAATGATGACTTTCTTGTTAAAGTTTGGCTTTTGCTCTACTGCACATGTGCAAACAGCACAGAGACAGAAGAATGATGAGAATCGCTGGCTCAAAGCTACCCCAGGCTGGTGCAGTTTTCTCCTAACAGGAGCACCAGCCCAGGGTATAAGGTAAGCAACTGCAATCACTGGGGGTGCCTAACATTTTGGCACCCTCCTTTTAATCTACTTTAATGGATAGGTGAGCATTACCCTGAGGTAGCAGGTTCACCAATGCAGGGTGCCATTCAATAACAAATGTTGATTATTCTGTACACATAGAAAACAACAAGAATATCTATAAAAGCAAAAAATGTACTGAAATTTCAAGCATGGATTTGTAGAAAGGTCCCGATGGCTGGTGGGGGTAGAAGAAGGAAGATATTTCGTTGGAGCGAGCAGCCATTTAAAAACAAAATCAATAGCTGCAGATTGGGTCCTGCATGGTTGAAGCAGTGCTTCTCGGTGCAGGCAAAACTTTCAGATTCTTCAAGCATAGGGGCAGATCCTTGGCTTGTGTTTATCCGCATATTTTAGCAGGAAACTGCTCAAGTATGCAGTGTTGTACTGAAATACACTGCGTCTGCCTGCACCCGGACCAAAGCAATGCTTCTGGAACAGTCACAACTTGCAGATTCTTGGCCAAAGTTTATCCGCAGGCAGAGAATCTGCTCCATGTAGCACTAGTCCTAACCAACAGATAGTTTATATAATTAAGTGGCCTATTAAAGAATCTTACCAAACTGGAATATATATATTAGTCAATATTGCCCTTCTTCATCTTGAGCCACTATTTTGTCATGGTCTGTGTGCTCCCTCAGAGATCACCTGACAGGAAATAATGTAGCTCTAACTATAAGAGGAAGTAGTGTGGGAGTAAAAGACAGAGCTCTGTCCATTCATTGGCTCATGTGACCTAACATGTGTGTGCTCTTGTTGATCCTAAAAGGCAGCCCTTAGTCTTTTTTTCTATTTAGGATTACCCAATGGCACATACTACCAAAAAAGTATATTTTTATGAAAAATGTTTATATAGATGAGGCAAAGTTTAACATGTGAGCTGTTTTATACAATATATTTATATAGAGACCTACATTGATCAGGGGTATTTCATTAGTTTTCATTTAAAACCCAGCCTAATGAACAATGAGCATGTGATTTGCAGTGAACTAAGGCTGAATGGCTGCTACGACAATGTTTTGAAATATGTACAAAGGGGAGCATCAATACAAAACATCCGAATATAACCGCAGTTAGTATCATCAGGAGTCAATTAACTTGCCTGTATGTTTTAGTGACCCAATGCAAACTGAATGAGATGGGGTCCACAGGTATGAACAATTCTGAACTGTGATTTCAACTTGGTTTTAAACTTGAAAATCTTACTATACCTGAAATTTGTGGGAGCTAAAAAGCCATTTAAGGGCTCCCCTAAAACTGTATGAGGCTATAAACGGGTGGGGAGTATTCTTTGGTTCTTCTTCATGTGCCACTTCTACATCTTCTTCCTTCCATGCCTTTTTTTTTGTGTCATCTCCCACAGAGGTAAAATGGCGCAGACACCCAGCCATTTTAAAAGTCTCCTAAATGTGCATTACACTGTAAACCAGAACTGTTGACGTACACACAATCTGTAAAAAAACAGAGGATTTTATAAAAACACACTTTATACAAACAAATGCATTTTGACCTAGAGTGTGCCCTGTTTACTTCTCTCTCTCTCATTCTGTCTCTCTTTCCCTATGGATTGATATTCATATAAGAAAATAGTAAGGTTACCACATCATGGAAAGAACAGGGATTAAACAATTGTTGGGATGCACTGTCAGGAGTATGCTACATTTATAGCAAAATATGTCTCTAGTCCGGCCAGACAAACCACTTTCTTGTGCATGCACCAATTAAAGGGCGTTTCACCTTTGCACAATATTTGTCACTGTTTACATCCGCATGTACTCAAAACCTTAATAAATGTACTCATACTTAAAATTTCTGAGTCAAAATGTGAAACTGCATTTTATTAACTAGCATGTGTTGGGTCTGTTCACAGTCAGGCTTCACAAGAAACTGATCAAATGCATCTTTTCCAGGTCACACGGGTTGATAGTAATCAGTACCAATTTACCCTTACTACGCTCTTATTGGACAGACTTCTCCTTCAGCTGATCTAAAGCTGAACTACAATTCCAACATACTTTCATGCAAAGGCTGTCACACAGTATAATATAAGACTTAACTTATATTGCACATTTGAGATAACCAAGTGATAGGCACTACATACAAGTCATAAAATACAAGCAAATATTAAAATCTTCTGACAGTTCTTGCTCTAAAAGAACATAAATTGAGAGGTCCTGGGCAGGTCTGTGCTTGACAGAAATGAGTGCTTTAACATAGTGGACTATAATAAATACCTGAAAGGAGTTAAAACACAGTTTACTGGCACTTCTGACAGCAAAAGTGGGTGCCAGCATCATTGTAAGTCAGCAACCTCCTGAATCACAGGGTACAAAGCTCAGGCGGGATTGGTGGTCTGCTCCCATAGAAAAAATCAGCAAGTAGGAGGATACGCATGCAAATTAATTAAGAATGCTTGCGCCCCCGCAGAAAAGTAAATGAGTCAATTTCAGCAGTAACAATTCATTCCATAACCCTGCCGCACGCTGCTACACAGAAGTGATGGATCGGGTTGGTAACCCCTTTCATGGCTTGCATGTAGAAGGACCTAGCATTAAGCCAATTGCTAAATTTAAAGGAAATTTGTGAACAAACTACTGGAAATTTGAACATATATACATTACAAATATGCACAAACAAGAAGGTAGCACCGTAGAGTGGAAGTGCTTAGTCACAGCGACTGCAATCAAACTAGAGCAGTTGTACAAAGCTCCAATATGTAGTAACTGCTATAGTTTTACTCCTATCAGCCCATGTTCTCCTTGCAACATCATTTCCCACCCACACTCATATCTTTCACTTTAGCAGGTGGAATTCAGGAGTCACTTTTACGGTCCAGCACAAAGGCTTTTAATATCAGGAAACCTTAAACATAAAACTCAAGTAATATCAAGGTTTCAACCTAAAATACCCATAAACCTGACCATTGCTTGAAATGGGAGAGAGAAAACACTATGTCATTCAGGTGAGAGCAGTAAAACAATAAGAATTGTTTCCCCCAAATGGAGGGCAGAAGTCAAGTCATTTTTAACTGAGGTGAAATAGTATAAAAGTGTTGACAGGTACAACAGAAGCAAAAGGAAGAACAATTTCTATAAAAATCAGAGACATGTTGGCAAAACACAAAAATCAAATTTTTATCAGGCTTTTACAAAAGGATATGAGCCAATATTGTCACTTTACAATAATAACTGACATAGCAAGCTGCTTATTAATATACCTACACCATGTTTCACAGAACTCTGCATTTTGGGTTTAGACTATAAACACTGGTACGGAGGGAAGATATAACCAGTTAATATAGGGAAAAATGACTATACTACAATAAATAAACAAACAGAACAAGAAGATGACAAAACTTGTCATTTTGTTCACTGCCAAACTAACCTGAAACTTCTGCTTTGGTTTTTAATGTTACAGTCTAAGTCTAAGAGATGTGCAGTCAACTATCCAACATATCTGTTGTGTAGGTTAAATCATGTGCCCCCTGAAATTATACATTCACAGGGCTTCTATTTGCCTGTCAGGAATGGCTTATGTTTAATGGCCCCTTATGCTCCCAATTAACTGGAAAAACAAGTATTTTCAAATTATAGTATATTCCCTTTTAAGGCACATTAACAGGCTGACAACAATATTCTGCTTACTATCGGCACAGCAAATTAAAGGGGTGGTTCACTATAATAATCATACCCTGCATCAGAAAGATCTTTGAAAAGGCTCACTGAGGTCCACTGAGAATTTGTCAGCTGATATCTGATTAAAAAATGCTTGCTTAGTGAAGAGAAAGCCATATACAAATTATATAATGAAGGTGAACCACCCCTTTAAGTATATGATGACAATTCAGTGCTGTCCCCACACACCCCCTATTCCAATGTGGGGTTCTGCCAGAAAATAATCAATATATAGAACACCTTGGTGCCTCGACGGTTACTTGCTTAATAAAGTCTCTTGTTCTTCCAGCTAACTGATAAAAGGCGCACATTTTCTGCAGCAAGGGGAGTATATGGATTTTTAATTCAACCTACAGTCCTTAAGAAATCATTGTACATCCATGCTGAATTTTCTAGGGTGTAAGGATTCACAGGGCTTATTAATTTAAGGCTTGGAACTCCATATTTCTCCTTCTAATTTTCCAAGTCCCCAGTTACTAGTACTGTACAATTATCTGCTGTAATGTATTTGTAGTTACAAAAATGAGCACAATACTGCAGTATTATATAACCTGAGTTTTCTCAAATTACAACACCTAGACAACTTGGGAAACTCCAGAAATGTATAGGTGGAATGTGTGTTTTTGTGTGAGGCTGAGCAATACCAATACAAATACAAATGTGTGTGTATAGTGGGTGTATAGATAAGGTAGTGAAACAGATCACATACCATCACCAGAGCCACTCTGGAAGTTCCCACACTTTCTCAGCTAAAATGATAGGCTGCACCCACGCTCAAGTAACTTATATAAAGCACAATACAATTTGACAAACTGATTGGTCTGCTATGCCAGCAGCCCTCATTGGCTGTTTCTATACACAATCAAGACAAATTTCAAATTGAGAATTGTAATATACAGCATTACATCACTATAGTCTAAATTACACCACCAATGAATTTCCCTATTAAGATAACCTCAAGGACTCATATTAACTGTTTGCCAGCTACTGCCGTGGTATCAACTAGATTCTTCCTACCAATAATGCCATAAAGCGAAATCATTTTTTAAATGTATTGGTCTTCGTGTCAATGGCACTGTATTTACACAATATACTTTTTGCATAATGAAAGTACAGTTAGTGGCACATGAGAAGATTTGTCGCCCTGCGACAATTCTTCGTTACTGCTGGCGACTAATCTCCCTGTGTGCCACTGCCCTTATAGGATCTATTATCCAGAATGTTTGGGACCTGGGGTTTTCCAGATAAGGGATCTTTCTGTAATTTCAATCACCAGACTTTAGGTCTACTTAAAGGAGAAGGAAAGGTTAAGTCACTTGGGGGTGCCAAAATGTTAGGCACCCCCAAGTGACTTAGAACGCCTACCTTGTACCCCGGGCTGGTGCCCCCGTACGGAGAGAACAGCACCAGCCCGGGGCAGCTGCCGGCGCTACCTGCTTCCTCCTCGCTTGCGCGCGCATGCGCAGTAGAGTGAAAAGCCGAACTTAAACATTAAAGTCGGCTTTTCACTCTACTGCGCATGCGCCGGCCCACGGATTTTGGCAGCAGCGTGCAAAGGTAGGAGGAAGCGGTGTCTACAGGTGCCCCGGGCTGGTGCTGTTTTCTCCTAACGGGAGCACCAGCCCGGGGTACAAGGTAGGTCATGTAAGTCACTTGGGGGTGCCTGACATTTTGGCACCCCCAAGTGACTTAGCCTTTCCTTCTCCTTTAAAATCATTTAAATATTAAATAAACCCAAAGGGATTGTTTTGCCACTACTAGGTATTTATGTAGCATAGCTTGGTTCATTTTTATTTTCTATTTTATTTTTACAGAGAAAAAAAGGAATACTTTTTCAAAATTATTCTGAATGATTTAATTAAAATTTAGTCCATGGGGATGGCCTCACATACTACGGAGCTTTCTGGATAACAGATATTATATATCTATATGTAATTCTAAGCAAGTTTTCAGTATACATTCATAAAACATTTTCAATAGTTTTAACCTTATTTGTGCATGTAGGGCTAATGGCACACCGGTTGGTTTCTCTGATGTATATACAGCAATTGGTTGAAATCAGTGCTTATTTATGGGTTTCAAAGGGGGGAATAGTTACATGTACGCAATCAAGACTGAGGTTTTTTAATTTGTAAATAATTGTAAAAACTATATATATTTTCCCACTTTGACATTATGGACTATTTTGTGCAAATCAGTGACATAATTTTCCAGGTTGCAACAAAATACAAATAATGATGGAAATCAATGTGTCCACCATTTCTACAATCAAATACCTTTCTTGTAACTGATGTGCCACATACAATGTCATGCACTAAATACATTTTTTTAATTCTATTTTAGTTTTTGTTAATTTAAAATAAGGCAGTACTGGAACTTTCAGGTAGTCTACATTACAGCTAATGGCAGGCAACTAAATCTTGATAATGAATATGCCTAAAAATGCCCCAAAATTATTTAAACATTAAATAAACCCAGTGGGATTGTTTTGTCTCCATTAAGGATTAGTTATATCTTTGTTAGGATCAAGTACAAGTAACTGCTTTATTATTAAAGAAAAAGTCATTTTTTTAGAATTTGAATTATTTACTTATAATGGAGTCTATGGGAGATGGCCTTTCCATAATTTGAAACTTTCTGGATAACGGGTTTCCAGATAACAGATCCAGTAGCTGTATACTGTACTTAATACACCAACCTAAAGTTTCAGCAGTAATGATCCAGGCCTTCAAACCTGTCACCGGGGTTCCCCATCTTGGAAAGTGTCAGTGACACTCACATGCTCAGTGAGCTCTGGGTGGCTTTTGAGAAGCTAAGCTTAAGGTGGCCACACACGTGGCGATTTGGGATCTTTCGCGCGACCATCGGTCGCACGAAAGATCGTTCAATCAGCCACTAACCGTTCAGGGCTGAAATGGCAGAAAAGGAGGTAGAAACAATAGGATTTCTACCTCCTTCTGCCGATTCAGCCCTGACGGCAGATTTTGCTCAGGCGCCTTCTATGGCGCCCGTTCAAAATCTTTAAACCTGGCCGATCGCCGAGTTGACCGATATCAGCAGCCTCCTGCGATATCAGTCAACTCGCCGACTTGCCATACACGCACCGAATATCGTACGAAACTAGGTTTCGTACAATATTATCAGTGCGTGTATGGCCAGCTTAAAGGAGAATGCAAGTCAAAATGTAAAAAGCATACTGCCCAATAGTCCTCCTATTGTTTAGTACACACTTTTGGCTCACCTAATCAAATATTTATCAGTCACACTTACTTCACATTTTCTAGAACAGGCAGCCATCTCTAAAAAGGTATTCTCCCTTCCTTTCCCTCCATGCTTCATACTGCACATATGTCTCATTCCCTCCCCCTCTCCCCTCTGCCAGATCCACTTCTGATTGGCTGGTGGGCATGTTTAGCTCAGAACAGGAGACAGGATCAAGTTACACACATGCTCAGAGAATAGGACGGCTGCCGCTGGCAGCCTTCAGGAATGACAGAGAGATTTCAGTGATGTCACTGTAGTCTTCACACTGCTGTAGGCTGCCAGCACCATATCTCAGAGAAGCAAGCAGGGATCTGAGAATTTAGATATGCAGTAAGTACTTAAAAAGAATGCCTTTAGACTTACTTTTAATTTATATTAATCTTTCATTGTCCTTTAAGGGTTGTTGCAAATTATCAAGCAGATAATGAGGTTTACGCGTCATATAAACTGATACTACAGGGCAAATTATTCCATTCTGATGCTAACAGCACTGATTTCTATGCTGCATGTAATATGAATCTGAAAAAATGGCTAATTACCTTATATGGTGACATTTATATTCTATATATACAGTATACTGTGAGTTGGTCCCTAAACTCAGTAACTGACAGCAGCACAAGGCATTTGCAGTGAATCAGCAGAAAATAATATGGGGAGCTACTGGGGGCATCCTTAGAGGCACAGATCTTTCCTGCTAAAGTGTTATTGTTGCCTTAGGCTACCCTACTTCTTTATTTAGGCTTTAGTTGTCTTTTAAAACATCCCATGTTCCTTTAGCCTGGAAAAAGTTCATGCAGTTTCTCCAGCTGTATATTTCCACTAGCGAACAAATTCCAGAAACTGTCCATTCCACTCACACAGATTTTGAGGCTAGCACACACAACAAAATGTGGTACACACAAAGAATTTTGTGAATTCTGACCTCAGCACATCTTTTAATAATGCGCACACAAGTTTAAAATGTGCACACAAAATATTTTTTTTGCACACATAGCCTAGAAGGAATTAGAGGGAACACTGCCAATGAGTAGCAAAGTAAGTCAGTAAGTATAAGGAGGAATAACATGGGAACCTCTGAAAAATAACAACCATGTTCCTTTGAACCCTTAGTTTGCCCAAGGTCTACCCTTTGCAATACTTGGTAGGAAGTTACCTCATTGCTGCTGTTGTGAAGTCAAATTGACAAACAGATCCAAACCCACCAACAAAAAAAGGAACAAGTGTTAACACACAATATTCCGACCAAGTCTAGCAAAATTCCATAGAAGGCTTTTGGCTGTTTGTATCCTTTATTATATTTTTACAAATTATGGAAAGAACCCTTATCTGGAAAACCACAAGTCCAAAGCAGTCTGGGTAACAGTCCCCATACCTATATTAAGGATTTAGTTAAATCGCAATCCTTTATGAAGTGCTGAACTCTGAATGATTTTCTCTGAACTGTAATTTTCTAAATAGCCCTTCAGTATTAGTTTTCATGCTGTAAGCAATCTAGGCTGTATTACAAATACTTTTATAATACTGACTTGGATTTCTTGCTGTCAATTGTTTGCAGTTTCAAGAGTAAGCTTAAAGGGCAATTCACCTTAAAATTAACTTTAAATGCAATGTAGACAATAAAACCAAGAATCTGACTCTCTTTCTCATAAACTGTTGAACTGGTATGCTCATTGCACGAATAGGGTGTCAATATAAGCCTACAGAATTGCCAGTGTTTTGGGTTCTTTTATCCTTTTCTTAAACGCAATATAGGAGCAATGTGAGTGTAACACAAAAGTATTTGCAGAGATGCAATCGTATTTGTGTCAAGGCCAAACAATACTTCTATTAAATAATGGCCTGGAAAATGTTAAATATTTTTGTGTTCACAGACATCCGCTATGACACTGCTGATTGTGGTCCTCTAGCACTAACAAGCTTCTCCCAGTCCTCTGGGGTGCTGTGTATGCAAACTCAGAATTCAGAGGACCAGAGCATTAGTGATGTGCATGTCAAGAAAAACTTAACCCACATCCAAACTTAACTTGCATAATGTTGCCATTGTAGGACCCCCACCCCACACCTGCGTTTTTCTGCTCTGTACGCTGCATCCACGTGCACCTTAGGTTCCAAGAGAGAAAACCTTCAGGAGCAAAGGAAGAGTGTACTTTCCCCAGTCTGACCCGCACCACATAAACCTGCAATGGTCACCAACTTTTTAACCCTACCCGTAGAGCAGGGATCCCCAACCTTTTACACCCGTGAGCCACATTCAAATGGAAAAAGTGCTGGGGAGCAACACAAGCATGAAAAAGGTTCCTGGAGGTGCCATATAAGGGCTATAATGGGCTACTTAATAGCCCCTATGTTGATTGGCAGCCTACAGAAGGTTCTGTTTGGCATTATACTTGGTTTTAATGCAACCAAAACTTGCCCAAAAAGCAAGGAATTCAAAAATAAGCACCTGCTTTGAGGCCACGGGGAGCAACATCCAAGGAGTTGGGGAGCAACATGTTGCTCACGAGCCACTGGTTGGGGATCACTGCCGTAGAGGAAAGAGGACCACACCAGAAAATCACAGCAGGTATGTTTTTGGAGCTCTAATATTAAAGACAATTTCAAATGGCTGCTGGCTGTATGTAGAAGCATGGCAACTTCTATGCCATTTACATTTTTTTATGTAGTAATGTTTTTATGGGTGCACCAAGTGACTTTGTAATGAAGGCCTACGGGTTCAGTGTCAGCTATTTTAATATAGAACAAAGTGTAGATAAGGGCACCTTACAGTAAACATTACTTACCGTGTCCTGAAGATAAAAAGCTTAGGTGGCTCTACATAAAACTTTATATAACCAACTCGTTATCGCAGTTCTGCAATAACAGTCTAACTGTCTAACTAATGCTCGGGATCTGGGGTTTTCTGGATAAGGAGTCTTTCCATAATTTGGATCTCCAAATCATTTAAACCTTAAATAAATCCAAAAGGGTTACTTTGCTGCAATTATGAATGTATGCAGCATAGTTACCATCAAGCACAAGGTACTGGTTTATTACTGCAGAAAAAGGAAATAATTAAAAAAAAAAATCTTAATTATTTGATTAAAATGATGTCTATGTGAGATGGCCATCCCATAATGCTAAACTTTCTGCATAACAGGTTCCCGCATAACTGTACCTGTATATGAAAAACCTAAAGACATGACATTACAGGCAGCTTTCCACTTTGGGTCCTCGCTGATTCACAATGTGTATGAGTCAAATGACTTCTCTGTGGTTTAGTGAATGGGGCCCAAGTTGTAAGATCTAGTGAGCCCACTGGTACTATCATTACAGCCTACAAACCTGTCAGCTGTTGTACAGAAATACATGGAGGGAAAACTAACTAGCTCAGCTATCCAACAAACTTGACTAATTTAATAGTTAACAAGACATGTTTATGATGTAACTCAGTTATAAACAGAAAGTTAATGGAACAGAAGGGAAACCCAGGGCAAAAGTGAGTTGTGTTTCAACAGCCACAGTGAGTGACCCAGTTGCACATGGATCAGCAAATAGAAGCACAAAGTATAAAAGCACTGTTACAAATGATTGGTTTACAGAATAAAACGTATAAATCCCCCCAGGCTATAAATACTATTTTTCATCTTAAATTCATATGGACGCAGACGCTATTCCAATACAAGATACCACAGAATAGTATGAGAGCGCAGATCACATGGCACCGGGTGACTGTACCGTGAATCCCACTGTCAAACACTTCTATAGATTTGCTTACTGTCTGCTTCCCATCATCCGTTGCCCTGCGGCCCTATAGGAGCTTTACTTATATCTGCGATAGTAAAGCTCCGGACCGTTGCTATAGTGATTGCAGCAACTTCAGTCTCTATAGCTGCAGAACAGCTACCTGAAACTTGTTGCAACATCTTTAGCAGCGTTGTACTACATATGCCTGGCACAGTGTACTCACCGACACAAGCCAGCTGTATGCCCCCAGTTACCGCCCGATACCTTGGCCGCTACAATCACTTGACGCTCCCCTGCACTCGTAACTTATCTACTAAGCAGTTTTGTGTTCAGCGGATGGATCCCACTAACAGCACTTCCTCTCAGCTCCCTCCCCCGCTACCATTTCTACAACTAGCAGCCAACTGTACTGTCAGGAAAAATAGTTCTGCTAAACTACCTCCATGTCATCCCCTCACTGCTGCAGACACCACCTTACATCTATACCTGCTATACCTGCTATCCCACAGTCCTTTTCCCAGAGGCTATTATCCCCTCACCGCTAGAGACACTATACAAACACTATATATGCTAGTGCTATCCCGCAGTCACAGTCTCTTACAAGAGGATATTATCCTTTCAACACAACAGGCACATACAGCCTACTATTACTGCCCACAAACACAGAAAAGTAGAGGAAATTATCTGCCTGGGAGTTGGTGCATAAGGGGCAAAGAGAGAGAATGACAGCGCTGCCTGGGAGTTGGTGCATAAGGGGCAAAGAGAGAGAATTACAGCGCTGCCTGGGAGTTGGTGCATAAGGGGCAAAAGAGAGAATTACAGCGCTGCCTGGGAGTTGGTGCATAAGGGGCAAAGAGAGAGAATTACAGCGCTGCCTGGGAGTTGGTGCATAAGGGGCAAAGAGAGAGAATTACAGCGCTGCCTGGGAGTTGGTGCATGGGGTCAGGTAGAGAATTAGAGAGCTGCCTGGGAGTTAGGACATGGGGGGAGAGAATAAGGAGGGCAGGCTGCTGGGGGACTGACTGGCTGTTGCAGGCATGTGACACAGATGTTCAGAAATTGATCTGTTTCTAACCTTTCTGCTGCCGCCTCAGCTCACATACATTCTGCCTGAACAGTCCTACTTCCTGTCTGCTGTTTGTTCCAATGGCTTCCCGTGCTGCTGAAAATGTTGTTCTTCCAGCAGTTCTGCAGCAGAATATCTGTAGCACAGACTTGATCAGAGTGACTCCAGGGGGTGGGACAGAAAATAACTCCAGCAGGGGAGAAGGAGGGAAGTGTAGAAGTTCACCCCAAGTGTAGAATGAAGGAGTTTGGAAGCTTTGAAGGACAGAGGGAAATTTCATGGTTCTGGAGAAATTTAGTAAACTATGGAGCTGTAACACTTAGCAATCAGAAATCTGAATGGTTGCTGTGGGTAACAATTCTAAAATAAATGACCCTACCTGGTAGCATACATGCCCAGGTGGCCTGGATACAGTATATGGTAACAATCAGCCAAACTGCCAAACCGAGTCTTGGCTTGGACTGTACTTGACCAACGTTATTGGTCAACTTTATCTGGGAGAACACAATCTAGAACAAGTTAGTTAATGCAACAGAAAAGTGGAAGAAAACTCTGTGACTGATGCTGTGCTTCAATCAGTGTCGGTCTGGGTCCCCAGGGGCCCACAAGAAAAACCTTAGACCCTAGGCCGGCTTTCCAAACTATTTTTCCTCCATTCCTCACCCAACCTCTTTATTCTCCTAGTCTCTTTAATTTACATGCTAGCATCTATTCTTCCATCTCTTTATTCCCATTCAGAATTAGGGAATGACCATGAAACAAGCTAAATGGTCAGGAGCAGGAGGGCCCAATTACACCTGGGCCCACCGGGAGTTTTCCTGGTATCCTGGTGGGCCAGTCCAACACTGGCTTCAATAGACAATGACCAAACTGCACAAAAACCATAAGGTACAAAACCATGGTTCCAAAGTCTTGGTCCCCTCAACAAAAGTTGCAAAATACTGGGAGAGTCCAGGACTCATGACTTCTGTGAAAATATCCAAATGACTGGCACTTAATTAGATTTGTTTCCTTTGAGCTTCCCATCACTTGCTGCCCACAGGCATATACATGGTTTACCTACTTTCTGCTGTCCTGATGCTTCGTTGTTATTGTAATAGCAGCAATCTTGCAGTTGCCAGACCTCTCACTTGTTCTTCATCAGTGTCTATAACTGCAGGAAAACACCATTTACTGGGTAAGCATAGCACCTCTACTTACCTCTCAACTATTCAGTAACAGCCTGGTTGTATAACCGACGTACGATTAGGGCCAGATGTACAATTACTTCTGTTGCTCCTTGTTCTGGCAACTTATGTACTGAGCTGTTGTGTAAATAGAATGAATCCCACTAACAGCACTTCCTCTCAGCTCCCTCCCTCAGCATACTCTTAGAATCTTGTCACTTGCACTTACTGCTTTATCATGTTATATGTGTAAACAGTAAACATTGTGTCACATTAACATCATAAGTCAAAGAAACATGGACAAAAGGAAACAAACACCAACATTATGTATAAAAGTATGCAATTACCAACAAGTAGGGTGGGGGGCAGCAGGCACAGACTATAAGCTTAAAGCGCAAGGAAAGGGTAATACTTACACTGGGAGTGCCAATATGTTTGAAGACATGCCAATTCGCACCACTGTTTTACCTTTTGCCAAACGCTAGGGTCAAAGGTAGGGTGCAATATGCCATTTTGTACCATTGCGATAGGTCATTTAGTCATTTAGTCTGACAGGTTTGAAAATTTCAGTCAGATAACAGTAAAATCTGCACAGTGTATCTGACAATTTTCTTGGGTGACCTACAATGTATTTCCGGGACGTCACAATTTCATACGATTGTTTGCCAATTATTTTATGTTCAGAAGATTCTCCAGTTTGTTATTTTTAGGACTTTATCCTACAATTTCAATCTGAATGTTAATTTTAGATTGTTGCATTTAAACATATGATTGATGTCCAAATGTTTGCCGGAAGAAGACTAAAATCTGAACATGTATGGCCAGGCCCAAGTGCAATCATTACCCCTGTTCCCATGATATTTATGTTAGTGCTAAACACCCTTTCACTCTAATGGGAAGTGCGGTATGCTATAATAAATATTCTCCTAGCTAACATCAGTACATGAAGCCAGGGTAACCAGACCAAGGACAGAAAAATGGGTTTGACACTGCTATTGTAAAATTATTTAAAGAAGATAAAACTGGTATGGTTGCATAAGTGCATTAGGCTTTTCTCCTAATCGTAACTGGGAAATGAGTAAATAAGCTGACTGTGACGTCCATATTTTTTTAACCCATGAAATGCGGTGTTATACTGATTTTATATAGGTTTGTCATAAAACAAGCGTAGGAGCGACTTTAGGTGTCTGAAAACCCCACACATAGTCCAGAGATATATAATTTAGTGTTCAAAATAAAGTTAATAATCTCCAGTTTGCTGTTTTAATTTAATTAATAATCAATATTTCCTTTCATACCTCTCTCTAAAGTGAAACTTTATGTGCTACCTAAGTTCACGTATGCTAGGATACATGAGCGCAGAACCCAGAAATACAGAATGATTATGAGGCTGTATATAATATTTACACAAATGCCTGTAAGACTGGTGTAATTTGGTTATGGGGGAGAGAGGTAGCAGACATAGACAGTACTGCAGTTACCAAACTAGTACAGAGCTCTGGCTCAGGTTGTAAGAGTTATCACTAGAAGCAATTGGGGCTTAGTACTGCAGCAGCGGTTAATAGCTTACCCTTAACATCCACTTTTTTTCACCTGTCTAAATAAACATATAATATATAGCATTTTTTAGTAACATTGCTCCATTTCATTATAGTGGTTGCATTTCCACATCCAATTTTTAGTTTGCAAATGAACTGCGCAGTAATACCAGAAGTCATCCAGTGTATGCCAAGTTAAAGGAGAATGCAAGTCAAAATTTAAAAAGCATACTGCCCAATAGTCCTCCTATTGTTTAGTAAAAACGCCACACTTTTGGCTCACCTAATCATATATTTACTCAGTCACACTTACTTCACATTTTCTAGAACAGGCAGCCATCTATAAAAATGTATTCTCCCTTCCTTTCCCTCCTTGCTTCATACTGCACATGTGTTTCATTCCCTCCCCCCCCCCTCCCCTCTGCCAGATCCACTTCTGATTGACTGGTGGGCATGTGTAGCTCAGAACAGGAGACAGGATCAAGTTACACACATGCTCAGAGAATAGGAAGGCTGCCGCTGGCACCTACAGGAAGGGAAGAGACATTTCAGTGATGTCACTGGAGTCTTCACACTGCTGTAGGCTGCCAGCACCATATCTCAGGGAAGCAAGCAGGGATCTGGGAATTTAGATATGCAGTAAGTACATAAAAATAATGCCTTTAGACTTACTTTTAATTTATATTAACCTTTCATTGTCCTTTAAGCTTCAAACAAACTAACCATTCATTCTGATTTCAGTAGACTTGCTGAATTCTGCACTAAGGAATTGAATCTATTATATTCAGGGTCAGAGTATCTGACTAGGAATGTTTTAGAAATCTGCAAGTGGTTGGGTGAGTGGAGGATGGGTCATTTAGGGGCTGCTGTGTGTGCCTGGCCCCTCTGAAGATTTTTTTGCAGGGGGACCCCAGCACACTGTTGTGACATCCCTACCTGGCTCACAGTCAGTATTTCAGTTCCAACCACAGGTTTAGTTAAAGTCAGGGGTCTGTGCAGGCCAGTCAAGTTCTTTCACTCCCATGGCAGAAAACCAGACCTCCCGTTGTGCATGTGTCCAGACACAACAAATTGTCGGTGGAGAAATGCACCATGTTTAATGTTAACCACTAGGTTAAACATTAGTTTTCTCCATAAATTCTGTACATATATTTTGCCCTACATATTTGTTTTATTATTACATACGGATTATGTACCATCAGGCACCTCAGACAGCCTTACTAGACCAGATGCTACAGGAGACAATGTGCACTGATGCAGTCTTCCCAATTATAAATTGTGGAATTGATGTTTCAGTCCAAATAAAAGTGTCATATAAACAAACATTAAAGCCCTGCAACTTTAAAAAGACTCAGTAAACAGTATAACATTCTTTCTGGAAAGTGAATATTCATGTATGTTGCCATCATAAAGGGAGCAAGGGTTATGGAAAGCAAAACCGAAAAGAGATGGTTCCAAGTATATTTAGATGTTTGCATTTTCCTGGTTTATTTTTGTAAACAGTTAGGGTTTTTCCTTACCTGAACTTAGATCTTTCTGTCTCTATTGCTGAAATAACCATTTTGGCAAAAAATCATTTTTATATTATATTTAGTTGGGCTAATCAGTGGGGTATTTTATTGCTCCAAACATTGCAGCATAGTTCTGCCTTGGTACCTTATTCCTGTAATTGTTGTTTTCTGTTGAAGATACTGGGAAGCAATGGGAAATGTATACTAAGGGGCTGATTTACTTACCCACGAACGGGTCGAATGGAGTCCGATTGCGTTTTTTTCGTAATGATCGGTATTTTGCGATTTTTTCGTATGTTTTGCGATTTTTTAACGCTACGAAAAATGCGCAACTTTTCGCGTAAGTTTTAACGCTACGAAAAATGCGCAACTTTTTACGCAACTTTCGTAATGGATACGAAAAACTCGCGTTTTTACGCAAAAATCGTATTGGTAACGAAAAATTCGTAAAGAATCCGAAAAAATCGCAAAACATACGAAAAAGTCGCAAAATGTTAGTTTTCAAGCCGGAACTTTTCCAATTCGGGTCGGATTCGTGGGTTAGTAAATCAGCCCCTAAATGTTTAAACTGGAACTAGGATTTTGTGACATCAGTCTGCATCTATGAAAGTGTAATAAGCAGCTATATAACTAATAAGCTAGTGTAAAGTACAAGGGTGCTGACACTATATAGAGCTAAAGGTATAGTGCACTGTAAGGTTACCATGAGGGAGACTGAATCCAATTCTCTGTACCTGTGAAAAATTGACCCCAGCAAGAATCCCCGACTGTGAAAGCTGTCCCCGGCTGTCCAGGTGGTAACAGAGCTGTCCCCCAGCCCACCGTTGCTATTCCAGGACAGGAGGAAAGTCTAAGTGCTTTCAGCACAATCTTCTCACTGTTTTCCCTCATCCTGCAGTTGTTAATGCTGTCCACATTTTCTCTAAAAGCAGAATCGTTTCAAAGCTTCTTGCTTCTTCGTACTGGATGACTCACCAGGGATTTATAACATAACATTAGCAAATATCTCTAGTCAGTCAGGTTAAAGCAGTGCTTCTTATTCAGGTATAATTATCTCAAAATACAAAAGGATTTCAAAAGTGTGCTGACATGCAGAGCTGGTTAGGTATGTTAAATGTGTATAAATAGCCCATAACATATAACAGAATATACACAGTGCCAAGCCCAGAACTCACAGCATTACTACAGCTAATTTTTTGCTTCTCTTGGCACAGACATTTTTATTATTATCAATAAATAACAGATAATGTATGTTATCGAAAAGAGAAAATAATCTTTATTAATAGTGTCTGTTCTGGTCCATTAAAATTTGGGCCAGAAAAACTACCACAACAACTTATATCTATGTGTAACCATACACAAATATAATTTTTTTTGGTGTTTTTTGTGAAATAATCTTTGGAAATATTGCTTGCATTATGGTTTTAGGTCTGAAAATATGTATAAAATTGAAAATATATTGAAATTAAAATGTGTGGCTGTGATGTTCAGTGGGTGTATGGCAATGGGGGAGTGTCATACCAGTTGACGTGGTATTGAAAGATTTTGCGCAGGATGATAGTGCCGCAGGCTCTTTCTTGTCCCCAGATTTCACTTTGGAAATCTGGTAACCTTAGTGCACTGGGTCAGCTACAGAAATGTTTGTACATTACTTCTTGGATAAATAATGGAAAAAGGCTAGAAAGCATTTTATCTGAACTATAGGATAGGCATAGGATCTGTTATTCAGAAAGCTCCGAATTGTACTTGATCTCAACTAAGGTATAATTAAGCCTTACTGGATTCTGAACAATTCTGTTGGTTTTATTTAATGTTTAAATAATTTTTCAGTAGACTTAGGGGCACATTTACTAACCCACGAACGGGCCGAATGCGTCCGATTGCGTTTTTTTCGTAATGATCAGTAATTTTGCGATTTTTTCGTATTTTTTGCGATTTTTTTCGGCGTCTTTACGATTTTTGCGTAAAAACGCGAGTTTTCCGTAGCCATTACGAAAGTTGCGCAAAGTCGCGATTTTTTCGTAGCGTTAACACTTGCGCGAAACGTCGCGCCTTTTAAGTTTTAACGCTACGAAAAAGGCGCGACTTTGCGCGCAAGTGTTAACGCTACGAAAAAATCGCGACTTTGCGCAACTTTCGTAATGGCTACGAAAAACTGGCGTTTTTTCCCAAAAATCGTAAAGACGCCGAAAAAATCGCAAAAAATACGAAAATGTCGCAAAATGTTCGTTTCCAATCGGAATTTTTCTATTTTGGATTCGAAATCGTGTCTTAGTAAATCAGCCCCTTAAAGTATGTATAGGTCCAATTAGATGAAGCAGACAATGCGTAAATGGATAGATAGCCTAGGTGCAGGATCATATTAACAGAGAATACAGCATCTAAGGTAATTGTATATTTAAGACCTGTGAGCGCAGTTCCCTTGGTTGCTGTATTATATACATATAGCTATGTATATACATTGTTAAGTGGTTTATTAAGATAGGAGCTGTTGCTCAACAGTTTAAGAAGGACAGAATAAAGATTAATAAACCTGCAAAGACTAGGTTATAACAACAAGTGTGCCCAATGCAGTCTTGCTGGGGTCCATCCTTCTTGGGAAGTAGAAATTGTTGACTGGTTTCCTAGGGTAGATTTAGGGTATGGTCACACAGGACACAGCCTCACTAAAGCATTTACAAGTATTTGTGTTTTATTGCTGTTGATGTTCCCTGTTTTAACATTTTATATTTTATATTTTGTAACCAAAGCTATTGCAGATAATTAACCAGGTTGAGCAATACAATAAACAAAAAAGTCAAGTACTTTGGGTGATTGTTTAGATTTATACTCAGAGACAATTAATTTGATGTTTATTGATGGAATTAACGCCCAACAATGATGTTGTGGAAATAAAAAAAAGGTCAAAAGAGTAAGTACCCTTCTACAAAACTGGTATGTCCTCAATCTTTTTTATCTTGTGATAGTACCTGGTGATCTAGTGGGTCCAGTGAAGCAGCGGGGACACACACTGCTTTGCTTGCAGGGACACCCGTGGCTTCCTCCTGCTCCTGACATGAAAATTAAAATTCAGACACGCCATGTGACGTCTTAGGCTTGGCATGGAATTCAAATATTAAAGCCACCTTGTCCCTTTTCTCATCGCCCAATGTAGGTCTATCCTGTATAGTTCCTGGGTGTGCTCTTCATCTGTTCTAGTGGTTCTGACCCTTGCCTGTTCGTTGACCATTGCTGTTTCGGTGCCAAAACTGACCTTTCGCCTGTTATTGACCTCATTTCTGGATTTGGTAATAGCTCCCAGCCTTTGCTTCTCGATTACCCTCTGCTCTTTTCCCCATTACACCTGTGACACATTTTGGTTTCCTTGCCTGCCCAGAACTCTTGCCCTGGTTCTCTAATAAGTAATAAGTAATGGAGGGCTCCTCCCGAAGTGAAATGTGGCCGGAATCTTGGTATCTGTTCTGGGTTTGGGAATTCGTATGTGACATATCTACATGTATTGATATCAACCAATCTCTTCAGGTGGAGTGGTATGATGACCTCTGCAGACTTTTGGGTTTATTTCTCTGTGGTGCATTCTTTGTGTTAATGGACCCAAACCAGGTCAAGACCACCATTGTAGCCTTTGTGTCTTTGCATTGGTCTGATGAAGCTAAATATCTGCAGTACTGTGTGGCTGCCTCACGCTAAATAGGTAGGTGCTTTCAAGGCTTCCACTCAGCAAGGCATTCTAATAGTAGAGTGGGGACTGGTGGCACCAAGGTATATGGACTGTAGTGTGTCCCATTAGCCTTTATTTTCACATACCTAAAACCAGACCTAATCTGGCAAATGCCAGAGGGGCTGCTGTAAGATGCCATAGACAGTCCCTATTTGGTGGGCTGGTGGGGGCTGCTTGGGCCTCTCTGTACTTGAAATGCAAGGGCCTATTCTGAATCTCAGTTCAGGCATGCCTAAAACACAGCTTGATGCTCATGATCAATTGAAGCATCAGCCTTTTTTTGTCTGAAAATCGTACAGAGAAACATGAAACTTAGGATTGCTGAATTGGTATTGCTGAAAGTTATTAGGACCCCTCTGTAACTGTCTATATCTAAAAACAAATATAAATGCAAGTTAAATCAAATGTATTCACAAATCCTTAGGCCAGTACCCCACCCTAAGAGAACACAAGTCTTAAATATGGAGGTTGAAAAGCCTACTCTTTGAAGTACAATAGTCACACCTACCTGCAATCTAAACTCTCTATACTGAAATGCAAACAATTGCACTGATATATTCTGCATGGGGCATGTTTATTCTTCCCTAGTATGTTACAATATATATTTATATAGAGGTGCCAAGCCTTAAGCCTTTAGTTTACCTTCCCTTTATTAGGGCAGAGTGAGTGTAATGTGATTGAGAAATTCCATAACAAGACAAAAACTACCCTTTTAGCTGCACTGACAGGCACAGCGTTGGCACCTCTATGGAGCGGAGATTTGTTTGAAAACGGTGTCTTTGTGTTATTTGGGCCGATCTTTTCTCTGTTTAGTTGCACTCAGACCAACGCTGTGCATGTCAGTATAGCTACATGGATCTGCGGATCAGTTTATGGGTATAGTACTCTTTTATGTTTTCTGTTGGGGGGTGAGGGTAATATGAATCTAAATTAATTACTAATCAGCCTTGTGCCATGGCTTTCATATTTTATATAAACAGTATATTATTGGTCCCCAAAACATTCTGTGCAGCTATTTCTAGCCTATGTTGTTGTAAAGCTTGTTCCCTTTTAATTAGGGGGAGCATTATTATCAGTTGCAGTCACTCAGTGTAGGATAATTTTCCTTTCCTTGCAAGGTATAGTAGAGTTAAATTCCTGTTTCTTGCAGCATTGGATGGTATGAGCTCATCAATGACTCCCAAAAGATCTACTATAGAGGAGAGGAAATCAAAAATTTTTTAACTAGAGTTTCAATATTTGATGACCAGGATTTGGAGATATATGGGATCTACTTGGATTTTGTGCTTGACTAAGTGCTGCCTAAATAGCTGTTTTCCAAACTAAGGTCTGTTGGGCTTAGTAATGTTGTTTGTACATGGGTAGGAAACTGGCTACAGAATCGTGTGCAGAGGGTGGTTGTTATAAGTACATTCTCTGCTTGGTTTAGAGTTCTTAGTGGGGTCCTGCAGGGTTCTGTATTGGATGCATTTTTGTTTAATTAGTTTATTAATAAGGTCCCATCTAGAATATGCAGAGCAGCTTTGGTCTCCAGAGCTTAAAGGAAATAATACTGAAACAGAAAAAGTCCACTGAAGAGCAACTAAGGTAATGATAGAAAGTTTTATTTATGAAGAAAGGCTGGCCAAGTTCTGGCTGGCTCGCGAGTCTTTTTCGGCGATTTCCTGAAATCGCCCCGCCGCGTCTGCCATCCCGCCAGCGACTTACATGTTCGCCGGTGGGATGGCAGGGGTAGGCAACTCGGGGAGATTAGTCGCCCGCGAACAGGGAGTTTTGCCGCGGGAGACTAATCTCCCCGTGTGCCAGAGCCCTAAGCGGAAATATGATAACTATATGAGAATGTATGAAGAGACCATACAACAATCTCTCCAAAGCTTTATTCAGAACTGTTTTAATTTGCCCAGGGCCCACCTTAGGATATTCCATCTGGTAAGAGAAGACAGGAAGAGTTCTACAGCATGCCTATTTTTTTTTCTTTGGTTTTTACATGTGGTGCTCCATTTTGTCATTTACTGGCAGGATTCAGTTTCGGCAAAGATAGGGGTTAACCTACCTGTAGGTTTCCTGCAATCAGCTGAGGAAGGACTTTTTTTTTATAGATCCTGCCCCTGTCAGCACATTGCCTGAGCAAATGGTGTTAAGGTTAGTGGCAGGGAGTTCCTGCAATTTGTGTGTTTGTATGTAAGAAAATGTGGCCTCCCTGACCTTGTCTAATCTTAATCATTTGCTACTGTCTGTGGTTCTGTCCCCTGGTTTCTGTTTTCAGCTAAATCCCTGGTACTGTGCACTTCTGACTTCCCATATACTGTATGATCTGGACCGTCCGATTAATCTCTCTGCCTTATTATACTTCCAGTGCTGTTACACTAACCATTGTCATTATTAATATGCTGAGCCATTACTGTACACACAGGGCTATGATCCCTTGTGCTCTCTTGTGCGATGTGAAGCGATAGTTCATTGCCCCCACCGCGTAATGACAAGCGGCGGGGGCAATGAAAATGGAGCACAGACTAGGGGTAGGCTAGAGAGACTCCTGCCTGGTGCCCCACAATTGTTGCGCTCTAGGCAGCTGCCTCTTTTGTCTACCCCTAGTTCCGGCCCTGACAACAATACTGCATATATTTTGCTTCTACTGAGAACACAATAATAAATCTAATGCACAAAATAATTATCAATAAGATTGTCTTTAAAATTTTGAGATATGGCTTAACCTTAATTCACTAATACCAGGTGATAATATTGTGGAAAACTTCATATGGTCACAGAAATAGCCTGCAAGAGTAATGATACATCCCCATCTTCTGGTGGAAAATGGTATATATTTGGTTCAAAGGTGGTAGGATGTTAAGCTGAAAGCAACTATTATTGTATTGCCCCCCATCCTCTGGTGACTGTCTGCAGGCTAGTGTGACTGGCATGAACACTAATGAAGCAACATCATTGCTTTTTTATTTAATTTTGGTGAAACTTTTATTGCATAGGGGGATTATTGTGCAAGTTCATGGTCGTCATGGTCAGACTGGGCCAACGGGACAAAACCCAGTGGGCTCCTATCTTCATGTGCCCCACTGAACCCAGCCACATTTCACATGGATGCTCCTCCACCCATTCACAGCTGCACATTGAGGAAGAAGGAGATAAAAGGATTGCGGCACAGCACAGGCTGGTGGCCCTTGAAGTTGCAGCCCTCGGACACACCAGTGTGACGCTGTGCAACTTTTTTAAAAATTGGACTTATGTGATTTTATTGCATTCTGCTTTATAAAAATCTTACATGGTTTAGTAGTCACATATTATTTATATTTTTTGTAGGGATGCACCAAACCCAGTCTTTTGGGTTTGGCCGAACCCCCGAATCCATTGTAAGGGATTCGGCCGAATACTGAATCATAATTAGCATATGCCAATTAGGATAAGAAAGGGGATAAATCCTAATTAGCATATGCTAACGAAAAAGGCCGAATCCTGGATTGTGTGCATCCCTGATATTTTGTGATCTTTACGTGCCCCATAAGTGGTGCAGGGAAAAAAAGTTTGTGGAGTAAACTTATTGTTGGGAATATTCATCACACATAAAAAGCAAGGAGTCTCTACTTGCGCATACATGGTAATTTCATCATATGGGTCAGCAAACTGTTCAGCCAACCACTGGCATTTATGTTCATGATGTTTATATCTTGGTACCTCTTGACACGTGGAAGGAGATTTTTCAGAAATAAAAACTCCAACCAAAGCAAGTTGTTTGCAGCTGGGAATACCACATTTACTCATTTTGACAGAATACATACTTTAAAAGTTTTTAGGCAATTTTCAGATATGAGATTAAAAAAGTTGATTTTTAGGTAAACTTTGCAGCTTGGAGTAACACAACATTTACCCACTTTGCATTCATTCAAATTTGTACTTTCTGAAAACATTTGGATGCAGGCAGCATCTTGAACCTGCAGGACATGCAATGGCAGCCATGAAATCAGCTGTTTTTATTCTGGGTCTCTACAAAGCACATACTTTGATGCCACCATATGCAAAACATTTCAAGCTTTAAGGAGAGCCCTGGAATTTATATTCATTAGGCTTTCTTTTAGCATTGCATACCATTTGAAAATTGCTTTGAGGCCAAAAAAAAAGGGTGAATTGTGGTTGGCACTAAGTATATAGTATATCTAAATGAAGTTTTTATTGAAATGTGTTACCAAAGATGTAACGGCAAAAAAACCACCCAAGGTGGGCTTGCAGTCCCCACCATCCATAAATACTACCTGGCATGCCAGATTCTTCACCGTAGTACTGCAAATCCCATTAGCAAATGTATCCCAATACAAGCAAACTCAGTCCTCCCCCTACATTTGAATAACTTAATATGGGGCCAACAACAGGCAAAGGGAAAGACAACATACCAGCTATATACGCAATACAATTTACCACATAAATATGGAACAAAGCCAAGATATATTGCACTCTAAAGCCCATGAACCTATTAATGAAGACAATTGTAAAAAGCCAGAATTTCATACCAGGACAGACCCACAATTCACAAACTTGATACATTATTTCTCCCAGCTGAAGTCCCAAAATCCACATGTATGACATACTGGGAAACAGAGTTGCCAGCTGACATCTCAATACAAGACTGAGAAAAGATATGGGATAATCCAAAGAGGTCCCCCTATGCGTGTCGGGAAGGGAAGGAAGGAACTGTGGGGAACAGTGGACACCCGCCCATATGCTATGGCACTGTCCTAAAATCACCCCCTACTGGCAAACTGGTAAAGAAGCTACTACAAAAGGTATTGTGAACTGATTAAACTGGACTCCTGGATCCATCTTCTGGGGAAAACTGTTCCCACATTCACAAAAGATGGTCAACAGCTCATCAACTATATCCTCTCACTAGCCCAGAGACTCATAAGTCTTAAAACAGCAAGGGATACCCCATCTAAAGCTGACCTACAGGACAAAGTCGAGGAAATCAAACAAATGGAGTAACTATCAGCCATACACAATAGCACTATGCCTCAATTCAACAGTGTCTGGAATAACTGGACATACACCTTTCCTACAATTCCCTAGACCTATCAAAACTACTGTATGTTGACATTACCAGAAAAGTGCAACATTCTGCCCACAATTACTCTTTTCTGGTTTATGTTATGCAAGGATTCAGATTCATTTCAGCCAGGACCATGGATTCAGCAGAATCAGATGAAAAACGCTGAATCTTGGTCAAATCCCAAACCGAATCCTGGATTCAGTGCATCCTGATTTAAAACTGATGTGTATTGACACTGACCTATTACAACTTAAAACAAAATTTGAGTACATAAACGGATGCCTCCATGACAAGACATAGTAAAATATTTTTTTGATGTGCAAAGTCTATGCATTTACGTAATGGCTTGAATCATTATGAAAAGTGACGGCGCCAAAAGCCCTGCATTGTACACAAACATACAATAAGGAAAAAAAAAAAAAAAAACCTGTACAAAGTGGCTCAAACAAAAGTTTTTTTTATTAAGAAAAAAAAAAATGAGACCAGTAAACATTAAGTGACACCTTTGGCATGTCCTAAGTCTTCGCAAGTTCATGGAGTGGAATTTTGTTTCCCTCTTACAATATAAAAGAAAAAAAATATGTAATGCCATTAGGAAGTGCATTGTCTTAATAACCATTCTCACTTTATTGTAATAAACCATGCAGACACTAAAATTTCAGACCCATCTCCATAGCTATGGAAGACATGAGCAATACACTGACAATGCAGATAAAGGTTGTAGGAAGTAGAACACAATTAAAATAATGGCTTTTATTTAAAGTATACAGTACGGGAAATGTGCTTTAATTAAATATACATCGAGTCAGTGATGCTGGCAAGGTCAAGGGGAAATCTAATATTGACAACCATACAAAGAACATGACAAAAAAAAATCCCTTTAAAACAAAAGTAAAAAAATGTTCACAGTGGTTTGAATAAACAGTATGCGAATGATAGCCATGCCATTCTCTCACTAGCCCATTAGTGCCCTCTTTAGGTATTTTATAAAGCCTTTACAATGTATGTAGATAGACTGTATAAAGGGAAATAATGAAGCATACAGATTTGGAGTGTACAGTAACACTGGCATAAGGGACGCAATTCAGGAGATAACATGGCCTATGTGCTTTCCAATAGAAAAAGGCGTTGAGGAGAAAGAAGTGACTGCTGTAGCAAATACAATTCATTAAAAAGGAAACAGAAAAAAAGCCACAAACATCTAGATGGACCTAACCAGGACACATTACACAATTAAAAAAATGAGATTATATACTATAATACAAGTCCAAAAAGAAAAAGCTTTTATTTCTTTGCTTGTTTTGTGATCATGCCTCGTGGTGGCGTTACAGGTCTGCTTGCATTAGGCTTCTTTTTCTCTGCAGGTTTTAGGATCTGAAAAAGAAAAGAAATTCAGTATCAGACACCTAGAACACTAAGTGGAGAGCAACACAGGAGGGTTTATCTGCGGGTAATAAACTATAGACTATAATTCTATTCTGATACACATTTATTACACGGCTTTACTTCCCATGATTTCATAGTGTATCATGGCATTAATGGTGTATTTTAATTAAATTTTTTTTTTAAATGGCAAAATAAAGCTAAAAGGGGATTTGCTAGCCTAAGAAAATAATTTAAAAAAAAAAAAAAGTAGGCAGGTGCCATTTTGTGGGCACTGTTATTAGGCAAGTTGTGTATTTGTGTAATACTGAATGAAAAGTAACTGTCCTGCTTCTATACCTGAGGCAGATAGCAGGGAAAAGCAATATATGATTGAGAACATTTGCATGCAAGTCTGCATGTACAATGTATAACCCCATTTACTGTATAGAGCTGTAGAATGTTGGTGCGTATTTATAAAAAAAAAAAAAAAAAAAAAAAAAACAACTTTCCATATGCATTTTAGTATATACAGAATAGCTTCAGATGATCATATCCCAAGCACTTCTGGTATTTCAGGAAAAACCTCTGCTGCAGTACCCAGGTTATTAAAGATCATACAGCCATCTGAAAGTCCATAACAAACATGCTAAAATTGTGTACCTCCAGGTGTGTGTGCTGGTAAGGACCAAGATATTGCAAAACCTATGCACAGGGACATTTACAGGCCAGTCACAAACTTTCCCTTCCTACTTACAAGGGAATTATTAACACAGTGAGACATGTGGAATGTCACTGCTTGGCACAGCAAGACATGTATTTTATTTATAGGCACCTGAGGGCATGTGCTTAAGGCAACACAATACTTACTGTAACAGTCAAGAAAAAATATAAAAAAAATATATATTATAGGCAAGCAGAAACTTCCACAAGAACAGGACAACTACAACGCGGTCATTCGCCTGATGTATAACCCACATCATCCACTGGGCCAACTACAGGACCGAGCCAAAAAGGTCTCCAATTAGGAAGTAGCTAGCTACAGGGCATAGGCTTTCTTCCACTGCTATTACACTTTTTTTCCATGTTGAAAGTGAATTAAAAATATACCCAATCTTACCTGGAAGGAACACATTAACGTTTCATCTACACTCATCATTGCTCCAGCATTATCAAATTCTCCACAATAGTTTGGGGCTGAGAACAAAGTAACCAGTTGTCTCTTGGCAAAAAATTCATACCCATCTTCAACCACCTGAAAAAGAAAAAGCGCCATTAATTTAGGGTTCCAAACAAATGTTACATTAGGCAGAACAAAAACCCAAAGCCTGTTTTGCGTATTTCACTTTTCAGAAACAGTACAAGTCAGAACTTACAGCTCAAGTTAGCAGCATGTTGTATATGAAAGCAAAATGGAATGTTTTTAGCCAACAGACTGTACTGAAAAACATACAAGGTGGTTTTACCATAAGTGATCCTGTGATACGCAATACACTAACCCACTTTTGTTACAGGTAGACAAAACACACAATTAGTTTACAATATACCTGATGAGCTCGGCAAATGAGATCCAGATCATGTTTGTGTAGAAATTTTGCAACCACTTCAGCTCCAAAAGTAAAAGATACACCTCTGTCATTTTCACCCCACCCTAGGACATCTTTGTCAGGATCAGACCAAAGTAAGTCACACAGAAGACCCTGGTCTGGAACGTCAGTAGGACGCATAATTCGTCGGATCTGCTCCATCGACTGAAGGTCTGGAGACAAACCTATAAAATAAAGTCACATGTTAGTATAAGATTGCTAGATATTTAAAGACAAAATACACTTGTAACTAGACCAAACCACTCCTACCCTTTTTCATTAATGCTGGGATTCAGCTGGAGAATAAAAAGCCTGCTGTGATTACAGGCTAGGTAACAAGTTGGGGCAGTTAACTTTGATCAGACTGAGCTGCAATATGGCACATCATTGACAGCATAACAATATGAATACTATGTATAAAAAGTAAATGCAAAACTTGCAAAAATGGTGTTACAGTTCCTAAAAATTTTTTTCAGTGCAGTCTGTCTAAACCAGGGCTGTGGAGTCGGTAGATAAATTCTCCGACTCCTCAGTTTGATACTTCCGACTCCGACTCCTCTGTATTTAATATGCTAATGTATTTTATACATTCATACAGTCAATGAAAAGCTTCATGGTCACTCAACGTGTTTATGCACTGCGTGCATTGGGCTTTATTCTTATAGCAGAGAAGTAATTAATTATGACTGTTTGTGAATTGGGACATTTAAACTTGCTTTATTTATTAAATTAAATTATTTTATTAAATTTTAAATTTATTAAATTTAGTCTGAGTCGGTTCATTTTTTGCCGACTCTGACTCCAGGTACCCAAAATTGCCTCCGACTCCACAGCCCTGGTCTAAACTGCAATTGAATGAAGCAGGGATACAAACATAATACAGACTTAGATGCTAGAATATAAGGAGTCCAAGCACTGGCAGCCTTCAATTTACATTATACTTGAGGATTAGACACCTACCGCAGGCTCATATGCACAGCAGCAAATATAACCACCGCTGACTGGTATAATTCCCACATGATCTGGTTATGAGAGACATTACCTAACACTTCATTCAACTGCAAATCACTTCGGTATGTAATGATTTGTGCAGTTTAACTCCATTCTTGCTAAAAGCATCAGTCAAGCCCAACTCCCACCAGCAACAAAGTTCATTTTTAGAATTCTTAGCAAGGCAATGTTGCAGGTGAACCTTTTCTAATCAAGGCTACCAAAGCTGCTGGTACTAAGATATCCAGCAATAATTACCAATATACAGTCCCAGATCCCCTTTACATAACCTGTATATGTTTGTGAAAGGAAACCATTCACCAAACTAAATACACATTCAGTTGGAAATGTTTTCATTAAATTAACCCTTAATAAAGCGTTCGAAGCATATATGAATATGTATCTGGGTTGCAGGTTTTAAACACCTTAGAGGACCAGCTCTATCTTTCAGATTTATTACATTCACTGTTTCATCAAAAGTACGGTTATAAAAATGCTTCCGGTTGTACACTCCCAATAAGGTAAAACACACAATCTGCAAGACCCAAGGTGCGGCGCTGCACTTCCAGACAAACCTACTAAAATCGGAAGCTGGTTGCTGTGGCTCTAAAGCAGATTTTTCAGCTTGCCTTTAATTTAGGTATGTGTGGCAGGGTTACTTCCTTAGCATAAATTATTTATGACTGTTTACAACTGGAGTATTATATAGTGATGGAGTATTATATAGTGATGGAGTATTATATAGTGATTGAGTATTATATAGTGAATAATGTACCCCCTGTTGTAAAATATAGGTGTTTCATGACCATATAGAAGTACGAGGACAAAGTCACAGAACTCCAAGGCGACTTCTAATATCTTCATATTTTACAACAGGGGGTATATTATTTATTATAATACACAAGTTTCATTAAGTCACCTGACAAATTACATCACAAAGCACTTTTTATAATGGATGACATCACTAAGCTCCATTTATAAAGATGTAATACACAAGCCATGAATATCCTGTAAATTATAATTATTTTGATAAAGATTTTAACATGAATCTTTTAGCATGATAGAGCAATTATTGGAGCTGGGTAGAGTGGATCGTTTACTTTAAACAATTTTGAAAACCTTTAAAATGGGCTCCTTGACTGGCAAGCTAACAAAAATGGGAGCAAAGGACACCACACAGAATGTATATGCCTTTGGGATGGAAGAGCACTGAGCCGTATACAAGCAATAGGGATATACATAAAGATCTAAAACATAACTGACGTGACATTTTAAAGAAACCTGCAAAATTCCAAACAGTTCGTTACCTCCATGACAGCAAAATATCTTCTCGTCAACTATAGCAGCTATTGGCAAACAATTAAAGCAATCTGTGAATGTTTTCCATAACTTTATATTATATCTTCTTTTACCTGTGTATAAATAAAAAAAAAAAAATACAACTGTCAAAAAACACCACAAAACAAAAAAACTGCACACAGATAATAGTACTGCCCACATGCATAAGTCTGTACTTAGTCTGCTTGTGTACCACAAGCAGCTCAACTACAGATCTCTGAGATACTTCCTAGTCTAGCATGGAGTCCCACCCCTTTTCTTTGCAGAGATCTTTTTTTAGCGGTAAAGATGGTCTAAGAGGTGTCTGCTCCAATGGAAATCAGGCATGTACAGTAGACACCTCTTCGACCATCTTCACCGTTAAAAAGGAGAGGTCAGCAAAGAAAAGGGGTGGGGCTTTACGCTAGACTAGGCAGCAGCTGAGAGCTGATGTTGAGCGGATTGAGATACAGAATCTACATCAGGGATCCCCAACCTTTCTTATTCGTGAGCCACAGTCAAATGTAAAAAGACTTGGAGAGCAACACAAGCATCATAAAAGTTCATAGAGGAGCCAAATAAGGGCTACGATTGGCTATTAGGCAGCCTATATGCACACTATCAGCTTACAGGAGGCTTTATTTGATAATAAATCTTGTTTTTATTTATTCAACCAAAACTCCCCCAAGTCAGGAATTCAAAATAACTACCTGCGCGCAGGCCTGGCAATTAAGCATTCACTCGCACCTTTATATGCGCAACGTGTTCTTCCGCGTGTCCATCTGCGCCTTTATATGTGCAGGGTGATCCGTGCTGCGCTTTCCTCCCCCGGCGCATTCATTTAATTTGCGGTGAATATGCTGTGTACGCATATGCATTGCGCCTATAAAGACGTGACTCTTTTCTACGTGCCTTTTTTCAGGCGGTGCTTCATGCACACAGCATATTCACAGAGACGGCCCACTAAAACGCAGACCGGCGGTTGGGGACCCCTGATTTAAGAGACTAGTTGTAGGGGTAAAAAAAAAAAAAAAAACACACACACACACACACACACACACACACAACATGACACCAAATACCAAATAATTGTTCAGCAGCTCTCTACACTCAAATCTAAAAATTTTAATAAAATGACATGTTGCAAATTGTCCTAAAATAGCACACACTTTGTCTAAGATTTTGTTAACTAGAACTACCCCATTAAATATTTTTTAGCTTTTAAATATGAATTTGCCAACATCCTATCCCAAGTGAAACAGAATAAAACATAGGTACTTACACTCATCATAAAAGCCATAGATTCTGTTAATGCTGGCACATTCATGATTGCCTCTGAGGAGGAAGAAGTTCTCTGGATATTTGATTTTATATGCCAAAAGAAGACAGATCGTTTCTAAAGACTGCTTCCCTCTGTCCACATAGTCTCCTAGGAACAGGTAGTTGCTTTCAGGTGGGAAACCACCATATTCAAATAATCGCAGTAAGTCATAGTACTGGCCATGAATATCGCCTATGGAGAAAATACATCAAACATTTTTAAAAGCCTACAATAAACCCATACATGTAACATACACATCCAAAGGGCAGATATAAAGGATATATATGTGATGTAAGCATTTGCTGCTGATAAATTCAGTTACTTTCAACATAGTATGAGCCCTTCCTAAAGTGTTTTTTTTTTTTTTTTTTTTAATAAGCCAGTCTACACATTGGAAGTAGCCAAGCATTACCTCTAACAGTTATCAGACCTCTATTATTCAGATAGAGGATCTATGATCTGCCAAACTTGAAATTGGGTTTTGTGGATAAGGGGGTCTTTATCATGTGGGCCACCATAGCATAAAGCTAACCTAATAAAGTACAAGGTTGTTAGGGTGTGGGTACTTACAGCATTTTTTAAAGATCAGGAGCTGGCAGTTGTTGGAAGATAAATTTATTTCCAGAGCGAAAAATCAAAACAAAACCGTCTTTGCTAACTTTTCACAGAAAGCACAGTTCCAACTCCAGAATAAAACACCGCACATTCAGTTACCTCTTTTCAGGCAGCTTCCCTATACTCTGAGATCTGGAGTTCTAATGTATGTTACTTAAGTATGTGAGTTTGCCTTTCCCAGCAGCCCATGCTCTTAAAGGAGAAGGAAAGGCTAGTAAAGAGTTAATCTCAAGCTGCAGGCATACCTTCAGTTCTCTCAATAGTGCCCTTAAGTCTCCCCATATTTGTCCTGTACAGATGATCAGAAGCCAAACAGGAAGAAAAAACGCTGAGCTGTGTAAAGAAAGTTCCCATAATGCTTCACTCCTGCACAGACACCCAGACCAAGTGAACATGCTCAGTTAGACTGAGTCAGCTTCCTACTGATTGGCTGAAATCCACATTCCTAAGGGGGGGGGGGGGGAGGAGGGAGTTCTTAGCATTCTTAAGGGAGGGGGGGCAGGAGAGGGGAGACAGCAGAAGGCTGCGTGTCTCTGGCACAGGAATTAGACACAAGAAATCTTTTCACAGAGAAGTCAGTGCAGCGTTTCTGCGAGTGCTTATGGCTGTATTTACATAGACCTTTCTGATAAAGCTAACTTAGTTTTTACCTTTCCTTCTCCTTTAAAGGCACATTTAGTTACAACAAAACAAACTATTAACAAAAAAAATGTATATAAATATAACTTTTGCTTTCTATTGCTCTATAAGCTTAGAATCTTATTAATAGAAAAAAAAACAGGCACAACAATGTCATTAGCATATAAGAGAAACATTTTGTTTAGAGGAGACTTGCTGCAGGTTTTACCAATTGCCAATTAAGCTCAGTGCATGTCTCCTGCTCACATTGTATTGAATGGAAACAGACACACATGGCAAGTACTATTTTTGGCGATTTTTGTAATGCTGGGTAAAACAGATAGCATAGTTTATTATTTTGTCTGCAGAGAAATAAAGTGGACAGAAAAAAAGGTTTGCTGGCCAGCAATAGAGAAGGGGGGAAAAACATTTTATACCAAACATAAAGGCAGACAAAATAAATCACTGTGCAACAAAAGGTACGGTTATTTATTACAGAGAAAATAAAAATTGTAATTTGCTTAAGGGCTGTGGCACACGGAGAGATAAGTCGCCGTTCGACAAATCTCCCTTGTCGCGGGTGACTAATCTCCCCGAAATGCCATCCAACCGGCAATTTACATTCTAGCTGGTGGGATGGCATATCAGGGAGATTAGTCGCCCGTGACAAGGGATATTTGTCGCGGGCAACTAATCTCCCCGTCTGTCACAGCCCTAAGGGTGAAGACACATGGGGCAACTAGTAGCAGCTAATTGCTGTGGCTACTAAAATAGACAATGTTGATGTTTTACTGATAATTGTCTCTACATATGTTTTAGCAGTGGTAATTCTCAGTATTGTCTATGGCAGGGTATTTTCTGGTGTTTAGTAGCCATGAAAAAGTAGTTGCTACTAGTAGCTCTGTGTATCTTCACCCTAAAATGGACTTGGAGATGGTCTTCCCATAGATTAGAGCTTTCTAGATAATGGATTTCCAAATGAGGAATCCCAAATCTGTACTTTATCAAACATCTGTTGGTACAGAGGAGCTTCAGTTCATCTCACAGGTTCAGATGGCATATACAAGAACACACAAAATGGTTGGTTAGGCCCCCTTTGCCAACAAGACTAAAAAGGTAAATACATTTACTGTTTGTAACTGAGCCAACCATTTCTTGAAAAAAGATTTACCATTTAGGGATGAGTAATTTGGCATTAATAGGTTCATTTATCAATATAAGTGAATTTGCCATGTTGCCAATACTATTGCTATAGCTTCCTTAGGGAGAAGAGATTTATTAATAGCTGCAGTGGCCTTTGCTCACCATTAGGTGGAGATGCTTGATAATCAGTTGTTGCAGAGAGAGTTTGCACACATTTCTGATGTCTGTACAGGTTTGACTAATAAGTTTCCAGTCAGAACTAGGTTATTCATGAACGGTAGCATTATGTCTACCATAAGCAGGAAGTGACATGTATAGGTAGACTAGACCAGATCAAACTTGTGCAGCCCTGCTAACTGGCAGGTAAGTGGAATCTACTCTACCAACATAACCACTGGTAATTAAACACGGCACTTACCACATATTTTAAGAGGAGCTTCAAGCTCAAGCAAGATTGGCTGACTGAGGAAGATTTCCCGAGACTTCAGACAGAGCCCTCGAATCTCATTCTCTTGAAGCTGAACATTTTTTCCCGGTTTTGATCCTCTAACTAGAACAAAATTAAATGGTTCAACATAAAGGGTATAATAAACCATGACATTCAATTTTGAAAATAGTATACTAAAAAGGGTTGATATTTTAGAAAAATCACATCCTGTAGTCATGAATATATGAAGCCCAACCTCAATAAGGGTTTAAAATGCTGCTGAGCCACTGTGGTCCATCAAGACACACCACTCACTTGTAACCAATAATCCTCACCCAAAAGCAAGGGTAGGTAGGTAGCCAGTCACCGCTTTATCTGGTTTCTAATTGACTAATATGTTAAACAGTCAGCCTGGTTCTAGCATATTATGGGGAGAAATAATGCAAATTAGTACAACAGAATACTTAAAAAGGATGTTCATACTGCAATGGCACCACTCTATATTGACACTACAAGTACAATTTTAAAATAGCAACCAAGAATGTGAATGACCAATCAATGTAAAGTTGATTTTTGTACCAATGTATTAGCCTCATAGACAACTGCAGTTTGTAGGACTATGTTCTTGCTTGATGTAAGATACATACATAAATACACTAAATGAAAACATGAGTTCGAATCCCAAATGGGATAAATTCGGATTGGATACGATAATTTCTTAAGATCGCAAATATCACGAATATGCTTATGAAAAAATCTCATTAGTCACGATATCGTATTGCCGATCCGAAAGTCTTGAAATTTTCGTACCGAACAATCGTAAAATGCAGGCAACCCTTTCCGACTTTGATCCTTCTGTGCATGATTTTGGAAGCCTCCCATAGGAATCAATGGCACTCTGCAGCTCCAACCTGGCCCAAGGAAAGTCTCCCATAGGGCTCAATGGCACTCTGCAGCTCCAACCCGGCCCAAGGAAATTCTCCCATAGGAATCAATGGCACTGTGCAGCTCCAACCTGGCCCAAGGAAAGTCTCCCATAGGGCTCAATGGCACTCTGCAGCTCCAACCTGGCCCAAGGAAAGTCTCCCATAGGGCTCAATGGCACTCTGCAGCTCCAACCTGGCCCAAGGAAAGTCTCCCATAGGGCTCAATGGCACTCTGCAGCTCCAACCCGGCCCAAGGAAATTCTCCCATAGGAATCAATGGCACTGTGCAGCTCCAACCTGGCCCAAGGAAAGTCACGATACCAAAGCTTGAATGTATCCAAAACGTTCTTACTCAGCGCGACAATACGATTTTGTCGCACAAATTTTGTCGCAAAGTACGAAAAAGTCACCAAAAATACGCTCGGAGCGTTCGTGAATTAGTAAATGTAAACATGTTTTATGTTTGTAGCAAACGTTGATCAGTCCTGCACATCGAATTTTAGCCCATTCCTCTATACAGAACAGCTTCAGCTTTTGGATGTTTGTGGGTTTCCTCACATGAACAGTTTAAGTTAGGTCGTTCCACAATATTTAAATTGGAGAAGTCAGGACAAGCCCACATCTCATTTGTAATAGACAAGAGGATCTATGGGTAGCTTCTCTAAATGTGACATTTTCAGAGTAAACACTTAAGGGCACTGAATCAGGCACCATATATTATTCATTGTTACCAACACGAGAGTGACTTTCAAAAATCCAATATGTCTCCATTAAAAGGTGCAGTATCCCCCCTTGTTTAACAATAGATCAATAAATAGGTCTTCTACGGAACACTTTTTGCCCATTTCAATTTTTAAAAATCTACCTCGCAAGGACCAAACATGGAATAGCTTCAGTTTTCCTGTTTAGCTCACAAAATAAAAATGAGATTTTTCACAATTAAAACAAAAGACATAAGTATATTCAGCCCCTATTTATTAAACAAATGTTGAGAAAGGAGGTATTATTGTTCCCCATGTGTTTTTTGCTGGGTGGAATCCAGCCTTGCTCGGCCTGCGCCTAAATATTAGACTAATAGTTACAGAAGGTGGTACGACAGTTGTTTGAAGAATCTGATCGCCTACAGCAAGAGAACTTCGGTTTCAGCTGGAGTGTTGGGGCAAGCAAATATTTTTGCTGACCCCCTTTTTCTTTTCCAGCTCAGCCAATGTTTTTTTTACTGGTGAAAACTGGGTATAATGCCCCTTTAATATATGTAAAATATAGGAGCAACAAGGTTTCATTGTCTTGTCTGGACACAACCACTTATATTTTGCCCTTACAAATACATTAGCATATCAGCCTACAGAATTTTAGTCATTAACATTTAGTATGCTGCAGATTTATACAATTAAAATCTTGACTTTTATTTACTTTATATTCACAGTTGAAGGTCTAAAATGCCATGTGAATGCAAGTCAGTGAACTAGGAATTCAGAATCATTGCAAGGCTTTTATTATGTCCTTTTTTACTCACTATTTGTACTTCAATTTGAAGTAGAAAGAAAACAAGAAAATTGCATTCACCGCAGAAAATATGGGCTAATTAAGCCTGCATTCTGGTTGGGGCAAACTATACATTTTGCCCCAAAAAACACTTTGGCTTTGTATGTAATAGGGCTATGCTGTCCACACCAGGAGGTAGTGTAAAGTGGGCAGCCATATTTGGAGCCTAAACATAAGCTGGCACATTCATGCGAATGCGTGCATCACAACAGGAATGTTCACAATGAGTAAGTCAGTTAACTCATTACATATACATAAATATATGTATATAGACTATATACCATAAATAGATGCCCACTAATAGTATTGCTTTCTTCCACCCGAGTTGCAGGGTCTATTAGCCGTAAACAATTTTCCTATCACAGTTGCCCTTTAAACAAGTAACTGGTTGCAAGGACCTGTAACCCCACAAGGGAATTGCAGCCTAAGTTGCCAAATAGAGAACCGAGGAGCAAAAAGTGTTAGAGAAAAAAAAAAGAAAATGTAATGGCACCTCTACACAGAGCTAGTAGCTTACATTTCCTCATTAAAGTCACACCACATCAGCATTAATTTACTAATGAGAACAACAAATGAAAATAGATCCAGTCATTGCTGCTCACCCATTGCCCATAACTAAAGGCAAACTACACAAAATGACACAATCTATTCTTCCAACTCCCCCATATAGTGCATCAGTAAAGCTGCGAGTGAGAGCAGCACAGCTGTGGCACAGGGTCAGGATAACCCCCACCTATTGGCAATATACACAGTTATGAAGGTCAACTAAGGCAAATGGAAATAATCAGCTAATGCACAACATGCCCCCTATGGAGTGAGCAATAATCATAGTTCAATCTAAAGTCTGAAGCACCTTGGTCCCTATACGGATCGCTGCGATTCCCAGGTGTATGGAGCGCTGCGCAGTGTTAAGGATCGGATATACTGGGTGAATCCGGATTCTGCACATGGAATACACATGCAGCGGCTAGGAGCCAGCGGATCGCCTCTATACAATGTATATTGGGCCAGTCCGGCCAATAACTCGTACAACAGCCTGATTAACTAGATATATACTATGAGCAATCAGAGCGGCACCCTGTATGTACCGGAGTATAGAATAAAGTCCTGTTCCGGTAACGGCTCCGTAACGCAACTGCAGGCTGACAGCCGCTCCAACTGCCATATCAATCTCAGCACAAGGAGCCCAGCCAGGATGCTACAAACCCCGCTGCCCCAATAATAACACCGTGTATACATCATTGCTCACTCACATACATAGCTAATGGCAACCCTTTCAACCCTGCCACCACATGAAAGTAAAGTGACAGAGTGTAAGGAAACCCGGCCAGGCCTTCCCGAGTACCATCCTCACCTTCTAACAGTCGCTGTATGATGCTGTCGATGTTAAGCTTGTCAACATCTGCCATTGCTCCGAAAGTCTAAATGGCGGACCCAGTAAACTGTCGCAATAAAAACAGAAGCCCAAACGTACTGGAAACCGGGCAGGGGGCAGTCTTGGCGCCGCAGCGGCTTTTCAATCCCCCTCGCTCGTCTTCCGCTACAGACTCCCAAGAACCTGACAAAATGGCGCCACCTCCTCCCCTGCCGGCCCGCGCATGAATATCTATGCACGACCTGGTACATTTTAAAGACCCAGGCGATAGCACGTACAGTCAAATCTCAACCCACGCTGTGTTTCATTGCGCCAGCCGTTTCTGAAATTTGGCCGTATTTGCGAGCTAGGACTATTTTTTCTCTAGTGCCAAAAGTTAGTACTGCGTATATAAAAAATGGTAACCGTTATCGGTTTTAGGAATGCATTACACGTGTGAGGGTTGTTTTTGTTTTAAAAAAGATCCAGTGACATTGTCTTTGATCATTCTGTGGGTTTCTAGGTTTTGTAAATGATATTTGAATGAGGTGTAATTTCCAAAACAAAGTGAAATACTTAGTAATTTTGAAAAAACGATACACGTAAAATAAAAATAGATATGGCTACTTCACGTCAGCTAAATTTATTGTTTTCAACTAATACACAGAAATACCTTTTGGTAGCCTCCTAACAGGGTTGCCATCAGTAATTATGGGGCTACTCCTTGACACCTGAGCAGTGGATCCTGCAAAAAAGTACAATGGAGCTCCAAAAAAACCCGAATTCACTCCCATTTTTGCCAAGTTGTCCACAATCAGCCCAGACTTCACCCACTAGCCCAAAAGTCTCAGATCAGCTCTTGTGAGAAGCCCTTGCTATCAGGCCCCTGACCAAATTTCCCTCTGTCCCATCTGATGGCAGTGCTGCTGCCTAAGCTGTCACATTTAATACATTAATTGCTGTTTTTTCTCAGTAGTTGCAGAAGCCTTTGCCCCAAATAATTGTACTCCCTGACTTCATGCTTTCTGGCTTAGTAACGCAAGAAGAAACGTGCAGGTATCAATGCTTCTGTACATTGGCCAGGGCCAGGGCCAGCCAGGAGGTTTGGCAATTTCTTGGCCAGTGGAAACCCAGACACCTGAAGATCAGGAGACCAGTGTCTCAACTAGTCCAGGGTGAATAATTATTACCCTACCAACTTAGTGTTAATTGAAATCTCTACACCAGTATTGAAATAAATATGTTGTAGAAAGTTAGGACTAGGCTGCCAACAGCCTAACACCATTCTAAATGTTTGATCTGGTGCTCCCTGCAAAAAACAGCACAACTTTGGACACAAGTGCTCGGTAGATAAGCCCTTGTGCCCTTTAGTGCTCTTGCATCTGTGCCAAGGGCCTTTCTAACTGACCCCTTTACTTTTTTTTATTTCATAGTATTGTCACAAAAGGGGATTGTTTCTTTAAGATTTTTATTAGAATGAATACAAAGCTCCCAGCAGTTCACCAGTGGTTAATTTCACAGTAGATACCTCAAGGCAAGGTATATATATATTCATTTCAGGCATCATGAGCCAAAGCTCATAATGCTTTTTAAATTCCAACAATATACAAAGTAAATTGAAATGAAACAAATATCACATTACTAAATAAATACAACTGTAAAAGCATTCTTCAAATTAAACAGTCTCACCTCTGCAGATTAGCCTGTCCTCCACTACTTTTTACACAAAGGGTAATAATGGAGCCAGTAAGTCAAATGCAAACATGCTTGATGCACACTTATTCTGAGTAGCTGAAAAAGGCACAATAGAAAGAGAAGTTCAGAAACTATAAAAAAAAAATAAAAACCAATCACACACCTGCATAGAGAATATCTGTTTATTTTACTGTTCCCTTCAAATCTGTTACACTTGCACAAATCCTCCTGGCAAGGGGGCATGTTGGTGTGAACTCAGCCCTTTAAAAGAAGTAAAGTAAGAGTATATTCTAGAATTTGTTTCTTGGACTTTGTCATTCTAGTTGTGTCTATCAAACTCTGACAATAATATTTCATATACGCTGGGTCAAATTAGGTCTAAATTTTAAATAAAGGAAGCAGCAACAGAGACTATATTAAACATCCCCAAATCATGGCTTTGTACTCTGTACTACAAATTAATCCAAGGCTTTGAGCAAAAAAAACAGCTAAACCTTTGTAAACATGGGTTCATCATTTCTTTTGATTGGGATAAGTGAAGTGCTGCCAGATATTCATTGTTGTTATACTGAAGTCTGTCATATCATTTCTTTGAAGTTATGTCTTTGCTAATATGCTTTTGGCACAAGGATTATTATTTAAAACAAGATTCAGTAGTTTTATTGATTTGTTGTTACAATATTGATTTTTGGTAGTGGTGTTGTAACAACAGTTGGTCAGATACCCAGAGAAAGACTGCTGACAATAGCCTTACTTCTTCATAAAGTGAAAATAACCCTACAAACACCAGTCCTCATCAACACCCTTTTGGGGACCTGCTCACAAGAAACCCAAAATGTTTCAGAAAAAACTTCGGTGAATTAAAGACAAAAATGTATGTATATTTTATTTATAAAGTTCTACTTATGTACAGCAGAACAGTGAATTAATAGGGGTTGATACAATAATAAATCAAAACACAATTACATTAAGGGAGGTGGCAGATGGGAAGATTAGTCACCCATGATAAATCTTCGATACCGCGGGCAACTAAATGCCTGAAATGCCACCCCACCAGCAAAATTGTGAATTGCCGGTGGGATGGCATACATATCAATTTGTTTTTCGGAAATCACCCCAAGTTTCCTTGTGAGGCAGCTTCTGAAAACTGAAGCGACACATTCCATCCCACCGGCGATTTACATTCAGGGAGATTAGTTGCCTGCGGTCTCGTTTGCCACTTCCCTAAATATTAAATGCTAATTGTTAAAGAGACAATAGGAAGGAGGTCCCTGCCCCCATAGAGCTTACAATCTCAGGATGAGACAAAATTATTAACAAGTATAAGCAAAAGGGCAGGTGACGATAAATCATGGTAAAAAATAGGCAGGGATCAATTACAAGAAGGTTGTAACAGTAGTAATGAGGCCTTGAGCATGATCTGAAAACCAGAAGCCAGCTTGGGCAAGGGCCAACTGACAGGAAACATATTTTAAAGAGAAACCAGGTCACAAAACAAGGTTTGACAGGTATAACAACCAATAAAAGGCATAAAGGAAAGAGAATTTATCAGAAGAAACTGCGGCACTAATGCTTATCTAGCATCATGGTAATGCTTGCAGGAAAGCTTACGTTTCGGAACGCAAAAGTGCAAACACTGGCCAATACATGTAGGATGAGGAAGATATGCCTGCTCTGTGGCGTACCTTACATGTATAAAGTGAGTAAAATCATGTAATTCATTTACATAGTATAAAATGTACTGTCCTGTGTTAGCAGATAATTGGACGTGACCATTTAAGTCGGGGGGAAAAAAGTCAATCACATCCCCTGCATCCATCCTAAGAGCTATTGTTAAACATGGCAGGGCTATATATAGTAGGTTTATAAGTCACACCTGATTAAAGCTGCCTCTTTTAGAAATTAATATCAAAAACAACTCGTGACAGGCAGCTCAGGAAATTTTTTACCTGTACCCAACTCTAACCAGCAAAACCATATCCCACTCTGCACAACCTTAACCCACTCTGTTCGCACCTTAGGTTCCAAGACAGGGAAACTTCGGGAGCAGAGGTGGAGTGTACTTCCCCAGTCTGATCAGCACCCATTCCAAACCTACAATAGTCACCCAAATTTCATCCCTTACCCCCCCTGACCTAAGGGTAAACCCGTGGGTCATGTGGGTTGTGGGTGGACCCGCACATTACAAAAAATTACATATCTGTCATTTCATCCCAGTCCTTTGCATCCACCTCAGACATTAACCTCTGCTACTTACAATAAGCTTAATGGATTGGGAAATACTGAGAGTTTTTCATTAGCTTACATACTGTAAAGCTTTTGAAGATATTTGTGTCTTAGGAAATCAATATAATGATTCTGGTATATCTGAATTACTAGACTGCCATATGGTAAGTGGACAGCATGTCTAAACTGGAGTTCTAAAAAGGTGACACTTTTTTCTGGAAGGGTAGCAATTAAATAGCAGGAAGTCACTAGGGTTTAATTCTGTTCATTGTCCAAAACTCAAATTGAGGTAGTTTCTTAACTAACAAATCCTTCAGGGCACCACAGTAGTTGACGGCTTAGTAAACATGGCACAAACTGGCATGTTTTTTCACTATTGCACCATGTCTGGCAATTAACACCATAGCCACAGGTCTTTGTAGTCCAGAACAGAACCTGTATTTCCTCCATGAATACCTTGCTTCCTGCATTCAGCTGCACTGTATAAAGAAGTGGCAGGTTCCCCCATCCTGCCCCCTATATACCTCTTAACTTCTAAATGAAGTGCAAGTTAGGGAGATCGTGGTGTAAACTAACCATGTCAACAGGGCATCCTTGTGCTCATCTGCCTTGAGCTTTTGTTCTGGATATTTAGCAGCAGAGCTATGCCCGGATATGCATGCTAAGTGATTGAGCACTTATGGGCTTGTAAATGACCCCTTATATCTGCATGTCAGAAAGGCTCCCTCCTCACTTATAATATAAATGTGATTGCCCTGAGAATGTATTTTTAAGGACTAGGTAGCTACAATCGGATATAATCCAGATGAAGTTACAGTGTTATTTCGATGTTTTAAATTTAAATCCCATAATTAAAGGAGATTGATGGAGTGACAATGCAAAAGATGCAGTGGCCAAAACAAACAGATATGGTGGCCTATGGAGGGGTATGGGTACCCTTACTGAAAGGGAGACAAACATTTAAAGGGGACCTGTCATCAGCGCTGGATTTACGTTCCGAGCAACCTGAGGCCGCCCCTTGATCACCCCCCCCTCCTCCCGGAGCGCACGCACTCCCCCTGTGTGCGTCGCGCAAGTGCGCATGAGCAAACATTTAAACTCCCATATGGAGCAGTGGGGAGAGGTCCCTATTGCTCCGTATGGTTGCAAAATTTCAGAACTTAGTTGTGGCGGGGCGGCATGCCGCCCCTAAATTTCTGCCGCCCTAGGCCCGGGCCTTTGTGGCCTCTCCACAAATCTGGGCCTGCCTGTCACCCTAAGAAGAAACTCCAAATTCTTTTCTAACATGCTAGTTGAGCAAAATAAACCTTATTTACACTATACAGATAGTATAAATCTTGTTTCCTTCAGTCTTGGAACTATTCAATCACAGCAAGCAGGCAGCTGCCATTTTGTGGACACTGTTAGTAAGGCAAGTCTTGCATCACACCAAAATCTTGTTGTAGGACTAGATGCCCATACCCATGCACTGGCTACATAATTAGGTGATGGGGAGGGAGGGGAAAAGTGTGAAATGCAGTGACATCTAGAAAGTGCTGAATGTAAAGCTAAAGGTATTGTCTGCCCCGCCTCTATGCCTAAGGCATAGAGCTTGGGCAGGCAATATATGATTGACAGCTGGGATTTTTAAATGTCTTTATAATGGTTATGGATGTGTTATTTAAAAAAGGGAAAAGACATTTTATTATTCAGCTTTTTATGTCTGGGTGACAGGTCCACTTATTTTTTTTCTACATCTTGCTGAAGTAACTGAAATGGGACCATTTAGAAATACTGAAATGTGTTTCAATGTAGCTGTCCTGATGTAATGCAAGACAATTTTGGGAGGAGAAGACAAATACACACACAGGTTAGGGCAAAGTTCTACAGTTGTCAATGTTTCTGCCAGAAAGAGCAAGGCAAAGGAGCTTTGGCACCGAAGACATTCTGTATTGCCACCAACAGTGGTCTCAGCCAAACCATTACCCCCTACCCGCAGAATTAGTTGCAGACCAGATGACATAAGAACAAAAAAGAAGCTAGTCTAATGCCAAGCCACTGCTCTGTTGTGACTACTATGGCCAGCTATCTGACTGTAGAGCATCCTTTCCTTCTTTACTGTGCCTCATATCAGGTCACTTTGTTATTTTATATACCACCATCAGCGAAATGGAACACTGTCGACCAGAACAGCACCTGGAAGCAATATATACCTCATTGGACTGAATCAGAAATGTAGCAGTGTTTAAGCATTGATTTTCTGTTCTGCACAGGCAGGACTGCTTATTGTGCATAAGAGACTATACACTGTACGTAGTGAAGTTATTAATGGCACATAATGAAAGCAATATAATTGTTAATTCAAAGTAGAACGTACAAGTACATGTCTGGCATTGCCTTTTAAAGAGAAAATAGCTTATGTCTGGAAAGGATTCACTTTTACTTCTTATTGTCATAAACGTTTAGTAAAACAAGTGGGTGTGGTTTTTCTGGAAAGAGGATAAATGTTAACATTTAGTAATGTATTTAAATGCTACCATATTCAGAGCTAAGCTAAGGAGCTTTGATATCAAAGGCAAGAGTGGCAATCTGTCCCACCAACCCCTACCAGGTCTACCACCTTGTCTGGAAGAGTTAGTGGCAGGTGCAGAGTAGCTGATATGGGAATGGCAAGAAGAGACAAGGTCAAATAATTCTGCTGCTGCTGTTCTGATTCTTGTGACCTCTATATTTGAGCCCTAGGCAGGTGCCACTCTTCAGTATTCCAGCCCTGTCTATAAAGCTGCAATGTTGTATTCCATTAATATTTAAAACTCTTAAAAATGCTGGAAGCCACAGAAGTGACTTGGAAGTCCCCATCAGATCAATGTACCTTTGCTATGCAGCGTGTTCAGCCCAACACACTCAAACAAGTACTGGAAATAATTCTGATCCCTATCAGATCAGGGAGGGAATCAATAGACTCAGTTTGGCATTGCCCAAAACTAGTATAACGTTTGTACTTGGCTCATAAACATGCACCTACTTTTGCTTTCAAAATAAGTAGGTCAGTATAAGGAGGCTATCATTTGGGGGAAAATGCAAGTGTTGCAATTTAATAATCCATGCAGATTTTCGAAAGCCAGTGTCTATACCAGATGTAGAAAAGCAGGCGAAGAAAGGGGTTGGCTAGTGTCACAAAATAGTACCAGCTAAGACATCTTATGTAAGTGCTTCCTCTAAGGTACAATTATGATAATTGCGGGAAACCTATTTCAGGGAGATTGCATCACCCTTTAATTTCTACTTTGGCATTTTTATTAAAGCTCTATAAGAATCATGGGAAAGGAATGCCTTGGAAATCTATCCAGAGAGCAGACACATTTTGCATCTGATAAATAAGGAATATGCTAAAGTATTGTGGAAAAATCTACTTGTAAAATTTTACTTGTAAAACAATGTGGTAATGAAATAAGATATGCATTTATACAAATAAATAAATGTATAATATAATGCATTCAAACATGTAGGTTTTTAATATATTTGATGTTTGTATACTGTTTCAATGTGTGTGTTTCACGCATCCTATGCTTCCAGTTACCCTGGAAACCTTAAAAATAGTGTTGTCACTAACAGACCCAAAGGACTTCATCAATGTAATCTGTCCTGAGTGCGCTAATCTGGAGACCATAAATCACACAATGTGGCTTTAGGTTTCTGGCTCTGAATACCTTGAGTTTGTGGTTTAGTTAGAATTAGTTCTAGATTTACTGGGGAATAATGTTGGGCTATGATTAATGAACAAAACTTCATTGTAGGCCAGTGGTTGGGGAGGGCTGTTGAAATTGGGGTATGATCCAGATAATCTTTTACAAGACAAAATCTCTGTTTGGTGTCTTGCCACACTCATAAGCCTTATCACAGTGGCTGATTTATCAATACTGGGCACATTTGCAGGTGGGCAATAAACCATGGCAGCCAATCAAATGTTTCATTGTTCTACCTGCTGCTGATTAGATATTATGGATTACTGCTCAGGTCCAGTTTTGTCCAGTGTTAAAATGAGCGCCACACCAGTTGGAGCAATGAAATGCAGATAGGTGTCCTAAATCATGCTGCATTGACATCGGTGCATAGGTCCTGAATTATGAGTGGTCATTTAACAGAAAGGGTGCAGTGCTTATACTAGTTATGCTGCTGATCATGTCTTGTCTATTTTCTAAATCCAAAGAAAGACTCCAGTGGGGGAAGAATAAGTGAACTCAAGGTTTAAACTCTCATGTCGGGTTCTGCTTGCTCTCGCATGTATGGTGTTTATAGAAATGATAACAAATGTTCCAAATATATCCTGTACTCATTTTTCATATCTGACTTTCAATAGACTACAATAGAAACAGTAAAGCAACAGACCAAATGTTTAGTTTGTCTCTAAAAACAATGAGACTCAGATCAGTGCAAGCCAAGTTGACCTATTCAGGTGACTCACTGGCTTTACTTCAGTGTAAATAAGAATAGTGTCTATGGGCACTGACTTAATATTTGTTCTATTTCCCATCTATTTCTGTGTTAATGTCTTTTTTGCTGCAAGTGTAACTGCTTACTTGTTGCGTAGTGTGACTATGAATTGTGCAAAAATAAATCTATTTTTAGTTAGCCTCTGAATATGTAAAAATCTGTTTTATTTGTCTGCTAAGTTCTAGAAGAGAAACAGTATGTTTATTAAGAAATACAGCTTAATAGGTTGGCAGCGGAGGACTGAGTGGGCACTTAATTACCAGTTGTACGGTATATGTTTCTGGGCCCTAAAACAAAATCTTTTTAGGGCTCTCATGATCTCAGGTAGGGACCAGTTTAACATACATGTATTGATACTGCACATCTGTCAGAACATCCACCTAACACTTTTTATTCCTGGAGCTCTTAGCAATATCTTTGCTTTCATCTGTCATTGTCATATTAGCTGTGGGGAACTCCTGGATCCAATAAGCCAACACAGTTGTGAGTAACTGAGATTGTGAACTTTGAGATGGTGAAACGTTTCTAGGCAATACAGTACTAAGCCAAGTAGTGTACACCGAAGGATACTAAAAACAAGTCAACAAGTGAAATAGAGAAATAGATTTTTTGTTTTATTTGCTAGTTCAAATGTTTCATAATATTTCGAATATTAAAAGATGCACATTTCTATATGCACATTTGTTGAAGCCAATTTTCCTGCGTAAAAAATATTTTTTGGCCCATCTTAAAATGCACAACATCTGTTTACTGGTGCACATCTTGCCAGTATTTCTATTTTCAGAATTCTGTGGCTGAAATGAAAGTGCTTCCTCAGGTGTATAAAGCAACAGAGGCACACCTACATTTACAGCAAGAATGACCTTCAAGAACAATGAGAGTAACCTGACAGGGCCTAAAAGTTGTCTTCTGTCTTTCCATTTCTGCATCAAGTCTGCATTCCTTTCCTCCAACTATAGCGAACACTGTGAAAAAGGCAGAATGTCACTCTGAGTTTGGGGAGGGGGAAAGGGAATAATAGAGTACAAGTTTGAACTGTCTGCCATTTTAGAAAGAGACTAGGGATAGGTAGAAAAGGAAATAATAAACAGATCAGAAGAAGAGAATAAATGGGAAAGAGAGAAGGCAAGTGATTTCAGTAGTCTAACATTGCTTACAGCACCAATTCCCTTTCTCTCATACACACTCTACTCGGTTAAACTTCCCATTTTGTTTAACACATCCTCCATATTTGCACATTACTTTTGGGGTCAACTGCATTTATGAATTGCTTATTTTTTTGTCTATGGCTGGTTAATAGTTCCTCTGCTGCTTTAAATATTATTATAATTCATTACTTACTGTATCTAGTGCAGACATATTCCAGAGATTATACATCATTTGTATCAGTCGCTGCCCCAGTGGAGTTTTAAATCTCATTTTCCTGTCACACACACACTGTGGTCAGTTTTATCTTTCATTTATGTTTGCTCCTGTTGAAACAATTATACACAAAATATTTTTATAATCCTACATTGTATATATAAATAGAAGGAGTACAAATCTTTATTTAGAGTGCTATTATATGTAAAGAGAGTTTTATGTTCAGAGGTGTAACTGAGGAATGTATAGGTTTGGCAGACAAACGTTGCTAGCAACCCATGCATGGTGAGGTTGGAGAACCCACGCCCAGCAGGGTGTGCAGTGAAAGGATGTCTCTACTGCAAACAAAACAAATTCATTTTCCCATTTACAATAGTAATCACTAGGCACATCCCTCATTACACGTGAGATCATGCAAAACAAATCATCACCTAACTGAAGCTCATGTAATAATAAAAATTCTACAGTCAAATACACAAAATCCACTTGTGTGGATTGAAGATTAAATCTGCCATCAAAACTGCAAATCAATTGGACCAAAATAATATCTGAAATGCCCAAGGTCACCAGGGTCAAATTTTTATTTAATAATACAGCAAATATTTCTGGCCAACCCCCTTCTTCAAGGGCACTTGAAGATAAAGTTTCCTCAAAACATTTGCTGAGGTCTCAAATTCAATTTGACAGCATAAAACACTATTACAGTAATGATCCATGCCTTCAAAATTGTCTATAGCAGATTGTAGAGGTTGGAAATCACCAAATATAATCTAAATTAGGCCTTAGAATAAGATCATAATTAGATCATAAAAGCAGAGGCTACAGGGGGTGACTCTTAATTCTAATACAACATGCACTCATATTTATGTTGCCATGTTATGCCAATATGAATTAATAGCCAAAGCAACAATGTATTTAATATTGTATATATTACTTATAGGGGCTGATTTACTTACCCACGAACGGGTCGAATGGAGTCCGATTGCGTTTTTTTCGTAATGATCGGTATTTTGCGATTTTTTTCGTATGTTTTGCGTTTTTTTCGGATTCTTTACGAATTTTTCGTTACCAATACGATTTTTGCGTAAAAACGCGAGTTTTCGTATCCATTACGAAAGTTGCGTAAAAAGTTGCGCATTTTTCGTAGCGTTAAAACTTACGCGAAAAGTTGCGCATTTTTCGTAGCGTTAAGTTTTAACGCTACGAAAAATGCGCAACTTTTCGCGTAAGTTTTAACGCTACGAAAAATGCGCAACTTTTCGCGTAAGTTTTAACGCTACGAAAAATGCGCAACTTTTTACGCAACTTTCGTAATGGATACGAAAAACTCGCGTTTTTACGCAAAAATCGTATTGGTAACGAAAAATTCGTAAAGAATCCGAAAAAATCGCAAAACATACGAAAAAGTCGCAAAATGTTCGTTTTCAAGTCGGAACTTTTCCAATTCGGGTCGGATTCGTGGGTTAGTAAATCAGCCCCATATTGTGTCAGACCCTAAGCTCATGTAGCTGACAGCAGCAAAGAATATGAATGCAGCATTAAAGAGGGTGGGGAACTACTGGGAGATTATTTGGAGGCACAGATCCATTGTGACTGTGGTGACTGTGGTGACTGTGGTGACTTTGGAGTATAATATATGGTGTAGTAATTCTAATTAATTTAACCATGTTTATTTAGCATAATTAAATAAATTTTTGACATTGCTTCAGCATCACTAATCTATTTACTTTAAAGTCAATAGCCTCTGAATTTCTTAAAGGAGACCTGTCACCTAAATATAAAAAGCGGTAAGATAAAAGTCCCTTTCAAATTAAACATAAAATCTGATTGCTTTCTAATTAAAGCATCCATACTCATTTACTCTAATACTTATTTAGAAATTTCAGCTGTCAAATGTTGCCTTCCCTGCCTCTATGCCTCAGGCATTGAGGCAGGGCAGGCAGTCAATTTCCGTTCTGCGCTTCCTAGATGTCATTGCCCTCCCCACGTGCCCACCTCCCTTCTTACTCTCTCTGTAGCATAGGGACGGGCATAGACATTAGATCCTCCCATTCTAGTGCAGGACTAAGAAGACTTGAAGGAAACAAGATTGATATAATATATATAGTGTAAAAAAAAGTTCATTTCGCTTGATAAAGACAATAGAAAATTATTTAGAATGATATCTTTGGATGACAGGCCCCCTTCAAGAATAACACGCCTTAACACGCCTTAACACGCCTTAACATATCCAAATAACTTTAAAAAGAAATATTAGTCTTTTTTGGAACCATACAAAGGTTACAAATACAGATCAATCTCTCTGTGTACCCAGTAGCAATAAGCACATTTTTTCGGCTGGCATGGATTTGCAGCAAAATTCAGAATTTTGCCATTGGTGAAGTGTTTTGCGAAACTTCCATGAAATTTCGCTGCGAAAATTTGCTGTCGTGTCAAAAAAAGTCACAATCACATAAAAATAGGTGCGGTCACGTCAAAAAAGGTTGCATCAAAATAGACGTGGTCGCATCAAAATAGGAGCTGTTGTGGCAAAAAAAGTTGTGCGACATGCGTGTTTCGCAAATATTCCCTAGTTTCAAACATTTGTCAGGGAAGTGAAACGGTACAGATTCGCTCATCTCTGGTACCCTAGTGCATCTCAAACTGTAAGGCCAGCTTCACTTTTCAGGCTGACTTTAATTCTGGAGACGTAAGTAGATTCCTTTCACTAAAGCTAACCCATGACAAAAGAGATTCTACTTTAGTTTTTCCACAAAGGCAAAGAAATGTTTCAAATTGTTGCAGAAATTCTGAATTTGCTAGTGTTGCTTCAAATGGGTGAGGCCTTGGAGCTTGAAAAGAGCAGCTTTATAGCATTATAACCCTCCATATTGTTGTAGGCAGAAATGTGTTTTCTACCACTTCAACCACCTTTTGAATTCAAACACCTGTGCTACTAAAAATCTGGCTGCCTATGAGCTCCAGCTTTTTCCCAAACTCAGCCAAAAGCTGATCAAAACCATCTTCTGTGTTAAAGGACATGTAAAGTCTATTTCGGGGGGGGGGGCACCAACTAGTGAAATAGATCACTAAGCTTTTCTTTGGGACACTGCTTCTATTAGGAGAACACTGCACTGGCCCATGGAAAAGATACTTAAATGCTGTGCCGGCATCCAATCTGCTCATGTGCATTGGAGTAGTGGGTTTACTCTACTGCTCATGCACAAACCCCCAGTGAAATACACTTTGCATATCCTTTAAAATGATTTAACGTAGGCATTGGTATAAGCAATAAAGGTAACGGAGAGATGAATCCACAGCCCCACCCATAGGTTTTGTGATCATGAAAATTATTTTAATCCTTTTACAGGCCAAACCCAAGCAATCACAAAACAAGACAAACCTGCTGTCCTTTGTTGGTATCAGCCATTTAAGGGCCATGCTTTCCAAATTGTTTTTAGTGCAGGGGAATAACTACGCTGATGTAGCTTCATGGAAACTTAGGGGCTTGTTTCAGCTGGTGTTAAATACCTTATTTCCCCGCTCGTTGCAGCTGGTTTTCATGTCCATATGCTACTAAACCTTGCCCTATTGTTGGCATTTTATTAGGGAATTAGAAAACTAGAGGAGAGTTCAGACAAACTTGCTGCATCTTCAACCCAGGAAAGTGTCTAACCTGATATAACATGCTGGTGATATGATATATAATATATAATGTATTACAGTGTTTGCTCCACAACCTGCCTTATTTCTTTCCTTCCTCTTTTGCTTCACCTTTGCTCTTTTATATACCGTGACATTTTCAATCACCTGTTAGTTGTTCCTGCTCCTGCTACTAATTTGTGATTATATAATACACTGTTTGCACATAGACGTGGACTGCTGTGTTTTTGGGCTCTCCGCGTTCTTGTTTTAAAGGACATGTAAACCCCACATGCAAAAATGTAATCAGTGAAAAACCTCTTTGAAATGTTTCAATTTCCTTCTCCTGAAACCCACTCGGCCCCCTCCCTCAGGAAATTTGCTTTGGCTGTTGGCTTGTGGGCATGCTCAGTTGTTCTAAGCTCAGATTACTAAATATGCCCCCAGTCTAGCAGCCAGTAAAGAAATGGCATTGCTCGTTCCCATAGAAAATGATGCCATTTGGGTGGGGAAACGTGCCCAATTGATATATATTGTAGGCAAATGTAAGCTTTACATGTCCTTTAAAGTTGGAACAAATGAATAAAACCTTTAAAAAAATCTAGAGAAAAGCTATGGGAGGAACTAGGGAGGGCGTTGACTAGAGAAAATTAGTCTTAAAAAGGAGTGCAAGTGTAAATTCATACTGTTAGTAATACAATTACTGTTACCCCCTTTAAGAGGTGCTTGGATGACCTTAAATAATAATCCAAGGTTATTGTGATCTTAAGCTCTACAGTTAATTTATTATACATAGTGGTATATAGCATTATATATGCGTAAATAAATAGGTTGGTAAGAATTTGTGTATACATGTGCACTGGGTTTCACAACTTAACTATGCAACTATGTAACTGTTACAGTGCTGCTGAACCTATGGGCTGGTGTATGTAATGCAGCATTTCTGCCCTTATTCTTTTTTAAGCGTTACATCTTTAAGGCTATAGAAAGGAACTTTGTTTTTTACCTAGCTATAGTTGTTACATGTTTACATGTCCTGTTACAATTTAAATATAGGGTATATTTTGTATAGCACAAACCCAGTGGGACTGTTTTGCCTCAGTAAGGTTTAATGCTACAGAAAAAGCAAATCAGTCAGAAAAGAAGAATTCATTAGTTAGCTAGGGTACTGTGGGACATGACATTTCCACATATGCGATCCTATACCTGTAAAAAGGAATGGCTTGCCCTGTTTAGAATATGTATGGTAAATGGTGATCAGATTATATGCTGAACTAACAAGGATTCCAAACAGTCTATGAAATTGGATAGTTCTTACAGCTGAATTAATTATAAATTCTAGATAGATAGATAGATAGATAGATAGATAGATGATAGATAGACACAGTCTATTGAATAGCATGAGATTTATGTTGCCATTGTAAAGCAGGAAGTAGTGTTCTGGCTGTTATGTTAGATATCTGGTCACTCCAGCCTTAATAGATTACATTTTGCCTAACAAATTATATTAAAAACATTTTTAATTTTGTGCAGTCTATCTATTTTACCCAGTTTCATTTCTACACTGAACTGTTCCTTTAAGTATGTCAAGCACCACTGACTAAAGAGAATGAATATGTTTCATTACCTCTGCCCACAAGCCTGTTTCTTTATGCTGGGAATATGGTACTGAGTAATAAGCTTGCATAGTTGCATTTATACAAGCAGTGTCTTCTATATACTCGATGTTGAATTAGGAAGGCTTTATCTTGTAAATGGGGGCTTCTTTTGTTGTGGAATTGCCAGCATGCGATAAAAGGAGATTGAAAGACTGTATTTCCCACTGAAAAGGAGTGAATGGGAAGGCAGCAAAAAGAAAGCTTGAATTTGCCAATTAGCCCTATGACAAATTTCCCTAATGATAGCGAGAAGGAGGGCAGAACAAGAATGTTAGTGGGGGTGGAGATAAAATTAGAAAGATGGAGTATGAGGGGTGTGAATTGAAATACACAATATGGGAGGAAGCTGGCAGGGGATAGTAAATTATGGAATAAATAATAGCTCTTAAAGTTCAAACTGTCCATCAGCATCAAATCATGAGTTTGCTTTACAGGTCCCTAATATATTATAGTTCTACTAATAGAAAGAAATTTAGTATGCTTTCTGTGAGGGGATAATGGGGGTTTTAGTCCAGCAATATCTGAGGAGGCTTCGGATTTGTTATTCTGTAACAAGACTGATTAGATTGCACATGAAATATGAGTCCATATTATGCCTGCACTCATCACAATGTATCTGCTTGTCTGTGTCAGAATACTATGTGCTGCACGGGAGCTGCTGCACTACTTGCTGTTATCTGGTGGGCAAATTGCACTGGTGCAACCAACTAACTTGTCAGCTGATCAGTTAGATTGCAATGGGGAAGTGTGGACCTTAGCAGTTTTACCACAATGTCCCCATCCGAATTGTTCTGCAGGAGATGGTCACATTGCCAGCAATACACAATTTATATCAAAACTGAGAAATTGTTTCTGGCCCCATTTTTATCTTTTATAAAAAAAATAACTTGAAGCATAGGAAACATTAGAACTTATCAGATAACTGAGAATCAGTCTCATAAAATCATTCAACAGAAGGGAAATGTTTTGTCTGTACTGATTTTATCTTATCTCTCACTGGAGTGATAGCATTCTGACATTATAGCTAGAGCACTACTTTTCTCTATTTTTGATAGAAAGTAAATTTGTCCTGGGCCCCCGTCATTAAAGCTGCCCATTAGGGGATAAATACTGATAAAAGCACAAAGGAGACATGATCTTTAATATTACGCATTGAAATGGGACTGCAAGGGAATGTCCAGTAGATCCATCCAATTCATCAAAACTGCTGCTAGAAAAGCTGATACCTGTATCAATTTGTTGGAATGTGTTTGAGTGCTTTGAGCAGTCGAAAGCCATTTTGCTTTATGGAGTAGCTATGCTTTAGTGGCAGAGATAAGCACTGTCACCCAGCTGAATCCTTGTTCTCTGAACAGTGCTTTAATGACTTTAATGGCTTTAATTTCACAATTGGCCCCTATATTACCAACAGTATCTGGTCACCTGCCTGTCTAACATCTCAGTTTGTAGTTGAGGGCATTAATGGGAGCTGTTCTCCCTTTGCTGCTAGAACAGCTACAGCCCTTCTGGGTATGCTTTCTGCTAAAATAGGTATTCAGGAAGACTAGGCATCAAACCATTGATGCCTAGTCTCATCACGTGGCGGAAAACCTTGTGCATAAGGCTTGTTCAAGAGGTATGGGGGGGGGGAGGTCATGAGTCCAGGGAGGGGACCCCAAGGAGACAAAGGAGAGTTGGCTTCTGGATGTAGCTCTCTCTTTATGGTCCCCAGATTTTTCTAAATTTCTGTGGACATCCCTTCACTATTTATGTAAACTAATGGGTTACTGTTTGTTAACAGGCTGGATCCATTGTTGAGGGTTCAGAGCTAAGGGGTTTATTCATTTTATTGCTATCAGTATTTTAGCATAAAAAAATGTAGATTTCATCTAAGGCTCTTGTTTTATTTAAGGGGGCCAACTCAGCCACCCATCCCAACAAGCACACCTCAGGGGACCTAACCCCAGGCAGAAGGATATCATCAGAAAGATGGGCGCCTACTTGCTAAGTTTGTATCACAGGACAGGAAATTTGGGGCAATAAGCATCCAACTGTTTCCCCATTCATCTTAATTTCATGGGAGTCAGGAAGTTTTGGTGTATGATTCTGAACTGAATTGTTTAGTCTCTTGTAGAAATAAGGAAATCATGCAGGTCATATGTAGCGTCCTCCCATATATCTGTATCCAGCTGGAGAATTAAGGCTTCTAACATACACCTTTCCAAAGGTGCCTCATGGGAGTTAATCAGTATCCTAGATATCTTTGATATATATTTTTGAGGGTCAGGGTCCCAGAGGGGGCCTTGTGTGGAGAAGTTGCTGTTTCCAGAGTGAGGGAGCCAAATTGGTATGTCTCAGCTTTGAATTATTTATGGAACAGTATATTGGGTTGATCTGGTTTATTTCTCTCAGAATTGGAAAGGACCCTTGGGTATATTTATCATGCTGTATAAAAAGTGGAGTGAAGCATTACCAGTGATGTTGCCCAGGGCAACCAATCAGCAATTAGATTTCACCAGATAGTAAACCAAAGCAAAACATCTAATTGGCTGCTATGAGCAACATCACCAGTAATGTATTTCTCCACTTTTTACACAGCATGATAAATATACCGCATAGTGGGGTTTGTCATGCAGGTGTTGGAATTACACCACATTGGGGTTATTGGAGAGGGGGCTTGTGCAGTAGTGGGGAGCAGCTTCTTGGCTTTGGACAGAGTGAGAGGACAGAGTGAATAGCGGGGGCATCTCTAGTTTTCTATATGGGGCATTTCAGATGGCTTATAACAAGCCCATTCTAGTTGTATGCAGGTATGTGAGAGAATTGGTTTAGCAATATTAGTGATAAGATATATTTGTACTTGAATGCATTAGGTTGGACACAAATGCTGGGCTTGGTTTGCATTCTGCATTATAATTTCCCCCACAGGTGTTCAGTAGGTTTGCAGTAAACCAGTTCTGTATGGATCTTGCTTTGTGCACAGGGCATTATCATACAGAAACAAGAATAAGCTTTCCCCATACAGTTGCCACAATGTAGGAGCAAGAAATTGTCAAGAAAGTCTTTGAACACTTTAGCTATATGATTGCTTCACTTTTCTCCACACACTAGCACTTGTCATTTATCCCACCCAGAATAAATATTAATTGATACCGTGGGTGTAATTTCAGGGGCCCCCAAGAAAAATGTTTTTTTCAGGCCCCTCCAAAAAGTGTCACCTAAGGCAACTTTCTCAAGTTTCTGACCTATGTTATTATCAGTTATATAGCATTAGTACTTTGCCTTCCAATTTGTCAGTTTATTCCTCTTGTGGTCACATAATCAGCTGATATGGATCCTGTACAAAAATTATGCTGTTGACATCCAGCTCTGCATGTCTTTCCCTGACCTCTCACCCTCTTAGCTGACTAAAAGCTATTTTCATGACTCTCCACTTAAATTACACATCCATGTTTAGGGTTTATTATAATTGTATGTAAGTATAGTAGTAGCACTACTATTATATATGCAGCTCTGTACAGTCTTGCAATGCAGAACAGTACAAGCAGAGCAACAAACATTGCAATACACACAAACACACACATATTTATACATAATATAAAATATTTAAAAAAAAAATAATTAAAAAAAAAAAATATATATATAGATATATATTAATGTCATGTGGTAAGAAACATAGGAGAAGAGGTCCCAGCCCCTGTAGAGCTTACAGTCTTATGGGGTTAAGTAATAAAAGGCACAAAGTTTGCCCAGGAGAAGTAACCCATAGCAACCAATCAGCAGGTAGTATTTACTGGTCACCTATTTGAAAGCAAACATGTTATTGGTTGCTATGGGTTACTGCTCCTGGGCAAACTTAGTGCCTTTTATTACATATAGAGGTAAGAGAGTAAATAAAATACACTTTTACTTGTTAGAGATCTGACTGCTTAATTTTTCATTTTATTCCAAGTCCTCTCACCTATTTATTCTCAATGCCCCATACAGTGTGCAAAGTGCAGAAAACGCACTGCATAGGGAATTGTGCAAATAGCTGCAGGCTTCTACTTTCCATTTGGGAGTGCAGAGACCTTGAGACTGCGCTTAGAATCGAGTGGGGCCTGTGTTAGAGTGGGGAGCAAATGCTCCATAGACAGGAAGGGATTTTCATAGCACCTAGCCTATTCTAGAGCTCCACTGACTTCTCTATAACACATAATAGTTTTTTATATAATCCAAGTCCCAAACATGTATTATATTAAATAATGCAAACTTTGTTGCACTGACTGGTTAATAGATATGAATGTTATGTAGAATTATCTTGACTTGGCGATGTACATGGAGTCATTATTTTCTGCTGCAAAGCTTCATTCAGAACTTCTCGCAGGTACAAAAGAGCACAGATAATGTTATTTTCTGTTACCATGACTCACAAGTTTTGCTGAGCATTGCAAATGTCCAGGACATATGTACCAATGGAGATGAATTTGTCATTTTGATGTGGTTTTGTCCTGTGAGCAGGTCTGGACTGGGATTCAAAGCAAGGTCTGGCATTTCAGCCCCCTCTTTGCAAGAATCCACAGTTTGCCAGTCTGAATCTGCCTGTGAGTGTGCAAATCATGCTGTATGCAAATCTGTGTGCAAGCAGAACTGTATTTATACAAAAGTATAATGCACAGGAGCTATGGGAAATCTGTATAGTACGGGTTACAGCAAATACAGCCATAGACAGTCACTATTTAGTGGGCTGGTGGGGGTTCTTTGGGCTTCTGTATAACTGAAATGCCAGGACCTATTTTGAATCCCAGTCCAGATCTGTATGTATCCAAAATGCTTGGGACATGGGGTTTTCTGGATAAGGGATCTTTTTGTAATGTGGATTACCATACCTTAAATCTGATAAAAATTATTTAAACATTAAATAAACTCAGTAGAAATGTTTTGCATCCATTAAGGATTAATTAAATCTTAGTTGGGCTCAAATACAAGGTGCTGTTCTATTATTACAGAAAAAATAAAATCATTTTAAAAATGTGAATTATTGGATTAAAATGGAGTCTATAGGAGATGGGCTTCCCGTATTTTAGAGCTTTCTGGAAAATGGGTTTCCAGATAACAGATCCTATACCTGTATTATGCAATAGTCACATGAGTCACATTGTGTTCACATTGTGCAGGAACATGTATCCAGTTGGTGCACAGCAGTGAGCCATGTCACACTACCAAAAGCTGCCAAAGAGACTTAGTGACAAGAATTAACAGACTGGGGCTGAGAAAGAGCTAGAGTCCAATTGCTAATTAGAAGTCTGGAGGGGAAGTGAAAATATGACAGTAACAGCTTAGAGCAGCATTTTGTGATTTTCTGTAAGTGACAGTTAATGAGTGACAGGGTTGCTACTAATATGTTACAAAATCAAGTTTCACTGAGCTCAAAGCTCACAGTACAAATCAGCATACAATCTGCCTGCTCCCAGTGCTTATCAGCAATGTGCTAATGTTCTAGTCCTGGTGTCACATAGCCATATTTTTAAAACATGAACATAAATCTTCTGCTCAGTTTATAGCTTTCATGGTTCTAATGGGTATTCCCACATTTGATTGTAACAATACAACAATACCTAGTACTTATTGAAAATGAGACAGGTAACATTAAAGTAATGCAATAAATGCCTCTACCTCACCACCTGAAAAATATAATAGCGGAGAATGGGTTCATAGATGACCTCTTTATACCTATAATAAACATATACCTAGAAACAATTTATAATCCTGCATGTTTTACAATGTCTCTGATATGTACCATCCACCCTATCTCCACCCCAACCCTGTTTGTTTATCAGTTACCTTTTTTCAGAGTGGAGGAGTGAGGAAGATACATAGGACATATTAAGTTGTATAGTGGTTATTAGATATTTTCAGTATATATACCTTAGGGATGTCCAACCTGCAGCTTTTTAGCTATTGTTTAACTGCAACTTTTATTGTCCCACTGACAGATATAGGTCAGCAACAGCAGTCCTGAATAACAAAGTGTTGGAATTTCAGAGCACACACTTACAAATTGTGTGTCATATTTTGTTCTACGAACTGTACTGTTATTTACTGTATGTACTAAAACTGGTGGGGCCCTCTAGCACTGACGGGGCTCTAGACAAGAGCCTAAGGAGCCAGGTGGATATCCTGTCTCGCAAACAGATGCTTAAAGATCAGAGTGGGAAAATCATTGCTTCTCTGTATCCATGATGGATTATTAGCACAGATGCAATGACAGTACAGATGCATTTTGAGAGAGAAAGGAAAGCTCACTGAACAGCAAGTATTTATGATCATATTAAGTGGGTCACAGAGAGATTAGTACAGCGGATTACGTATGTGTGATATCCAGAGTTCCTTATTTTGTAACCAATAGCATGTAAAGCTTTCCGGCATAGACAGACAGAATTAAATCAGGTCATATAATTGTGGGTACCGTCTGCAGCAAAGTAAGTAGATACATAACTACGTCAGCATCATATTGTTTTTCTTAGAAAACCTGCCATGTATAAATTGCAAAAGGGGTGTTTGCTCTGGCTTCTTCAAACAGGGCACCCACTTGTACTAAACAACACTTATGTCTGAATTGGGAACCCGCCATTGTGAACTTTGTTCAAACTAGGAAAAGAGAGTTGCCCTGTTCAAATAGAGATGTAACAATACTACCTTGTGTTGGGGTCACTAGAGGTGGGTGCTGCTGTACCTGCTGCTTGTAAATATGGAAAGTCAGAATGTTCTGTGGAGGAAATAAGCAACATACTTATACTTTGGCTTTCTCTTCAAGGAACATGGCACCCTCCAGTCCAACAAATTTGCATCGGTCACACATTAGGATTAACCTCTTCATCCCAAAAATAACCCACTGCATTGGTGGAACTCAATGTAATTAGGTGAGCCCTTTAAAGGAACAGTAACACAAAAAATTAAAGTGTATAAAAGTTTGCCTTGGAAATTTATATAAACAAAGTTGCTGTGTAGCCACGGGGACAGTCATTCAAAGGAGAAAAGGCACAGGTTACATAGCAGATAACAGATAAAACACTATTGTATTCTACAGAACTTATCTGTTATCTGCTATGTAACCTGTGCCTTTTTTCCAGATTAAATGGCTGCACCCATGGCTACACGCAGCTTATTTATATAAGCTATAGTAGTGTTACATGCATTCGAATTAGCAAACTTCTTTATATGTTTGTATGTTACGTAAAGCACTGAGTGAACTTGTTGGGCTAATGGACAAAATACAAAAATACAGTAAAATCTTTTGACATCGGCCTATAGGCAGATACACAGACACATCTCTCTTACTGACATATAACACCAGTAATTTCCCTGTTTATTTAGGAAAGCTGACTATCTTTTTGGCAGCTCCAGTGTGGCTCCAAGGGAGGGCAGGGAGTAAGATGAGTGGTACAGACGTTTGCGTGACGATGGGAATTAAACACATGCAGATGGGAATTTAACTGCTCAAGTTTTCCTGAATCTGTGAACAGATTTATCAGCTTCCAGATGCTTTGATATTATCATTATTGATATCAAATCTATTACAGACTGCAGATAATAACATGACACACTGACACACTGTGCATGTATCAGTCAGTCCCCTTGACTCTGATGGTATATAATAATTGAGTAATCGGAATACATTTTAAAAGAAAGGGACAGTTAGGGCTCTGGCACATGGGGAGATTAGTCCGCGACAAATCTTCCTGTTCGCAGGCGACTAATCTCCCTGGATTGCCATCCCACCGGCCGGTGGGATGGCATACGCGGCGGCGCAATTTCAGTGAAATCGCGGAAGTTGCCTTGAGAGGAAACTTCTGCAATTTCACTGAAATCGCGCCGCCGCGTATGCCATGGGATGGCAATCCGGGGAGATTAGTCGCCCACGAACAGGGAGATTTGTCGCGGGCGACTAATCTCCCCGTGTGCCAGAGCCCTTAAAGGAGAAGGAAAGGCTAAGTCACTTGGGGGTGCCAAAATGTTAGGCACCCCCAAGTGACTTAGATCGCTTACCTTTTACCCCGGGCTGGTGCCCCTGTAGGGAGAGAACAGCACCAGCCCGGGGTAGCAGCGAGCACTTCCTCCTTCCTTTTCGCTTGCGCGCGCATGCACAGTAGAGTGAAAAGCCGAACTTAAACAAGAAAGTCGGCTTTTCACTCAACGAGCATGCGCCGGCCGACGGATTTCGCCGGCAGAAGAAAAAGGAAGGAGGAAGCGCTTCCTACAGGTACCCTGGGCTGGTGCTTTTTTCTCCTAACAGGGGCACCAGCCCAGGGTACAAGGTAAGCGATCTAAGTCACTTTGGGGTGCCTAACATTTTGGCACCCCCAAGTGACTTAGCCTTTCCTTCCCCTTTAAGGATGAGAAAGCAATATTATAGGTTGCTCTGTAGGTGAGTAGGTTGTTAGCCTTCCCTTATTGCTGGTAGACCTCATTTAGTCTATGGCCATGGATAGCGCTGGTAAACCAGGCCTGGACAGGGATTCTAGATAGGCCCTGGCATTAGAAGTGCACAGAGGCCAAAACAGCCCCCACCAGCTTACCTCAAATACGGAGCAATGGGGTCTTCTCCCCACTGCTCCGTACAGGAGTCTTGCATGCGCGCTCGCTGCGGCCCAGGTTGGTGGTGGGGGCGTTGGCTTGTTCGTGCATGCGCGCTCGTGGCGGGGGGTGACAACATCCGGCACTGACTGTCTATGGCATCTTACGGCAGCCCCTCTGGCATTTGCCAGAACCCACAGATTGCCAGTCCTGGCCTGTGCTAAACATATGCGTTGGGTTTATAGCCCACCACCTAGAAGATATAGGTGGAGGGGAGACAGTTTTCCATAGCAGTATAAAATGGGGTTCAATAGCTATGAAGCACAGATTTTTGTTTGCATATCTGTTAATCTTATACATTGGGGAAAGTGCTGCTCGACAGTAACACCAAAAAATGACAAAAAAAAGTATCAAAGTTATTAAACTATAATGTACTGCTGCGCTGGTAAAAGTTGTATGTTTGCTTCAGAAAGACTACTATAGTTTATATATATACCCTGTTGTGTAATCATGGGGGCAGCCATTCAAAAGGAGAAAAGGTACATGTTACATAGCAGATAACAGAAAGTCTGTAGAATACAATGTTTTTCTATCTGTTATCGGCTATGTAACCTGTGCCTTTTCTCCTTTTTTTCCAACCTAAATGGCTGCCCCCATGGCAACAAAACTATGGTAGTGTTCCTGAAGCAAACACACCAGTTGTACCTGTGCAGGCCAACACTACATTATATTTTAATTACTTTCGAACACTAGTTTTTTGGTGTTAACTGTTCCTTTAACGTAAATGTGAAAATTGACCATTTTTAACAATACTAACTGTGGTGTCTGTTTTAATTATCTGGAGAATGTTCAGGCTTACTTCTGCCAAGAGTCAAAACAAAAATATTAGACGGAGCACTGAGAACATTGCCTTATTTAAAATATCACTTTTATTAATAAAATTAAAAACATAACCGTCCTATATAGCTCGCTTGACGCGTTTCGTGGCTTCGTACCACTTCATCAGAAGCTGCTATGGTCTCCCTTCTCACCTGTTTTTAAATACACACCTCCAAGTGTCCCCACCCCAGTGGTATGTTAACCCATTAACTCCAGGTAAGTAAAAGTAATCATTAAAAGCATCCTAACAAAAAGCCACAATAGGCATCATGCAAGAGGATAGAGCTCTTCATATTTTACCACAGTAATGTACTAAATGCGCCCCATATCAATCACATTATCAATATATCAACAGTACAAAAATACAAAAATAGAAAAGTTATATCTATACAATTAATTCCCCTTATTCAAATAACTATATGATTGACTTAAACATAATTGTCATACGAAGTCTATCATGTTGGGCTCTAGAGGGGGATATATAAGAAAGCTCCATACCCATTTCATTAAATGAACCCAATGAACAATATTGATCACTAAAATAATAGGCACATTATGCTCAGCAGTAGCAAGAAACCTCCCATTCTCTATTAAGCCCTCCATGCTGTTCAACTGTCTTAAGATGATAAATCCAATATACCTCCCTTTCCGATAGTTAAACACCATAGTCACTCCTTTTTTTCCAACCTAAATGGCTGCCCCCATGGCAACAAAACTATGGTAGTGTTCCTGAAGCAAACACACCAGTTGTACCTGTGCAGGCCAACACTACATTATATTTTAATTACTTTCGAACACTAGTTTTTTGGTGTTAACTGTTCCTTTAACGTAAATGTGAAAATTGACCATTTTTAACAATACTAACTGTGGTGTCTGTTTTAATTATCTGGAGAATGTTCAGGCTTACTTCTGCCAAGATAAGCAAAATGGCAGCGCCCACGCACATGGATAAATGCAAGTATGCAAAGAAGGCATGTCCTGTACACACAATATGCTGTGCCCTCATCATTCCTTAAGTTAATATATATTGAGACTAAGCTTTCTCTAAACTCAGTGTAGGATAAGGAACAGACAGCAGTGGTCTCTTTGCGGTATTCTAATGTTCTGATGTCTTTTATTGGCAATGTATATAAGACTGTGCTAAAGAGAAGAAAATCAAAATGAATGTGAAATCCACAGTAGTACAAGGCAATTCAGCTTTGCAACAACTTCCACTCTATCTGTATTACTGTATACCTTGCTTATACCTGAAGCTCTTTTTGTGCCCAACACTCCAAATGCCTTTAATGGCTTATTTTAGAATTTAAAATCTAAGCAAGAAAAAGTAGTTCCCATGAAATAAAGGAAATAGGATATTGGGTTAATCATCTGTTTTAGGGTATCACAAAGCTCAGCATTTCACTGGTGACCTACAATACTTTATGTGCAATAAAGGGAAGTAAAGTAACTCCTCCTCTTGTGTTAGATTTTAGTGCATTGACACACACTTACCATTCACATCAGTCACTTGCCTTTGCTCTAATGTGCTCAGGTCAGACTCTCAACCTGCTGAGTAGGGTGAAGTTGAAAGACACGGTGTAAATAATATTCCATAATATTCTGGGCACCATAATCCTGGAATCTGCATAACTGTTGTGGCATCAGCTTACAAACTGTGGAAAAGCTTTGTGCCAGTCACAATGGATGGGTGGGACTTTGTATAGATAACCCTACAGGATTTGAAAGGCAGCATTTGTAAGTGTATCATTTATGAAGATATATTGTCTGAATATAATGCAGTAAGACTTCTGTTAAACTGTTAACTGTTAAATCTACTGCAAAGGAATGGGGCATGCCACTTTTATTCTAAAATCATAACTGGCCAGAGAATACATTAACTCATAGAAAACAGTTATTTATTGAATTTCAGCACTGTAGGTGTTAATGGACGACAGTTTTGTCCTTTTCATGTTGGCAGAAGAGTGGGTAGAAGGGAAGGGCATCTGTCGCTTGTGGGTGACTGTGTGTTGCTTTCTAGAGACATCTCTGCACAGAAAATCTCGCCCACACATATCAACTCGGAGCCAATAGCATGATTCATACTGTATGCAAAGAACTATTTTAGGGTACTAATTTAAAGCAAGTATTACTCAACCCCAAGGGACACATTAACCAGCTCACAAACGCTTATCTTCTCCAATATTTAGGTTAAGAAAGACATAGTGACATAGTAGGTTCGTGTATAAAGCAGTAAAGCCCTCGCCTAATGAAGAGCAATGGCAGCCTGTATATCTTTATAAACTCCCTCTGTAAGGTGAAAATGTCATCCTTCAGGCTTTAATTACCTTTCTTTATTAGTGATGTGCCTGCAAACTGTTATGTGTGTGTCTGAGTTATCATGAATTGGATACTGGAGATCATACTGCAACATGAATGCTTCTTTATCTGGTCACATATGGGCCAAAGCAGCAAGAATCCCTGGTCTTCATCCAGTTGTACAACGGGCGCATATGTGGATGGCCACATTCTACTAGTGGAACTAGTTAGTAACATCCTAAAACTGGTCACATATGGGCCAAAGCCAGAAATAATCCTGGCTCTTCATCCAGTTATGCAATAGGCGCATATTTGGACTGCCATAGTCTAGCAGCGAGCCTGGTTTTTAGTTTTAGGATAATCATAACAGATATTGACAGGGTTAAACAGACCTGCCAGAGTACTGTATGAACTCCCAGTGCACGCCAGCTAAGAACATTCCTATCTTATTTCCATCACAGATTTGAAAGACACCTACATTTAGCCCTTTCTCCATCAAATAGTTGTGAGAGCAGGTTTTTGACATCAGGTTATCTGGTGAGTTATCTGGAAGGCCCAGTTCAACACTGGATATTGTTCTGACTAAGCAATAGTTTGAAGAGGCCTCATCAGTAAACTATAGGTTTGGTTGGAAAGCAAATAAACTGTAAGAAAAAATCTGGGTGACCAGACTTTAACCACCTCTTATGGGAAACACAATACAATGGTGATTTGCTTTTCAAAAATGTTCCCATGGATAACGGGTGGTAGGATTTCTGGGATTATTATGAATATTGATGTTCATTTATGAAGGGATCAGATTCCACAGAGCTGTACAGGTATAGGACCCATTATCCAGAATGCTCTGGACCAAGGGTATTTCGGATAAGGGGTCTTTACGTACTTTGGATCTCCATACCTTAAGTCTGCTTAAAAATCAATAAAACATTAATTAAACCCAATAGGATTGTTTTGCCTCCAATAAGGATTAATTATATCTTAGTTGGGATCAAGTATAAGTACTGTTTTATTATTACAGAGAAAAAGGAAATCAGTTTTAAATTTCTGAATCATTTGATTAAAATGGAGTCTATGGGAGACAGGCTTTCCGTAATTCTGAGCTTTCTGGATAATGGGTTTCCAGATAACGGATCCCATACCTGTACAATGAGAGACATTTTAGCACAGAAATGTGGTACACTAGAAAGCCTCTGCTTAAGAGAGCTTGCAATCTATATCTACATGTCAAGGCAATGACAAAAAGTAATTTACTGACACACATCATCAGCCAATTAATGGACAGAGCTTTGTCTTTTGCTTTCACACTTATTCCTGTTACACTTAGGGGCACATTTATTAAGCAATTTTGAGATAAAGTTGGATTTTTTCCTACTACTAGATCATTTTGAGATTTACAAATGGGTTTTTGCCAGAACTTGATTTTTTTGTTATTGTTCCCTGAAAAATTCAAATTTTGGAAATTCGGCAGGTTTGATCTGTCTAGTACCATTGGGTCCTATGGAGGCTTAGAATAGTCAGTGACAGCCTGTCCTTGAACTTTCAATGAGAAGTTAATCCCATCATTGTTTTCAGTTTCACCAGGATTCAAGGGGAAGTAAATACCCTCATTGTTTTCAGTTTCATTAAGCTTCAAGGGGAAGTTTATTTATATTAGCATTATACAAAGTTCATACAGCAATGATTGAGTTTAATTCAAATTTATACCATGTCGAGTTTATACGACTAAAATGCCCGAAAAAAAACTAATTTTAGTAAATGTGCCCCCTAAAGTTGTATTATTTCCAGTCATGTGATCTCTAAGGTCCAGGCCATCACAAAACGGTGGATCAAGGGAAAGGGTGCAAAAGGGCAATATTTACTGATAGATATATATATTCCAGTTTGGCGAGATTCTTTAATAGGTCACTTACAGGGGCATAACTACCAAGAGAAGAAGATATGCCCGCTGGTGAAGAAGAAAAAGCTTTATCAGAAAGGTCTATGTAAATACAGCAATAAGGGCTCACAGTAATGCTGCACTGAGTCCTCTATCAAAAGAAATACATGATTTCTTGTCTCCTTTTTTGTAAACAAGTTTTTAGGGTATCTGACTTCCTCTCAGAAAAATCCTTCATTCCCGCAGGCCAGAGCCTGAGCAGTTCTTTCCTCTCTCCCATAAGAATTCATAAAACTCACTCCCCCACCCTTAGGAATGTGTGATCCGAGCTATAATGGCTAGACTTCAAACAGGAAGCTATGAGCTAAAATGGCAGTTGCAATCAGATAAAGCTTCTAGGGTTCTTTATTCAGGTATGGTGAAGCTTTCTGCTAAATAATATAGTGTTCTAGGTGGCACTAATGTGGCAAATCTATTGGCAGTAATATAAACTATCTGTTGGTATAAGTATTAATTCTAGGGGTATAGGTTTCTGTTAATTTATGTTATATCCCCTATGGTGGCACCAGCCTTCCTGCATAATTTGCCTGTGGAATCCTTCTTCTTTATTTATGTCCTTGCTTTGCAGCCAGCTGTGCATGGATTTTGTGTATTTGCTCTGGAGTAGATTATGTAGTAATGGAAGCACTGCCGGCCTGTGAGCCAGAAAATTCTTTATGTTATTAATTTATTTTCATAGGTCCATACTGTATGTCCGTATGTTTGTGCATCCATATGGGTCCTGCCTGTGTGTCCATATCAGTGTGTAAGTGCTTGTGTGTGAAAATATATATATATATAATCAAGATATGCCCCTATCATGGCTGCCTGTTAAGCAAAGGCTAGCATAAAAATACCTTCTGCTAACATTCAAAGCTCTTCACTTCTCTGCTCCTACCTACATACTTTCACTACATACGTTCACATGTCTCCCTGTATATTCCTGGCTGTATCCTCTATTCTGCTCAGACCCACAGTCTTTTTTTTTTTTTTTTACACCCACTGCCAACTCTCATCTTAAATCTATCTTGATGCTCCTTAAATCTAGAACTTTATCCCTGAATGCCTCCAGCACCGGATTTCTAATCCGGGCGCCCCGAGGCCCCATTCATCGCCCCCCCATCCCCCCTAAAATGTTGTTTTCTTACCAAATTTTTCAATATGGTTTTGTTTTTTTAATTTTGTTATAGTTATTGAATTACAGGGAGAGGTCCCCATTGCTCCATATGGGAGCAAAATTTCACCATTTTGGTGTGGTGGGGTGGCATACCGTCCCCAAATTTTTGCTGCCCTATGCCCGGGCCTTTGTGGCCTCTCCACAAATCCGGGCCTGAATGCCTCTGTAAGGAACAATCTTTCAAAAAAATGAGATTCTATCTTATAGAGCACTAGAATATTATTTTGTCTGGTCTAGTCCTGCACTTAAAGAGCCAGTGCCCAAGCCTTGTGCACATTTGCCCTCAAATTTGTGCCTATATGTTATTCACCCACTTAGACTGTTAGCTTTAGGGGACAGGGACCTTCGGTCTACTGTGCCTCATACTGCATGGCACTGTACTTAATCTTTGTGGATCTATTGTATTAATTATAATACTTGCCCTCCCTAAACCAACAGCAAAGTATTCAACATATACCTGGACTTTAATGTACCAATTTCCAACCCCAACTTTAAAATGCATTACTGATTTGTTTAGGTTTTATCCAAAATGTAATTGTAAGCAGGCTTATAGGTATTTATAAAGGTAAAATCTGTCCTTACCTTTGCATTTCATTGCATAATGAAAGAAGATAATGTCATAGCTTTAGGAGCCATGACACTCAGACTACCATATGATGACTGCCAAGTTTCTAGGTTAGGGTTGCCAGCTGTTCTGCCAAAAAAATATTGGCCTTCCTGTATTTTTACCTTTCTTCCCTATTAATAACATTGGAATAAGGCATAATTGTTCTGCTTTCAGGTGATTCAGGCAATCGCCAATAAAGTCAATAAGATCAATTTAAAGGTGGCTTGCCAATGTCTTAACCCATTAGCCCCTACATACCCCTATTGTTCTTAGTACTCAGTGGATCTACTACCCATATTGTTATGTCCCTTATTCCCATTGTGGTCACGTGATATTGCTTTATGCATGGCATACCTGCACATAAAAATGTGGCTGTGTTGGACTTGCCCTAAGTGTACCAGGTTTTAGTGTATCCTCCTTCTCATCAAACCCTGTGGCCTTATATGACTAACAAAATGTGGCTGAATCTGGTATGACACTTCTAACAAATTTCCATTTTAAAGACACTATTTCCTTCACCCCACCCCCCCCCCCCCCCCCCCCCAAAAAATCCACAAGAATAGCCCAAGGTTTCCATCTAGTGGAATTTCTTTAACACTGCAGAAATACTCTTGGCAAAAAGGGGCACTTTCATCTTTCAGGCTGCTGTGGCCAAATCATGGTTGCATTGTATTTATGCAAGTCTCACTGGTCATTTGAGTTTTTGCCGTCCAAAATTCCACAATTTTGAATATTTATAATGCAATGATTCCTTTTATCCAGACAGCCTATATCTACCGAGACAGAGATATTCTCATAGACATATTCAAATTTTCATAGTAAATATTCTACGTTTTCAAAAGCTCGAAAAATCACAATGGCTTATGAGTGCTCAAATGGCTTGAAAATGCATGGAAAATGGCAATTCACAAAAACTCCTAATATTTTCTGCATTTGGAGATGAACGTGATTAATTTGTTTGTGAATGTTTTCAAATGGCTGAGATTTAAAAAAATGTATCATTTGCAATTGTAACCGGACATTGCTGCAATGGAGATTAGCCCAATTATGATATTTGCCACGACTAAATCATTTTTGATAGTGTATCCTGTCTTTTTGTGGGACATTATGTTAAACATACTTCAAGTAATAGGATTTATTTTGGAAGTGTCACCCGCTATTTTAAATGTAAAACTTATTTCTATAGATTTTCAAACGACTGTATATTGTATATGAAGTGCTTGTGACAAGGAAACACAGTTTCCGTGAATTCCTTCTCGCAAACCAACACAGGTTGCTCTTTTATCGTAAACCTTGTTTATTGGGCCTGGACAGGCCAGTTTTATGCTCATTTAAATGAATGATAGATGGAGCCATAAAAAATAAAGCAGAGACCCGACTTTGTACAGGCAATGTATTTCACTGCATTTTTGTGGCAGTATGGCACACACAGGCAGCCTAAGACAGGCAGATTATGGCACACACAGGCAGCATAGGGCAGGCAGAGTGCTGCCTGTGTGTGCCAAACTGTGCCTGCCCTATGCTGCCTGTGTGTGCCATACTCTGCCTGCCCTGTGCTGCCTGTGTGTGTGTAATTATGTGCTGGGGGTCACTGTGCTATCCACAGGGGAGGTGGAGGCATATGGATTTAAGGGTATATCTTAATATGACATAATATAATTCTTTTACATATGAATGACGGTTGATATCCTTGCTGTAAGGACCAAGCATTTGGGATTTTGCTGTGCTACCACCATTGTGATAAAATAGGTGTGGTTTGAAGTGGGTGTAGTTTAAAAAGGGGGAGTGACCAAAACTGGCTTCAATTAGCGACCCTCCACCATGTATGCTAGAGAAATTCCGGCCCTCAGCACCACAGAAGTTGGACAGCACTGCTCTAGGGTACCCAGTGGCTGTCTGTGCAAAATAACACCAAGTCTGTTAAGAATTTCCATGATGTTTGCTCATATGGTCTCTAAGATGTAATCTATCAAGCTGCGGAGCCTTGTTCTCATTAATTTTGCTTGAATACTTCAGTACCAAATGAATTACTTTAGCTAAGCCTTTTGTACCAATACAACTATGTATTAAATCCTGTAACACTGGCTCCTTAATTTTACATATGGAGGAAAATAATTCATAAGGCACATTTTTTATGGACCTACACTCTTAACCTGTTTTATTTTTTTTTTGGTCGATGTACTTACTGGGGATTTGCCTTTGGAAGTGAAGCAATCAATTCCTCTGATTTTGCTTGATGCTTTACACCACTTGTAAAATAAAAAAAATATTAAAGATGCAACTGCCCCCTCTAACTTCTAAATTCTTTTTTATTGCTTCCTATTAACTTCCTTCTATACGAGTTAAGCCACATGAGCGCTACCTGCTGCTCACTTTTCCAACATGAAGTAGTCAAGGATGTTGTTGGGAAGGAAGTCAAGGAAGTTGTCAGGAATAAGAAAGAAGGCTGATGTTAGGAAAGGTATGAGAAAAGTTAAGAGTTTTCTAATTTGTTTTCTAACCAGAAGAACATCAGATCAGCCCTATTTCTTTTGCCACAACTTCCTCAACTACTGTCAAGGCTAGCTTTTTATTCCTCCTGCGGTTGTTGCATTTGGGGCTGTGCGCTTGACTCACCCATCTCATACACTTCCAGAGCTTGTTGGTGCTAGTGCACAGGACTTCTTCTAAAGATGCAATGTGAATAATTTAAAGTGATACAATGAAAGTGAAGTTACATTTAGATTGAACTTTTTCAGTGTTTTCACACTTTTTGTGTGATTGCTAAACCAGTATCAGTCTGTCCCTCACTTCTACACTGGTGGTTCAGACTATTGAAACAACATAGCATAGCTCATTGGGCATCAGGGTGTTTGCACTCCTCAAGATTGCCTGCCATAAAAATCAAATGTCACCACATTTAATTTGACATAATGTATCTTTAACATCTACAGTCAGACAAAAGAAACCCAGGCAGATACAGAAATATATGACTTTATTATGTATTAGAAGTGCCTCTATTGCAGCTGGTATATGATGGAAAGTCACAGTTTGAAGCCAGAAGAAATTCCAGTGTGAAGTTTAACAAAACTTTCTTGAATAGTTTGGAGTCCAAAGCCACTTGATGGTATTTTGGGGCAAATATCACATTGATGCCTGGCAACACAGAGCCTGGGGTATTCTGAAAACCGTGTATAGGATTAAGTGCTTTCTGTTTGGGCATTACTTTTTAAGATTCATTTTACTGCACGGTTTTAATCTGCTCTGTGTGCAAAAAAAAAAAAAAAAAAAAAAAAAAAGCATTACAGAATTACAGAAAAGTAAAGCTATTTGTTAATTCAAGACATAAAAGGGTTTTAAAAGGTGGCCACTAAACTCTGAAAGCAGCTAATATGAACTTATAAAGCCAGAACCAACCCTACAGTTTCCCAGTGGTTTTTCTTTCACAACACATTTAGGAATTCTTCTGGGGAATCTTAATGGTGACCTGCAAAACAAACACACAAGCATATTATTTTGTAAGACCTTTCCTGCCACAGACTTCATGTTGCTAAGATGTGTACCAATACAGATATGCTAAAGACTTGTGCTTTTCTAGATGTGTTGCTTTTGTGTCCTAGGTAGAAAAAAAAATAACTTTCTGGACTATACCGTGAATTACTCCCTAGACTTGAGGATGGGACAGGGGACTGAGCATACATACTTGCTGGCAAAGAGAATCAGCACAGTGGTCTCAAACATTAGACTGCCTTTGTACAGTAACCCATAACAACGAATAAGATGTTTGCTTTTAAATCAGTAAACATTAAATGCTATCTGCTGATTGGTTGCTATAGGTGACCAAACTTTGCACCTTTTATTACTAATTTAGCTATCTTTATAAACAAAACATGCACACAGCTAGAGCCATCTTCAATTATGGGGGTATAGAGGATTTAAGCATATGGATCAATTACAGAACTTACATTCTTCACTTCTGTATATGCCTCAAGTCCATATTCGCCAAGTTCTCTTCCTATTCCTGATGCCTTGAATCCACCAAAGGGGGCTTGAGCTCCAAAAACATCATAGCAGTTAATCCTTAAAAGTAAAAAACAAATGTAATTTCATGTCAGCAAGATCTTAGTTTAGGAGCCTGAAGATAAAAGTAACATTTTCCCTGACAGAAACCCGCTCCTATAAACTTCAGTCCGATCCAAACTATTCATAGAAAATGCTTTTCATTTAGACCAGTAGATTCAGTGCATAATTTGTGGGAATTGTAACTCACCAGTGTAGGCAGGCCAACTTTGAATTCTTCTTCCCTGAACATGTAAAAAATTAACTTTAGGTGCCCTCAACATTCCTATTGCAAAGCCTATCTGCATTGACAATATGAGACTAGAAGAAATGGATTTTCTGGTAAAAAAAAAAAAAAACTCTCACCGCCCTACCTTTCAGTGCAGAACTACTAACCTGAATGTGGGGAAGGAAGACAACAAAATGTCAATGTCCAGGACTGGGAGACGGAGTGTGTGGCCCAAATAGGGCAACTCCCTAAAACTCTGTGTGCTTTGACATATTTGCTGTTAGCACAGTATTAATGTCTTGCAGATGGATTTTAGAGTTCTATTCATTTACTGTCCTTTGTTAAGGTTAATGCTTGGTGCTGATGAGGGGAGATTTTAATAAACTGCTGAAGTGTCTTTTCTAACCCTGAAAAAGGTATACAGGGTATGTAATATAACTACCTTATCCACATGGTATAGCCCTGCAATAGATTTTGATGGTGCCAGACTGTTCAAGAGCTCCACTGAATATCATTTTATCATAATTTGGTCTCTGAAGATATAATATATAACTGGCCCACTATATGGAAAACGTCCATTTATTAGTTAAAACGCTTCTGTAGTTCTGTAGTCTTCTTGTTTACTGGGTATGGCTACCTCCTGAATCTCCAGCATGTATAATGAAGTTTTGTACATGAACAGCATTACCCACTCCAAGAGACACCAGAGGGCATCTGAAGTGAACTTGTTACTTGCACATGAAAGAAGTAAACATTCTACCGCCTCCAGTGGTTAAGTATAGTACCCAGTAGTCCCTCACTGGCAGGTAAGGCCATGGGAGAAGCCTTACACAAAATTAACAAAATTCATGTGTTTTTATTATAGAAACATTCCAGTGGGCTACAGTGCTGGGCTTGAAGATAAATATATTAACAAGTTCTTCAGGTGTCAATTGTGTGTAAAGTTAATTACATTACTTTATTGGGTATTCATTGGATACAATAAAGTTGATTCCAGTAAGAATACTGCCAAGCATAGTCTACCATTTGAAGAGTGTATACATGAGGAGTGGTGGCACAAGACAACAGAAAGAACAGCACCATAAATCCAGGCAAGAATGCAACATACGTTGCCAGTTTCTCTGTGCTGTTTATTTGGAAAGTCGCTTGGTCCCTTTTATAGATCTGCCACTACAGGTATGAGATTCGCTATCCAGAAACCCATTAGCCACAAAAATACTGTCATTACAACCCTACAACTGCACAAATATTTGGACTTCATCCAATAAAATGATACATCTTCACCTGACCCTTTACGCAGCTGTGTGATCAGTTTTTTTTTTAACACTAACCCCCATATAAGATAAAAGGAACTAGATTTTATTATACAACCCCAAAAGGTTTTCTTTTTACTTATAAAAACAGTGGTGAGTGTTATTTGGATTTTCTCTCTAAATTTTTTTTTTGTAGGGAGATAGCTAAGAATTCTGAAGAAACTTTTTGAAAATAAGACTGTTATGGGACACATCACCAGCCTATATCATAACCACAGCTATCTTCAGACCTTTCATATAGGAGAGCTTAAGCCTCAGTGAGCTTTGAACTGAATCAAAAAAATACCATGTGTGCCATTGCCCTTAGTGTAGTAAGACATGAGAATACTTACCAGACAGTTCCAGCTCTTACTGACTGAGACACATAGTGAGCCTTATCAATGTCCTTTGTGAACACAGCAGCTGCCAAACCATACATTGAGTTGTTGGCTCGGTCAATCACCTCTTCAATGGATTTAAACTTTAGGATTTGCATCACAGGTCCAAAAATCTAATTAATGCAAAAACAAGTAAAAAGTTTAAATAAAAAAAATGGTTGAGCCCTCCCTTTTTTAGATTACCCCCACGTTATAACTTTGGATACAATATACCAGTGTAGAACACTAAAGTTACTTCAGCAGCCTGGGACTCTTCCATACCTCTTCTCTAGCAATGGTCATGTTGTCAGTCACATCCCCAAAAACGGTGGGCTGGATAAAATAGCCCCGATCAGCAGCAGGGTTACCACCATAGAGGAGTTTTGCACCTTCCTTTTTTCCAGATTTTATATACCCCAGAACTTTATTAAACTGCTCCTCATCCACCTATAATAGAAAGGCAACAGGTAAAATGAGGCACACCTAAAAATTTATATTTTTCAAACTTGGGGTATAAATGTTATTTATATAAAAGCACAAAGTATAAATTCCGCTGCCATGAGATGCCAAAGTTGTCATTTTTTTGGAACTGGGTTAACAATTACAGGGAATATTAAGTTTAAAGGAGAAAAAAAAGGTAAAAACTAAGTAAGCTTTATCAGAAAGGTCTATGTAAATACATCCATAAGCACTCACAGAAACACTGCACTGACAGGATTTCTTGTCTGTTTGTTTTCCTGTGCCAGCTCTCTCATCTCTCCCCTCTCCTGCTCCCCCCTCCCTCAAGAATGCCAAGAACTCACTCCCCCCCTTAGGAATGTGGATCTGAGCCAATCAGCAGGAAGCTTCCTCATAGTCTTACTAACTGAGCATGTACACTGGTCTTGGTGCAGGAGCAAGGCATTATGGGAACTTTCTTTACACAGCTCAGCGTTTTTTGTTTCTGGTTGCCTTCTGATCATCTGAACAGGTGAAATATGGGGAGACTTAAGGGCACTATTGAGAGAACTGAAGGTATGCCTGCAGCTTGAGATTAACTCTTTACTAGCCTTTCCTTCTCCTTTAAAACAAAGTGTTAGAAGCACCCAGCATGTGCAATGAATGATAGGGATCTATCTGTCAGTTACCGGAGCTTTGGAACCAATGCACTATATACGGTGTATACAATATATCTGTTCAGGATTCGGCCAAGATTCTGCCCTTTTCAGCAGGATTCGGCAGAGTCCATGGTTCTGGCTGAACCACATCCGAATAAAAAAAAAACAAACAAAACAAAACATGTGATTTTAGTCACAAAAGCATGGAAGTTGGGCATGTGGTTCTTTTTAACCCTTCAGTGCCTGGATTCAGATTCACATTACATTGCAGCTAAGAAACCAGTGCAATTAACATCAGAATTTAATAAATCAGACCTGCATCAGCTTATATGCCAGGCAAACATTTTCTGCTCAATAATTTGTGACAACCCCTAAAATTAGCTTCTTAAAAGCTTCCCAGAGCACACAGGATCATTACTACAATAGAGATTCCAAACCTTTAGGTTGGTGCAGTAAGTATATAAAATGGCACTTCTAGCCATATTTATTTTTAGGGTTTAATTCTTCTTTAAGGAAAGCCAGTGTAAGGGCTACAGACAATAGCTATCAAAAAGTACTTGTGCATGCTACTTTTTTGTGTGCAATTGCAAAGTGGGTATAGTGACAGTTGATCAATTGGATACCCTGTGCACATGGAGACCTATAAAAATAAAGCACATTTTAAATAAGTCAAGCACAGCTCTGTGTTCAGCTCACTAAAAATCATTTTACCTGAGGTCCTTGTTCTGTTTTAAAGTCAAAGGGGTTCCCCACAATCCTATTCTTTGCTCTTTGTATGCTCCTCTCAACAAACTCATTGTAGATATCTTCCTGAACATAGGTGCGAGAGCCAGCACAGCAGCACTGGCCCTGGTTAAAGAACAGAGCAAAGTGGGCCTGCTCCACAGCCCAATCCACTAAAACAAAACAGAAAAAAATACAGAGATTAATATGAAGTTAGACAGAATGTTACTAGTTAGTTTTCATTGTTTCCTGTGAACTAAGATACCTGTACATGAAATACAAAATGCATTCTGCTTGAAACAAATATAATTAAACCTAAAGCACATCACTTAAAAGAAGAACATCAGGGCAGCTTTAGGCTGATCCACACATGGCGTTTTTACGCTGCGTATTTTCTAATTCTCTCGGCGGCTGAAAAAACGCATAATATCATCATCCATAGAAATAACTTGAAAAGATTCGAAGCAAACCACACAATACGCTAGAAAACGCCTTACCACAGATTTTTCAAGCGTTTGCCGAAATACGCCAGTATTTGCACAGAAAGCTATTCCTATGTATACACAAAGGCAGCTGCCAGCCTAGCGGAAATACGCAGCGTTTTTTACTATTTCACGCTATTAACACCATGGAGACGGGATTTGCTACGTCACCAGTACTAGGCTGAAAAACGCCATAGTCAGGGGCTGTGTGGCATTTTTAGGCTGAGAAAATATGCAGCGTAAAAACGCCACGTGTGGCATCAGCCTAACAGATGATCTTCCCTATACAGCTGTATGGTCTGCTAAAAGAGTTGATAAATGACAATGTCTAATTACTGGTTAGTGGGGCTATTTAGCAAGAGACACAGGGTACTGCAGTAGGGAGTGCTGTATGTATAGCTTTATTTACGTGCTTACATTTTTATGTTATGATTGGTGCTATCAGCCATTTTAAAAAACTAAAAAGGAGTCATTTACTCAGTCCCAGACAGAGGTTTAAGAGCACTAAGTTGAGCAGCATTACTGAACACAAATAGCAATATATTCATGGGCCAAATGTAGTTCTCTACACTTCAAAATAGAGCACAAAGACCTGCAGCAATTCTGACACCTGCAGGGCATGGGGCGAAGTGCTTAAACATAGTGGGTTGCACTTTGCATCCTTCCCTGCAGATAGTAAATGGCCCCTTACGAATAGAGGAGTAACTGCACGGGGGGGGGTGGTGGATGGCATAATTTGGTCAATACAGACTGAACCACACCACCACAATAGTCCGGTAGTTCTGGTTTGAGTATTAAAATAAACCACACAAACGCTGTACATATCTTTAGTGCTGGAATACGTACAATCAGCATCAGAAAAGATAATATTTGGGCTCTTTCCGCCAAGTTCCAGCGTCACTTTTTTCAAATTGCTCTTCCCAGCTGCTTGTTGGATTAAACGACCAACCTGAAGAAAATATATTTTTATATAGTCATAAAAGAGAATGCAATTGACCTTGAGAAGAAACATTGACTCATTTTTATATAGTCATGCAAAAGAGAATGGTACTCAAGTGAATAATGCTCACGCTGAGGTGTTAAATCCAGATGTAATTAACATACTCATAAGTACTGCTCATATCATTTAGCCCCTGCGGTGAAACGCAGAACGCTGCCACAGGGGAGCGCAGGATCAAACGCTCGTCAGTACAAGCCCTTAAAAAGGTCTTTATTTGGCTCAGCTGAGCACTTAGGGTTTTGCCATATCTAAATCCTGCAAAGAGTGCCAGGATTTGTTCAGATCCTTAACCCTTAACCTTAATCCTCAATTTAGTACATCCCTAATTATTAAATCTCTAAAATTCTTTCAAAAGTTTAAAGAAACAAATTAACAAAAAGTTTAATTTTTTGATTGCTCCCCTTTAATTGGATCAGACTCTTTCAATAACGGTTTATTTGTTAACCTAGAGATAGAGAATCCTATAAACGGATCACAGTGCAAATAATGTTTATCTGTTTGATAGAAGCCTGGAAGTGCTGTCCTTAAAAAGATAATCTCCGGAAAGTCTTGTTGGATTAGCCAAAGGTTTCTGGTGATTAATGGCTCACTGTTAAGAATGTACTGTATGCTCAAAGACTCAAAGGCCCTTCAAGAAACTTGCAGGTCTTGTTGTGTAACAGGTAGGTTTAAACCATAAAACACATTTTTGTAAACTAGTAGGTCATGCAGCATCGGCGAGCACAAACCATTCCCTCTAGTACCCAGGTGGGCTACTTCAGTAGGGATACGCACAATCCACAATTTTAGGATCCGGCCGAACCACAAATCATTTGTATAATGAAAATATGAATGCTAATTTGCATATGCAAATCAGGATGCAGAATGGTTAAAGAGAACCGCGCACCGAGTTTATGTGACAAAAAGTCATGATTTTAAGGATTCTGAATTTGTTTGGCCAGAGGCATGGATTCGGACAAATCCAAATCTTGCTGATTAAGCAGTGGTCCCCAACCTTTTTTGCATCACGGACCAGTTTTAAGCAAGACAATTTTTCCAAGGACCAAGGTTGGTAGGGACGCAACTAGTGCATAGTATGTAAGTTAATTATTACATATATAATGTAAATATCATTATTACATTTTATATTATGCACTTTATTTTTATTGTTATTGATATTATTACATTATAAAATATAATACAGCTCACTATAATACAAAATCAATGGGAGACCAGGTGGCCCAGTTCAGCACAGTCCGCGGCCCGGCACCGGTCCAAGGCCCAGTGGTTGGGGACCCCTGTGATAAAGGACGAACCCCAAATGGAATACAGGTATCGGACCCCTTATCCGGAAACCCGTTATCCAGAAAGCTCCGAATTACGGAATGCCCGTCTCCCATAGACTCCATTTTAATCAAATAATTCAGAATTTTAATACCGATTTCCTTTTTCTATGTAGAAATAAAACAGTACCTTGTATTTGATTCCAACTAAGATATAATTAATCCTTATTGGATGCAAAACAGTCCTATTGGGTTTAATTAATGTTTTATTGATTTTTTAGTAGACTTAAGGTATGGAGATCCAAATTACGGAAAGACCCCTTATCCCGAATACCCTTGGTCCCGAGCATTCTGGATAATGGGTCCTATACCTGTACTGGATTCTGTGCATCACTACATTTCAGTTAATATATCATGCCACACAATCCTGGCCCATGATCAAATAGTCAGTCATGCTGCTTATTTTCCAAAATCACTGAAGAATTTCAGTGAAAAAGACCCCAACATCACCTCCCATCAATATTTTCTCATTCAATGTCCCAGGCTCCGTTTGCAGAGAAACCCCTAAATAAGATCTGGTGCAACCAAATGCTCAGGAGTCAAATAGTTAATTGCACACAGGTGGCCTCCATTCAGCTGAAGAATCTTTATGTTATAATTCTGTTCACCCGATTCTGGAAATGCTGATATTAAGAGCATCATGAAGAACAAGCAGCTATCCAAACAAGTCTGCAATAAGATTCTGGAAAAGTTCCAATCAGGGTTGGGCTAACTATCCCAAAATCTGAACATGTAAGGCTAATGTCAGACGAGGTGTAGGGTGGATATTTTCAGCAAGTGGAAAAACGCTTGCTGAAAATTCCGCTTTACGCCTCAAACATATGCCTGCACCCGAATGAATGGAATACGCTCGGGTGCAGGCACATGTAGCCGAAATATGCATAAAAACGACAGACTCTTTTTATGCGTATTTCCGCTACATGTGCCTGCACCCGAGCGTATTCCATTCATTCGGGTGCAGGCACAAGTAGGAGGCGTAGAGAGGAATTTTCGGCAAGCGTTTTTCCGCTTGCCGAAAATATCCGCCCTATGCCTCGTCTGACATCAGCCTAAATCACAGTAAAAATGTGCAAAACCATTTCTGAGGGACTGAGGGAAGTTAATACTTACAGTATGTACCCAACAGATGTCCGCTTTTTGTTTTAGTGTCATAATAAAAACATTTAGAAGGTTAACCTTCCAAACATTTTTTGACTTACATTGTTCTCTAACACTTCACCAGAAATACTTTTGGCAGTTCAGAGGCTGCACCATGATTACAGAGTTGCCAGACTGCAACACCAGGGGGCTGATTTACTAATCACGAATTTGAATGGGAAAAATTCGGATTGGAAACGAACATTTTGCTACTTTTTCATATTTTTTGCAATTTTTTCAGTCGCCGTTACGACTTTCGTAAACTGTCACGACTTTTTCGTAGCCGTTACGACTTGCGCGAATTGTCGCAACTTTTTCGTAGCCGTTACAACTTGCTCGTATATTGTCGCAACTTTTTGTATTGAGGGCTTGTAAACGGCGGGCAAAACTTTCAGACTTTGCATGATTTTGGAAGCCTCCCATAGGCCTCAATGGCACTCTGCAGCTCCAACCCGGCCCAAGGAAAGTCTCCCATAGGGCTCGATGGCACTCTGCAGCTCCAACCTGGCCCAAGGAAAGTCTCCCATAGGGCTCAATGGCACTCTGCAGCTCCAACTCGGCCCAAGGAAAGTCTCCCATAGGACTCAATGGCACTCTGCAGCTCCAACCTGGCCCAAGGAAAGTCTCCCATAGGACTCAATGGCACTCTGCAGCTCCAACCTGGCCCAAGGAAAGTCACGATACTGAAGCTTGAATGAATCCGAAACTTTCATACTCAGCGCGATGGCTACGAAAAAGTCGCGACAATTAGCGCAAGTCTTAACGCTATGAAAAAGTCGCAACAATTTACGAAAAAAAAAAAATCGCAAAATACCGATCATTACGAAAAAAACGCATTCGGATGCTTTTCGGACATTCGTGGATTAGTAAATATGCCCCCAGGAGTTAGGAATATTAAACTTTGGTGGATGAGTGTCACATCTTCAACCCTAGATTTGATAAAATATTGGCCCCCTGGTGTGAATTGGACACGATAACTTAAAAATTAATTGTTGGCTATTCTTTGTCTGAAGCCTTAGAGCATATTGGCTGGTCATGATTATAAATTAGCTTGATCTACGTAGAAACCATATACAATCAGAGGTTGTTCCGCTCTGATGATGCTTGTTGTTCTTACACCAATCACAAGCTAATGATCTATTCTAAGTAATATGTTTTGTTTTGTTTTTTAAATGTGAAAAATGTATCACTTCAGGCAGCAATACAAAATGTGAGGAAATTAAAAAAAAAAAGAATGAATAAAAGGCACTGTACCTCCTAAATGCCTTTTCATTCTCTCCACCTTTAACTTCAAGGGACTTCTAATGCCAAATTTCACTCTCAGTACCTCCTGAAGCTTCCCTATATTTTCTATTCTTTATGTTGTACACCACACCTTTCACTAGCTCCTCCAAACCACATCATCTCTCATTTCATTCTCAAGGTCTTACCAACATGGCAGGAACAATTTATGATTGGTATTCATATATCAATGGCAACCATTCAGTCTTAAATTATTCTGGGAAGTGTATAAAAAGATAATAATGGCTGATTTTACCTCTGTAGAGCCAGTAAATGCTACTTTATCCACGTCCATGTGAGAGGAGATAGCTGCACCAGCTGTGGGACCCATTCCAGTAATGATATTCACAACACCCGGTGGGAATCCAGCCTGTAATAAGAGGACAATGAAAACTACTGCCGCAAGTTACACTTTAGATGTCTACAATTTAGACAGAATCCATTTGAAAATATTAAAGAAACATTTACTGTGTTCAGTATACGGTGACCTCTGAAAATTAGAACAATAGTATATGGCTCACCTCTTTCACAAGGCTGGCAACATGCAGAGCAGTGAGAGGGGTCTGCTCAGCCACCTTCATGACAATCACATTTCCAGTGGCCAGAGCAGGTCCAAATTTCCACGCCAGCATCAGTAGCGGGAAATTCCACTGGAGTGAAAAATAAATAAATAAAATACCCAACTGGTCATGTAACTTGAAAATACACAATGCATAAAGATACATACATAATTAAGTGGAACTGTAGTAATTACAAAATATCTGTAAACCATTAAATGTTTTTAACCTTTACATTTTATGTATTTATTTGTGCATTCCTCAATCTATTTTTTTCTTTCAAGTTACTAAACACAAGTCAGCTTTCACCTGCTCTAACTAGCTGATCCCAGTAAGAGGCAACAATTTGAAAAACACTACTGGCATACAGCATGGTGGAGTTATTTGCAGTATGACAAATGTTGAGAAAGCAAAATAAGAATAACATTAAAGTGATACATGAAAAAACTACTTTAAAATATGAATCTACATAAGTTACCTATAGTTAATGTTGATCATATTTCATTCATAGGGCTGCTATTGTCAGTAATTGTTACTTGAAGTTCCTAAACCTGACTGTCCCTTCTCTTGTGCTGCACAAATATGGCAGCCCCCTCACAGAGGAACATGGGGCATCAGAAAGTAATGTAAACGCATCTGACAAATACTTTTATGGAAAAATTATAATAGCGTGCAAAGACAATGTTATGATAAATGTAAATTTTTTTTTATTTTTGGTGTCACTATCTCTTTAAGAATTCACTACAGTCTGTGTCCATTTACATCTAAGACAGTTTGCCATATATATATTTAAAGAAAAAAAATCAATAATGACATTTACAAACTAAACTCTACATCCCCCTCCTGTACCAAGATCAATACATGGTGTTTGGAGCTTAGCAAATAATGCTCAAATGAGGGGACATAATAATGTACACACACTACAAAGCAACAGTTCGACATGTGTGGTAACCAAACATCAATGAAGCAGAAATCTACTGACAGACAGAACAAAGAGTAATGGGCAATATATCATTTGCAAACCAGGCTTTAAAGTGGTGGTATATGGTTTCTATCGTTCTGGGATTATGACAAAGTGATAAAACGTCAGTGTGTGACATCCTTCTATCTACTATATTTACCTGAAAATGCTACTCCACTGGGGAAAAAATGAACACAATGCAATTTCTACAGAAGTGGAGATTTTATTCTCCATGCTACTTAAAGGATTAATAACGTTCAAATGAGTATGGCAAATATTTTCACGCACTTCACTCAGCCACAACATACCGGAATGATCTGTCCGCAAACTCCAACCGGTTCATGTCTGGTGTAGGTAAAATAATCTCCATCGATTGGGATTGTTTTTCCATGACATTTGTCAGCCCAGCCTGCATAATATCTGATATGGACAAAAAAACATCTTTTTAAATATCAGCCAGTATCATGCGTGTCCAGTCACGCTAGACTTGAAATTCAAAATGACTTATAATATGATATTTATAAATTATCATATATCTTTTAAAAAAAATGTTTTTCAAAACACAGTTGTACGATCTAGAATAGCCGCACCTTCCCCCCTACGATTAGAATGTATAAAATAACATTACTACATCTTATAATATGAATGAGTAAACGGTCACAATGGAATGACTTCATGGCTGGGTTTAGTAAGATATATTGCCACTAGAAAAGACTTATCCACCCACAATATGTTTTTTTACTACATCTTAGAATACGAATGAGTAAACGGTCACAATGGAATGACTTCATGGTTGGGTTTAGTAAGATATATTGCCACTAGAAAAGACTTATCCACCCACAATATGTTTGTAACACTGATCTGTATGCAAATACAGATCATTGCAATAAACCATATGAAATCCCCCAGCAGAGTTTAACGAGAAGATTAAGGAGGCCATTACCTTAGGCACTTTACTACAAGATCCAAGTCCACCGCATAAGAAATTGCATATGGTTTTCCATTGTCTAAGGTCTCCAAAGTCTACATATAAAGGAGAATAAAAAGACTTAAGCCAGGTAAACACACATAATATTGAAGCTATTAGAGAAACACACGCTTTCTCCTTGTAGATTGTAAGCTCTTTTGGGCAGGGCCCTCTTCACCTCTTGTATCGGTTATTGATTGCTTTATATGTTACTCTGTATGTCCAATGTATGTAACCCACTTATTGTACAGCGCTGCGGAATATGTTGGCGCTTTATAAATAAATGTTAATGTAATGTAATGTTAATGCTGAAAGAATCTCAAATTATGAAGGCCATGGATATATGAGCAAACATGAACTGATACAGACAACAGTGTTTTTTGTTTTATTAAATCACCTTAAAATACAATATAATGTGATATTTGACAATTTTTTTCTTTACCCCTTTAGCTTTATTCTGCATTTCTCCATAAACAAATCAGGTATCTGGTTTGGCCACCAACGCTAGGCCATGCTGCAAAAGCTAAACTCTAAATAACCTTCAAAAACACTTAAAAAACAATTATTAGTCATCTGTTTGAAAGCAAAGATCTGATTGGATGCTATGGGTTAGTAAAGTTTGTAACTTTTATTACATTCTTCTAAGTTTCACTACTCCAAAGGCAGAGGGGGGTGTAGGTGTGTGTGTTAAAATATATTTGGGCCAGTGTTCAGGCCCATAAGGAGAGCGAAGACACAACTTTAGAGATTATTTAATAACCAGAAAGGAATGTGCTTTAAACCTACCAATAAAGCTTAAAGTTACAAAAGTAATAAAACTGGGCAGTTACATGTTGATTTATGAATGTCGGTAATTTGTTACACACTGTGTAGGCCATATGCTTTAGGTGTCAGAGCAAATAAGATAGTGGGTGTGTGGTATTGCGTTATTTAACTTTACCTTAGGACCCAGACATGTAGGCGGTATCTCATATTTGAGAACTTACAAAATATATTATATTATAATTTAAGGCATAACTTCCTTTTCTTGGTGCCACTTACTGCTAATATAGCTCTGTCTCTCTCAATAAGATCTGCCAGGCGGTTTAGCAGAACACCTCTTTGAGATGCATCCATTCTTCTCCATGGTGATCCCAATCTGAATGCCTCACGTGCAGCTTTAACTGCTTTGTCCACATCAGCCTGCAAAGAACGTTAACCATTAACTCCAATACAATGCAAGAACCAGTGTTACATGTGGCTTATCAATATAGGCAATTGTGTTATAAAGCATGTACAATAACATTGTTTGATCATTATAAACTATGATTCAGAGCATGGACTAAATTATAATCTCAGTGCAAGGACCAGTGTTATATGTGGCTTATCAAGAAAGGAAACTGTGCTATAAAGCATATGTAATAACATATTTGAACATTATCAGCTGTGATTCCGAGCATGGACTGTTATAATCACATAAAACTAATACGATAACAAAGATAGTATTATGTGCAGAATAATTGAAGTGCCTGATGCCTGATACAAGAGGAAATATAAATAACCTGCACTATGATGTTTTCCCAGTTCTTAACAATTTCCCCCACATGCACTTCATCAACTGCCATACAAAATGGGATTAGCAACAGTTGGATCAAAAGATATAACCAAGCCACCTGTGCGGTCCCAAAATGCCACTGCCTATATCCGGCAAAAATAGAATTAAGAAGGTTAAGAAATCTACTTTTACTAATCCAGATCTATCTTAATGAGGAGCTGTAATTAGAATATAGTATGTACAAGCTAGGCCTAAACAATTTTTGGCATTCTCATGTGTACTCCACTTATGGATTTCACATATGGGTGTAGGTTTTCAAATGGATTTACAACAATCGTAGTTAAAATACAGTTTCAGGAAAGATCATATTTTAAAAAAGAAAAGAAAAAACAATTACAGATCTGTTAGTGCATTTGTTGCTTCCTACAACTTCCACCGTTCCACTGGCATCCGATTCCAGCCAGTCTGACAATATCTGGATGACTTTCCTACCCATAACTGGCAAAACTACAGAATGCTTTGCAGATATTCATGAAACAATACCGCTGAAGCAGTTAAAAGGCACACAGATTAGAAACATATTAGCACTAATGTTTAAAAATGCATGTGGGCTTGCACTAGTGTAGTGAACCACAGAAACACAAATTCCTTATTCTAAATACATTAGATGTATTGCCTAATGCACAGTTTGCAATTGGTATACTCACACGTGTGTGTGTGTGGACTACATCTCCAAGCATGTTAAAGTACAGCCCAACAGAAGAGCCATAAACACTTAGCACAAAGGAAATAACCAGTTTCTAAAAAAAATGCTGAGTATAGATCCACACTGTCATGTGCTACAGGCACGGCCACATTCCACAGATTAAAACTTAATTTTTCATAAAATGGAGCAGGCAAACTTGAAAAACTGCTCAAAATGGTTGGTAACAAAATACATACTCACATATAAGTGCAGTGCAATAGTCTGCCATTCATTTTATTGTTATACTGCTACTTACTTTGTCTCCCTCTGCAACATGGCATATCACTTCTCCTGTGGATGGGTTGATGGTGGGGAAGGTCTTCTTGCTGGCAGCATCATGCCACTCGTTGTTTATAAAGAGCTAGAAAAAAAATTACAGAATAATACAACAAACAACAAAGAACTACATAAAACAGATCTGATATTCAGAGGGTCATCAGATTTAGAACAACTCTGGTCCAACACAGCAGACCACCCATTACATCTGAAAAATCCATTGTACGTCAATTTCAGATGCAGCAGCTGCATTTATTTATGTATGTACTTTTCCCAATGTTAAATCTAATCTGACAGTACATGATTTGGATGTATGTTTGGATCAATGGATTCAGACACAAAATGGAAGCAGAGTCGGAGACCACTTTAGCCCATGGTAAACAGATATGTTTCTAGTCAAACACCTGAAACCTTTTTACCATGGTTGCAATGGTGATGGTTGCAAACATCAGGTGCTGGCATTCTGATATAATTCACATAGGTAATGGGGGTGATGTCAATCATTTGAATGCCTCATTTTTAGCATAGAAAAACACTGGGCAAAACCTCTGAAACTGCTTCATATACTGTGACCTTTAAGGAAGTAAAATATATATATATATATATATATATATATATATATACACACACACACACACACACACACACACACACACACATATACACAAAAGGAATTGTTGACAGAAAATAACAAAGGCTTTCCCGGAAGACCAAGTCATTCTAGGCCTATGGCACAAAATGGGGGGGGGGGGGTGGAGTTTAAACTGCAGTTTAAATGTCTGACCTTTTTAAACAACTGCAGTTGTCAGCTAAAGCACAAAGGTGGTCTAAACCCTCTGTTTGCCACAGACATATCTGAACTTGATATTAATATTAATTGGCAAGATAAATTATATGACACTGAAAGCAGCACTTGTTATGCTTTAGTGGGAACTGCAGCAGAGAAACAGCAGCTTTACTAGCCCAGCCCCTGTGTTATATCAGGGACCAGATACATCAGTAAAAATGCATGGTATGGGGAATGCATCTGGGGAAAAAATGCAAGCGCGGTCTGTTCCACAGCAATAGAAAATGAGCTCTTAAAGCAGCTTATTGCATTAAACATGCATTTCTAAAAGGAATGAGTTCATGTTGCTTAGTTTTTATGCACTGGTGTATGGAGAGTTTTAACTACTGCTGTGCTTCAGCCTATTACTGCTTCCCACAGAGATAAATGCCATTAGCCCTAAACACGTCACTATCTGATATTTATTCAGTGAGATGGGATTCACGTTTTAAACCAAAACAGCTTCCAAAGTAAAATCAGATCAACAGTCATGTGGAATAAGTGAGCTTTGCCTTGTGACTATCAGGGGATAACCTAGCATGATATTCTTTGTGGCACTGTTCAAATTGTCCTGAAGGTGTAGGGAATACTTTTCATATTGGCAGAAACATAATTATACAGGGACAATGTCGACCCCACATACTAAAGTCAGGGATTACTACAGCTGATTCTTATCATGCCATTCTACAACAGTAAACTGTTTCCAGTGCAAAGGGTAAGAGTTACATATGCGCCAAAGGTTGCTTGGCAAATACCTGGCAAAAAGCAAAAGGACAAGAGGATGCAATGAGCTGCCAGTAGGACAGGAGTCCTGGGCTCAGATCTGTAACATTTTGTAGCGCACCACAAGGGTGAATTTACTCAATGTAAAGGAGCATTATATAAAGTGTAATGCCCAGGTCTTAATCTCACATGTAGAAGACAGCATTTTTGGGTTGGATATACTTGCCAGTTGCCCCCATGTGATATGACCACTCTGCCCTCTTAGGGGAGGATGTGACTACCACACCCCTTAAATATTTTGGGAAAGATGGACACAGATTAAGTAGCACAATCAGCTTTTTGACCCAAAGCGGTCTTAAAACTAAATATGCACCTTGTTTTAGTTTGTATGTTCTATTATTGAAAGAAACGTTACATTAAAGTAAAGGGATCATGGAAACTCTAACGTATTATTGGGTCCTGACATATTTGATTATATTAATTCCATTAAATAATTGATTATAATTCCATTTGAAGATGAATACCTTTTGCGTTGTCAAGTACACACATATGGGGCAGACTTATCAAAATTCACCCACTCCCAAATAATTCCTATGGGATTTTAAGAAAACTATTTATCAATGGTGAAAATCAGTTCACTAAAGGGATGAATAGAAAGTGGGGGAATTTCTGTGGCGAGTGCTAATCTAATCTCACATTTTGATAAATCTGCCCCCATATTACCTGGAATAATTGAGACCTGCTGTTTTCCAGATGAGGGATCTTTCAATAAAGTGAAGCCCCAAGCCTAAAGTTGAATTAGCCCCATAGCTGACATTAGGCTGATGCCAGATGAGGCGTAGGGCGGATTTTTTCGGCAAGCGGAAAAGGAAAATACAACCGGGTGCAGGCACATGTAGCCGATATCCGCATGAAAATGCGAGAGAATGCAAAGTCTCGCGTTTTCATGCGTATATCGGCTACATGTGCCTGCACCCGAGCGTATTCCATTCATTCAGGTGCAGGCACATGTAGGAGGCGTAGGGCGGAATTTTCAGCAAGCGCTTTTCCACTTGCCAAAAAAATCCGCCCTACGCCTCGTCTGGCATCAGCCTTAGCTTGCTTTCTTCACCTGCACCTGGAACTACAGGTCCTTTTCAAAAAATTAGCATATTGTGATAAAGTTCATTATTTTCTGTAATGTACTGATAAACATTAGACTTTCATATATTTTAGATTCATTACACACAACTGAAGTAGTTCAAGCCTTTTCTTGTTTTAATATTGATGATTGTGGCATACAGCTCATGAAAACCCAAAATTCCTATCTCAAAAAATTAGCATATTTCATCCGCCCAATAAAAGAAAAGTGTTTTTAATACAAAAAAAGTCAACCTTCAAATAATTATGTTCAGTTATGCACTCAATACTTGGTCGGGAATCCTTTTGCAGAAATGACTGCTTCAATGTGGCGTGGCATGGAGGCAATCAGCCTGTGGCACTGCTCAGGTGTTATGGAGGCCCAGGATGCTTCAATAGCGGCCTTAAGCTCATCCAGAGTGTTGGGTCTTGTGTCTCTCAACTTTCTCTTCACAATATCCCACAGATTCTCTATGGGGTTCAGGTCAGGAGAGTTGGCAGGCCAATTGAGCACAGTAATACCATGGTCAGTAAACCATTTACCAGTGGTTTTGGCACTGTGAGCAGGTGCCAGGTCGTGCTGAAAAATGAAATCTTCATCTCCATAAAGCTTTTCAGCAGATGGAAGCATGAAGTGCTCCAAAATCTCCTGATAGCTAGCTGCATTGACCCTGCCCTTGATAAAACACAGTGGACCAACACCAGCAGCTGACATGGCACCCCAGACCATCACTGACTGTGGGTACTTGACACTGGACTTCAGGCATTTTGGCATTTCCCTCTCCCCAGTCTTCCTCCAGACTCTGGCACCTTGATTTCCGAATGACATACTTTGGACCACTGAGCAACAGTCCAGTGCTGCTTCTCTGTAGCCCAGGTCAGGCGCTTCTGCCGCTGTTTCTGGTTCAAAAGTGGCTTGACCTGGGGAATGCAGCACCTGTAGCCCATTTCCTGCACGCGCCTGTACACGGTGGCTCTGGATGTTTCTACTCCAGACTCAGTCCACTGCTTCCGCAGGTCCCCCAAGGTCAGGAATCGGTCCTTCTCCACAATCTTCCTCAGGGCCCAGTCACCTCTTCTCGTTGTGCAGCGTTTTCTGCCACACTTTTTCCTTCCCACAGACTTCCCACTGAGGTGCCTTGATACAGCACTCTGGGAACAGCCTATTTGTTCAGAAATTTCTTTTTGTGTCTTACCCTCTTGCTTGAGGGTGTCAATGATGGCCTTCTGGACAGCAGTCAGGTCGGCAGTCTTACCCATGATTGCGGTTTTGAGTAATGAACCAGGCTGGGAGTTTTTAAAAGCCTCAGGAATCTTTTGCAGGTTTTTAGAGTTAATTTGTTGATTCAGATGATTAGGTTAATAGCTCATTTAGAGAACCTTTTCATGATATGCTAATTTTTTGAGATAGGAATTTTGGGTTTTCATGAGCTGTATGCCACAATCATCAATATTAAAACAAGAAAAGGCTTGAACTACTTCAGTTGTGTGTAATGAATCTAAAATATATGAAAGTCTAATGTTTATCAGTACATTACAGAAAATAATGAACTTTATCACAATATGCTAATTTTTTGAAAAGGACCTGTATAGTCTTGGCCCAGGTGTAGGCACTTGCAGCAGATATCGGTGCTAAAACCAAGAGTTTGCATTTCAGAGAGGATATCCAGTGTGGGTGCAGGCAAAGAAGAAAACTAATGTCAGCGCTGGAGCTGATTCTAGGCCTGCACTCTTCCAAAAGGCTGAGATCAGCCCCCATGTGGCATTAGTCTTAGGACTACCACACACAGAGCTTGTAGCCAGCAACTTGTCCCTGCTACAATACTTTTGAGTGAGATTTGTCTCTACTAAAACACATGTAGAGACAATTATCAATATTGTCTGCTTTGTAGCTGGCTACAAGTAGCTCCATGTGTCATTGCCCTTAAAGTAGACACATTTGACAAGTGAAAATCCCCCCTCTTGTAGGCAATGATAAATATTTTAAGGTGCTGGTTTCAGTCTGGGCTACAAATTATCATTAACACATTCCTAACAGTCCCTGCCAGAAGCACAGTAGGAAGGGGATAGCCAATCACAGCCCTGCAGTCACACAAGCAAAGACAGGCTTCAGTTCCCTATCAGGTCAGCCTAGCTGCTGATTGGTTCCTATCCTACAGTGCAGTGTGCTGAGGGCTCCCTGCACAAGAAGGCAGAGGTTAACTGGAACATATGGTTGGGACTGGTAATGGATGAAAATTCATGCCACAAAGTCTAGGTATTCTGTTAAAAATCTTTAAAAAAGACTCTATATTTTGCCCCAAACCAGCTCAGGTATCTCCAGCTTTGCAGTCTTCGTTGTACAGTTGTAATCTGAAGCGAGTATACATGGTTCCTAAGCATGATTTTACTCTTAAGTGCCATGTATACTCACCTCTGGCTGGCTCCACATTGCAAGGAGATGCCAGCATGGATGTTGATTACATTTTTGTATATTAGCATTTAGGAATAATACAAATTTGTGGGAAAAACATACAACAATTTGAAACTGGAATAAAGACATTTGTAAATTGAAATATTAAAGACTGAGGCAACAGCCTTGATAAATATACACCACAGCTTGTTTGAAGCAAATTTCCCCCCCCCTCCCCTAAAATTGAGGCATTCTGCATAGTATCGAATGGAGCTGTGCTGTCAAGTAATCTAAGCACTATTATCTACTTTTATTTCCTCAGTAATGCCCCCATTTTATCTGCAATAACTGTCCAGATCAGCTGAAAAATAAAGAGGTATGGTACATGCCAGGATTGCAGAGGAATGGCTCTTAATTTGCAGTTGGTTCAGTCCCACTTATTGCAAAACACTCTCAGTTATAAGTTTGAGCGATAGGCTAAACCAACGCAGGCGACTGCCAACTTTATTGCAACACCCTGATTAGCAGAAGTAGGGCAGACTTTTCCTCCTTAGAAACACTCCACCAATCAATACTCTCCAAAAAAAAAAATCAGAAATTATTTAGACTTATGCTTATGTAATACTATAAATAATGCCCCCCTGTTGTAAAAGGATCCTGACTGAGAGCAATTGGCGTGCAGCCTTGCGTCTTTATATGGTCAACTGACTTCTGGTTGACTTGTAGCCCTCAAGTTGTACAGTACTGGGTACATTATTGCACATATACACATTCTCACACACTCCTGCCCTCATGTTGTACAGTACTGGGTACGTTATTGCACATATACACATTCTGACACACTCCTGCCCTCATGTTGTACAGTACTGGGTTATTGCACATATACACATTCTCACACACTCCTGCCCTCATGTTGTACAGTACTGGGTACGTTATTGCACATATACACATTCTCACACACTCCTGCCCTCATGTTGTACAGTACTGGGTACGTTATTGCACATATACACATTCTCACACACTCCTGCCCTCATGTTGTACAGTACTGGGTACGTTACGAGCACAAGGACGTACAAACATGAGGAACCACAATGCCAAAATCACAAAAAGGCATTGCCTGCTAAAAGGCCTACAGCTCCCTTATATATCCCTTATAGGAGTGAAGTTGGCACTGCGCGGCTCTATGCCGAGGTGTCACTCCTTACCTGGTTGAAGTGCACATCTGGCTTGGGGTTTGGAGTTGGGATTGCAACGGAATACCTGCAGAGCTGTACCCCCAGTGGCATACGAGCCACCCTACCGCAGAGGCTCCCCAAGGCTGTCCGGAGCATGGTTAATCAGATCGAGAGCCCGAACTTCAGCTGCAAAGCTCAACACAACAACTTAGCCCCAGATCAGCCTTATAGCTGCTGCTTCTGCCCCCTCCCTAAAAGAGGGAGTGGAATGGCCCGAGTCTAATCATATTACAGCAGTGTTTCCCAAACCGATGGGCGGGCACTAACAGCGGGGAGGGGGGGGTGCAGCTGAAGTTCAAGGGGAAGGCCCATGACAAGGTAATGTTTAATTGTTACAGCTCTTCCTGCTGCTTCTCCTCTTCCCCATGCAAGATTTGTATTGTTTGTTTTTCCTGCCCCTATGGACTGTCTGCGTCAGGATTGGGCACAGGCAGGCATGAAATTGGAGAATAATGAGGAATAAAGGAGTTTGACCCCGCCCCAGAAGGACACCGACTAATAAACAGTATATTCATAGTTCTCCAGTGGAATGTAATGGTAGCTTCCCCAAACAAACATGAAGATTGGATGTTGAAAGCGTGTCAGACATTTTTGCTCTACTTTTATAGCGCGATCACATGCTTTACCCGGAATGAAGTGGGTTTTTATGTGATACTTATAGCTTCATTGTCTGTTGGTTGAAAATATATTACATGGCATCATAGAAATCACTGCATTCTGCGTCATTAATCATTATCCCTGTAGCGCCAGCTTTTCTGACAGATGTAACCCCCTCTCTGATATTATATTCCTATGGCCCCTAACAGTAAGCACAAGCACTAATAAGATCTATAGTGGGCAGCTTGGCATGGCTCATTCCTGTTATAGGGCTGCTGAACCTCAGGTCTGGTTCCCTATATAAAATACAGCAGGATATCATGATTTTCAGTAGCATTTAGTTCTCCTTTATGACCCAGATGGTTTAGACCAATATGCTTTTGCACCTCATTTTAAAGGAGACATATCCTATAAAAATTAAGAATGTACCAGTGAATTATACTCCTCTAGATATAGAAGGAATGTGCTTAAAAAAGTTGTATTTCAGGCTGATTTATTGAGAAATTTCACAAAAACCCCACTAGTCCCGCCCATCTGTTCCACTTCCTGCTGGCTGAATTCTCTGGATGAGCTGGGGAGCCAGGGGCCCTCCCTACCCTGCACTGTAGGATAGGAACCAATCAGCAGCTAGGCTGACCTGATAGGGAACTGAAGCCTGTCTGTGCTTGTGTGACTGCAGGGCTGTGATTGGCTCTCCCCCTCCTACTGTGCTTCTGGCAGGGACCGTTAGGACACGCCCACTCTCCATTTCAAACTCAGACAGAGAAGTGATAGGATCTATAGGGAGCTCCAATAAAGGGGCCATTGTTACAGAGAGGATTAATGTTTAGCACAAATGGAAACCAGCACCGTATATTATTCATAATTGCCTACAAAATTAGGGTTTTCCCATTTATCCTATATGTCCCCTTTAATGGCTGTTACATTGAAATATGATACATAATGTAGGGACCCCATAGGGTTAACATTAGGCATGCACCAAACCCACTTTTTTTGGGTTCGGCAGAACCCCCATACCCAACCAGCAGGATTTGGCCGAATCCCGAACCGAATCCTAATGAGCATATGCTGATCAGGACCGGAAGGGGTTAAAAAAATTTCCCAATTTATGCTAATTCGGTTCGACCGGAACCTCAGATCCGGCCAAAACCGAATCCTTAAAAAAACCCGGGATTCAGCCGAACCAATCCCGAACCAAATCCAGAATTTGGTGTATCCCTAGTTAACACACCCCTATGGCTTTAAACCTTACAACAGGGGTCTCAAACTCGCGGCCCGCGGGCCATTTGCGGCCCTCGGTACAATATTTTGTGGCCCGCACCAACGCCTTCTCAAAAGCAATGAATGGATTGCGATTTTTATTGCGATTCAAGGGATAATGCAAGGCACGGCGGGCGGGAGCTGCTGATTGCGGAAATGACGTTATGCCATCATAACAGTTATTATGGGAAGACGTTCTCTGTGTGCACAATTAGCTCCTTAGCAGCTAATTGTGCACACAGAGAACGTCTTCCCATAGTAACTGTTATGATGGCATAACGTCATTTCCGCAATCAGCAGCTCCCGCCCGCCGTGCCTTGCATTATCCCTTGAAAGCCAATTTTTTGTGAAATCCCTTATGCGGCCCAGCCTCATCCTGACTTTGCCTCCTGCGGCCCCCAGGTAAATTGAGTTTGAGCCCCCTGCCTTACAACTTCCTAGGTTATGCTGTTAAGACCCTTGTATCCAGGTATAGTTTTGCATATGTGCCTTATTGGTTTACAGGTTGACTCCACCCTTTGCACCCTCTAGTGTTTAGCAAAGGGGTGAGTCTCTCTCTTTGGCTGCCTCTGGTGTCGCAGGTGGAAGCCTGGGGTCAACAGGGCCCCAGTAAAGCCACTCCTATCCTAGAGTATCCATCTACACTCTAGTGAAGTCGGGGACAGGGACCCCGTGAATGAGGACCAGCTATATAGTTATACTCTGTCGAGGACTTTCTAGGAAAGTGAGGTAGTTAGGTGAAGGAAGCAAGAGCACTTTTTAGCTCCAACCAGGAAAGCAGCTGGAAGTACCCTTCCATACAGGCACTGTTGCCTTAGCATAGAGCCATGGTTAAGACACAGGATACAGGCTAGTACCTAAAACCTGATCCACAGTTGGCTGTAAAACTTTTTAAAGGAGAATGCAAGTCAAAATTTAAAAAGCATACTGCCCAATAGTCCTCCTGTTGTTTAGTAAAAACGCCACACTTTTGGCTCACCTAATCAAATATTTACTCAGTCACACTTACTTCACATTTTCTATCTGTTTTCTTGAACAGGCAACCATCTTTAAAAATGTATTCTCCATTCCTTTCCCTCCTTGCTTCATACTGCACATGTGTTTCATTCCCTCCCCCCGCCTCTGGCAAATCCGCTTCTGATTGGCTGGTGGGTATGTGTAGCTCAGAACAGGAGACAGGATCAAGTTACGCACATATGCATTGCTTCTGAAGGCTGGAAGGGGAGAGATATTTCAGTGATGTCACTGTAGTCTCCACACTGCTGTAGGCTGCCAGCACCATTTAGATATGCAGTAAGTACTTAAAAAGAATGCCTTTAGACTTACTTTTAATTTATATTAACCTTTCCTTGTCCTTTAAGCTAGACTTCAACCTGAGGACTGAGGTATCTATCCAGACTGCCCTCCATTAGTGGTTCCAAGCTGACCAGATGATTTACCCTGCCCATTCTCCCAAAATAGATGGGATAAACCGGTGCATCCTCTCTCTTGTTGAGTATAATACTGCATGTTACATCTGCTTTGTGAGTATATGTGATAACCCTGCATCTTGATTTGTCTCTGACTATAAACCCAGTTGCTATTTGTTCATCAAGAATTTTCTGGCATCCATTTTTGCTAATTTGCACTGCACACAGCTGTAGTGAGTTGGTGTTGCACTACACCCCAGGCTTCTTCCATATAGCGAAGTCCCATCCTGTTGAAGAGTCGCATGTACCCCATGCTCTAACCTATTCTAGCTGGACTGTTTTGCATTCAAATAGGGATTACAATATAATAATAATAATAATATAAGTAAGAAATGTTCACATTAAGGGAAACATGGACACATCTAAACAGCAGGGGCAGTGTAGGTTAAGAAGCAGGACTGTTCAGGCAGAATGCTGGGGTGGTATCAAAAAGGTTAGAAACAAATAAATTTCTGAACATCTTTAGCACATGCCTGCAACAGCCAGTCAGTCCCCCAGCAGCCTGCCCTCCTTATTCTCCCCCCCCCCATGTCTTAACTCCCAGGCAGCTCTTTAATTCTCCCTCTTTTTTGCACCCCATGCACCAACTCCCAGGCATTGCTTTTATTCTCTCTCTGCACCCCATGCACCAACTCCCAGGCATTGCTTTTATTCTCTCTCTCTCTGCACCCCATGCACCAACTCCCAGGCATTGCTTTTATTCTCTCTCTCTCTGCACCCCATGCACCAACTCCCAGGCATTGCTTTTATTCTCTCTCTCTCTGCACCCCATGCACCAACTCCCAGGCATTGCTTTTATTCTCTCTCTCTCTGCACCCCATGCACCAACTCCCAGGCATTGCTTTTATTCTCTCTTTCTCTGCACCCCATGCACCAACTCCAAGGCAGCTATCCAATTTTCTCTCTCTACACCCCAAGCACCAGCTCCCAGGCAACTCTCCAATTTTCTCTCTCTGCAACAACTCCCAGGCAGCTCTATAGTTTTCAATCTGCACCCTGTGCACCAACTCCCAGGCAGCTATCCAATTTTCTCTCTCTGAACCCTGAGCAACAACTCCCAGGCATTCCTTTAATTCTCTCTCTTTCTGCACCCCATGCACCAACTCCCAGGCAGCTCTCTAATTTTCTATATGCACCCTGTGCCCCAACTCCCAGGCACCTCTCCAATTTTCTCTCTCTGCACCCCATGCAACAACTCCCAGGCAGCTCTCTAATTTTTTATCTGCATCCCATGCTCCAACTCCCAGGCATTGCTTTAATTCTCTCTCTCTGCACCCAGGGCCAGATTTCTCTTCTGGGTGCCCCGAGGCCGCCCCCGTTGGTCCGCCCCGTGCGCATGCGCAAACGAGCCCCCCCCCAGTTCGCATGCGCGCCACAACACTCCCCCCCCCCCCAAATTTAAAAATTTTCTCGCAGCGGCCCCTAAACTTATGCCGCCCTAGGCCCGGGCCTTTGTGGCCTCTCTACAAATCTGGGCCTATCTGCACCTCATGCACCAACTCCCAGGCATTGCTTTAATTCTCTCTCTCTCTGCACCTCATGCACCAACTCCCAGGCATTGCTTTAATTCTCTCTCTCTCTCTCTGCACCTCATGCACCAACTCCCAGGCATTGCTTTAATTCTCTCTCTCTCTGCACCTCATGCACCAACTCCCAGGCATTGCTTTAATTCTCTCTCTGCACCTCATGCACCAACTCCCAGGCATTGCTTTAATTCTCTCTCTCTCTCTCTCTCTGCACCTCATGCACCAACTCCCAGGCATTGCTTTAATTCTCTCTCTCTGCACCTCATGCACCAACTCCCAGGCATTGCTTTAATTCTCTCTCTCTGCACCTCATGCACCTCTCCAATTTTATCTCTCTGCACTCCATGCACCAACTCCCAGGCAGCTATTCAGTGTTCTCTCTCTGCACCCCATGCACCAACTCCCAGGCAGCTCTCCAGTTTTCTCTCTCTCCACCCCATGCACCAACTCCCAGGCAGCTATCCAGTTTTCTCTCTCTGCACCCTATGCACCAACTACCAGGCATTGCTTTAATTCTCTCTCTCTGCACCTCATGCACCAAATGCCAGGCAGCTCTCGAATTCTCTCTCTCTGCACCTCAAGCACCAACTCCCAGGCAGCTCTGAGGCTTGCTGTTTAAGCCAGAATAAATACACTTTTGGCAGTAGCTCCTGCTGCAAGAGAAGTGGGTGCTGTCACCAAATGTTCTTATTGAGGTTGGGACTGTCAGATGTACAGTGGATATAAAAAGTCTACACACTCCTGATAAAATGTCAGGTTCCTATGCTGTTTAATAATGAGACAAAGATTAATCATTTCAGAACTTTTAATGTGACCAATAAACTGTACCACTCAATTGAAAAACAAACTGAAATCTTTTAGGGGGAGGGAAGAAAACCAAAAAAACTAAAATAATGTGGTTGCATAAGTGTGCACACCCTTAAACTAATACTTTGTTGAAGCCCCTTTTGATTTTATTATAGCACTCAGTCTTTTTGGGTATGAGTCTATCAGCATGGCACATTTTGACTTTGCAAGATTTGCCCATTCTTCTTTGCAGAAACACTCCAAATCTGTCAGATTGCGAGGGCATCTCCTGTGCACAGCCCTCTTCAGATCACCCCACAGATTTTCAATTGGATTCAGGTCTGGGCTCTGGCTGGGCCATTCCAAAACTTTAACCTTCTTCCGGTGAAGCCATTCCTTTGTTGATTTGGATGTATTCTTTGGGCCGTTGTCATGCTGAAAGATTTAGTTCCTCCTCATGTTCAGCATTCTAGCAGAAACCTGAAGGTTTTGTGCCAATATTGCCTGGTATTTGGAACTGTTCATAATTCCCTCTATCTTAACTAAGGCCCCAGTTCCAGCTGAAGAAAAACAGCCCCAAAGCATGATGCTGCCACCACCATGCTTCACTGTGGGTATGGTGTTCTTTTGGTGATGTGCAGTATTGTTTTTGCGCCAAACATATTTTTTGGAATTATGGCCAAAAAGTTCAACCTTGGTTTCATCAGACCATAACACCTTTTCCCACATGCTTTTGGGAGACTTCAGATGTGTTTTTGCAAAATGTAGCCTGGCTTGGATGTTTTTCTTCGTAAGAAAAGGCTTTTGTCTTGCCACTCTACCCTATAGCCCAGACATATGAAGAATACGGGAGATTGTTGTCACATGTACCACACAGCCAGTACTTGCCAGATATTCTTGCTGCTCCTTTAATGTTGCTGTAGGCCTCTTGGTAGCCTCCCTGACCAGTTTTCTTCTCGTCTTTTCATCAATTTTGGAGGGACGTCCAGTTCTTGGTAATGTCACTGTTGTGCCATATTTCTCCACTTGATGATGACTGTCTTCACTGTGTTCCATGGTATATCTAATGCCTTGGAAATTCTTTTGTACCCTTCTCCTGACTGATATCTTTTAACAATGAGATCCCTCTGATGCTTTAGAAGCTCTCTGGGGACCATGGCTTTTGCTGTGGGATGCGACTAAAAAAATGCCAGGAAAGACCAACTAGAGCAGCTGAACTTTATTTGGGGTTAATCAGAGGCACTTTAAATGATGGCAGGTGTATGCTGACTCCTACTTAACATGATTTTGAATGTGATTGCTTAATTATGAACACAGCTACATCCCCAGTTAGAAGAGGGTGTGCACACTTATGCAACCACATTATTTTAGTTTTTTTGGTTTTCTTCCCTCCACCTAAAAGATTTCAGTTTGTTTTTCAATTGAGTGGTACATTTTATAGGTCACATTAAAGGTGGGAAAAGTTCTGAAATTATTTATCTTTTGTATTTTTGTACAGCACAGGAACCTGACATTTTATCAGGGGCGTGTAGACTTTTTATATCCACTGTAGCTGGAGGAACCTGATCTTTATCTACTAAAAAATAAATGTATATTGAAAAGCAGCTGCTTTTAATGGACTCTTGTAAAGTTCCTACATTTTCACAAATGTTTTGTAGTATGTCTGTTCCCGCTTACTTGCACATATTTTGTTCTATGTAACACCCATAATGCTGTACAGTTTGTTCTAACTTTCTTTTTGGCAGTTACCCAAAGATATGAGTGGAACACATACAAACATGAAATGTTGACATCCTGCAGAATGTATTAAAAAGCAATTAATATTTTTATATTCCAAGGTTTTTCAAAACATTTATACCTGCAGCTGGGATCAGTAATGCAATGTATCCTCACCAGTCAACAGCAACAGAGAGATGCTGGGAGCTGTAATTCATAACAGCTGGCACAAGCTTATACCGTCCAATATATTAATCCATAGGAATAGTAGGCCCTACATTAGTATGCATATTAGAAACGTTGCCATGACATAAAAGACCTGAGATTAGATATGGTGGTGAAAATTAAATAATAAAATCACTCAAATTCTTAACTTAAACATTACACTGGAGAAAAAAATTGGCTCTTTTCCAAATCATTTAGTTTCTGTGCTAAAAGCTACCTTCCTTTTATAACTTATTATATATTTACAATTATATGTGTTATAAAAAAAACAGGTCTATAACCCATAACGACCAATCATAAGTTTTCTTTTATATAGCTGACCAGTAAATTATACATGCTGTTTCATTGCTATAAGTAACTAGGCCTGTAGAAAACTTTGTACCTTTTATTACAGTACCTGTTAATAACGTTAATACCCATCCAAACTACTTTTCAGGAAAAAAACCCAAACTGAGTCTAGTTTTTGAGCTGAATGATGAACACTGGACACAGAAAACTGATTTTCCCGCAGATGACAACACAGAAAATACCTTTCCAGGGCAGTGCATAGTAATTATAGCATGTTAAATAACTGGCTTTTATTAAAACATGAAAATGCCTTCAAAGGTATTTTTGTATGATTTTGGAATTTAAAGGAAAAGGAAAGACATTTTACTGCAAATAGATTCAGCACATTAGTGCCACCTAGAACACTATATTTATTCTGCAAAAAGCTTTACCATAACTGAGTAAAGAACCCTATAAGCTCCCTGTGTTTGTTTAAGATTGCAGCTGCCATTTTAGCTTGGTCTTCATAGCTTCCGGCTGCAGATTATTATTTATTATTATTATTATTAACATTTATTTATAAAGCGCCAACATATTCCGCAGCGCTGTACAATAGATCACACATTTCTAATGGTGGGGGGAGTGAGTTCTTATGAATTCTTATGGGAGGGGGGAGCAAGAGAAGGGAGGGAGAGAGAAGCTCTCTCCTAACAGACTCTGCAGACCTGAAGAAGCCCTAAAGGAGAGGAAGTCTGATACAGAAGAACATGTTTACAAAAAAGGAGACAAGAAATCCTGTTTTTCTTTTGATAGAGGACTTTCTGTGAATGCACCACAGGACTGTGCATGCCCATTGCCCCATGTTCCCCCAGAACTGAATCAGTTGTGTTTTTAGTGCCTGTTTCTGAACAGAGAATGCAGAGATCAACAGCTTATTTTAGGAAATAGTACAGCAACAAATCAGAGCCAAGTCAAGAAGCAATTGCAACCAAGGCAAGTACTTCTTGAGCCACTGGCCACTGCTGCCAGCCATTTACTGCTCATTTCAACATGCTCTAGTTCCACACACCACCACAGTCGTCTTCTTCTACCACCGCTACGCTTACTTACCTGCTCCATCTCTCCTTTCCAAAACTAATAAGCCAGGACTGGAGCAGGGAGGAATATATTTTTTAGTGGTTTTTTTTTTCAAGCTGAATCCACAACAAATTGCACCCTAGGCAGCTGCCTATTCTGCCTACCCCTAGTTCCAGCCCTGTAAAGAATGCTGACAAGCTCTGCATTTTCCAGCTAAAATACGGGTAAAAAGTAACATTTTCCAGACAAAAAGCAGTTTGGGAGCAGAAAATAAAAGTGTATATGCTTTGGAAAAAGGTTGCCTTGTCCTCCACCCAAAAACTATTTTTGCATGGTGAGATAAAACAACAGAGAATAAAAAACAAGCACTTCTATGATTGCGTTCCTCCTCATGCTACATTTCTTAGTAAAAGCGCACAGATATTCATCTGTGGATAATATACCAAATACATTATGGCTTTCACAGCCATTCTGCCACCCAAGGTTCATCTAGATGCTAGCTAAACACCATCCCCAGTGTTTCCCCTTTCTGACTAGGAAACAGTTGTCAAGATTAACAGAAATGCAAGCTTTCCTCACTTGGACTTTATTCCAAAAACAGAAAATGTCAATCACAGCATCCAGAAGTTTACTGGAGAGTAAAAGAGTAACATTTAAAAAAGTAGTGGTTGCAATGTATTTGAATTCTTTATCAATACAAAATATTAGCCCTTTATTTTTAACAAAAAGAATAGAACAAATCATAAGACAGTGCCTAGTAAAAAGCTTACTATGTAAGACACTGTATAGAAGAATCAGAACATATACATTCTGACACATTGCATTATAGCATGGACTGTGAGAAATTACTACTTTAAGGCACACATTTATCATGAGCAATGACTGACACCCTTTTTACTATTAAACAAAGCAATGTTGAACCTAGGCTTTGGTTGTAATTGAAGATACATATCATATATATATATATATATATATATATATATATATATATATATACTAAAACAAGGAGAGCACTCCTAGGATTTCAAGACTAGTGAAAAAAATGTAAATGCAAAAAGAGAAAGGTTTATTATTGTTTTTCACTCCAGATGTGAGATCAAAACCTTGAGTAAAATACTTTTCTCTTTCTAGATTAACATTGGCTGTAAAATGCAAACTCTTGTGTTTTTTGCCTTATATCTGCCGCGTAAAGCAAGGTAGCAGACTGGTGTCAGTGTAGGGGCTGATTCTCAGCCAGCGTTTTTCTGTTTGTCAAGAATCAGTCCGTGTGGGAATAGCCAAATTCTGAATGTGCTGAAAGAGCTGATAAACTAGAGGCACTGTTTCCACTAATGTAAAGGCAACAGCAGAAGAAACAGGGACGGGGCAAATGGGAGGCAAGGTTGTAGTTTCAAAAAGTAATCTTGTTTCCTGAAAGATTTTAAAGTGATGTTAATTCATTCCTGTGTAAGCTTGAAATGTGTACTACTAAAAATAAGACTATATAATAGAAAGTGGTACATGCATTTTTATCTGTATGCTTTAATTAACAGCAAAAATTTCGTTTCTGAGAATGGTGTCTGTTAATAAAGGTCTGTGACATTTATCTGGTTATGTTAGCGACAGGATTTATAAAAGCATATGTATATAATAATAAAGCAGATTTTTGTTGAAATACATCCATGAGATAATAGACCTGATGATCGCATTATTTTGAAGGCAAGGCTGGCTAATGTTTCAATTCAATTTTAGCCACGGCTGCCTGGTGAACTTCATCAGGTCCATCTGCAAGTCGTAGTGCTCGTGCCCATGCATGGAACTGAGCAAGTGGGAAGTCACTACTGAGACCCGCAGCACCAAAGGCCTGAAAAACATAATGCATACACAGCTTATATGCCAATGCATTTATCATTAATATAAAAAAAATAGGTAACACCCAGTAAAATTCTAATTCTCACTGAGAGTTTATAGAAGCATTACAAAGTAATTTCTTACTTAATGCCTGTTCATGAGTTCCGAGTGCACACTTTCCCACTGACTTTACTGAAATATAGATTCTAAATTGCTGGTGGGCTTTTAACCCCCTTGCCAACAACTAGGGTTGCCAACTTTTCCTGAAAAAATACTATCCTTCCTATAGTTTTATCTTTTTTTCCACTATTAATAACATTTGCCTCAAGCATTAGTTTTTCCAGCCAGAGTGATGACAACCCTACCAACAACACAGAATTTATATAGTTGGCAGGAAAAGCATAATGTTTTAAGGGTATACCAACAGTCAAAAAGATCTTTTGAATGCTGTAGGAGGGGCAGGAGTGTAGGAAGCCCAGTGAGGCCCATTATTGTTTAGTTATGCTACTGGTCTTAAAATGGCCTTGCACAAACATAGACAATCGCATGCAGAAAAGGTTTTGTTGTGAGTATCTGGTGTGAACAATATCCATGTATTATGGTTATCAGTTGGTTCTGGGATGGGAAAGGTTTGAAGATTTTATCTGCCCATGTGCCATGCAGTGCCAAGCCAAGCCAGCCAGATGCCCTAGGCAACCCAGCCAGACACTCCTCCCCCACAACAGTGAGAGTGGATATGCAGAGTAAGGGGTGTGTAGTAAAGAGCAGGCAGCAAGGGGATTGCGGGCAGCGCTCAAGGCCCCTAGTTCTGGCACTGGCACCATATTGGCAAGTGTATCGGTAGATGAGCAAATGAAAAGGTGCTGCAGCTCCTCTTCACTTTGCATAAACAATCAAAAAAACAGGAAGAATGTGCCATGTGTGGCCCCTCACACAATCTCTATCTCTCAAGGCATAGTCAATGGGTGGCAAATGAAGGATGATCACAGCAGTGAAACATTTTTTATATTTACTTGCATGAAAACAATCAAACAATGTTTTTTTTTACCTGAATAGCTCGATCAATCACATTATAGGCCATAGTTGGAGCAACCATTTTAATCAAGGAGATTTCTAGGGCAGCTTTCTAGGAAGGAAGCAAAGAAAGGGTTTGTAAGTACATGCGTAAACCACAATCTCATTCTGCAGGTTCTTATCCACTTTTATTATCCACCTACTATACCAGCTATCGCACAGACAGATATTTTTCCTAAGGACCCACAGTCTCCTCCAACAGGGGTGATAACCAGACTGCTGCAGGCACAATCTCATCCTACTACAGCAACAGTCAACTCCAGGCTACTATTCGGTGCATGTTTTCCCACCAGCGATTAAAATTTATGTTGGTGGGAAAGCATTTTCAGGAGATTAGTGGCCCGCAGTAGATCATAATTACCTGCCATGCTTAAAAAAAGCTCACTGTTGTGCCTGCACCCTGAGCCATTGTGCCAGGCCGGTTAAGGCACACAGAGCTTTTCTCTGCAGGTCAAAGAATCTGCCCCTTGTGGCAGAAGCCTTACAGACACCTGCTCATTCAATCTGCAACAATTTATGGTCAGACAACGCGTCTTTCGAATTCAATACTGTCTTTTATATTGGTGCTTACCCATGATGCTCTGTGAATATACCAGAATCCAACATAATGTATAAAATATTTTAAATTATAATGTGCTATGATTCATCCTATGATAAAGGACGAATCTTGGGCGAATCCCTAACCGAATCCTGGATTCAGTGCATCCCTAAACAAAACAAACCTAACCATTATACTGAGATAATCCTTTATCCAGAAAATTTACCAAATATGACATTTCCCACAGTGTCTTATTCAAAAATACATTTTGAACTGATTTGCACTTTTTCTGTAATAGTAAGACAATACTGTGTACCTGATGTTAATTCCACAAGTGTATTTTCACTCTGATGGCAATACAATTCTTTTTTTAATGTTTTTTGTAGACTGAAGAGGCGATATTCCAACAGAAAGACCCCTTTAACACAACATTGCCATGTCTTAAGTCAGTATGTTCAGGTAATAAACACAGTAGTCAAACACATAACAGGCTAAGCTGTCACTTTTACCTTATTGCCAACTGTATCCATAAGATGGGCTGCTTTCAGTACCAGCAATCTGGCTTGCTCGATTTCTGCTCTGGATTGTGCAATGCTTGCTAGAATAGTTCCTTGTTCAACTAAAGGCTTGCCAAAAGCTATTCTTGACTTCACCTGTAGAAGAAAAATAGAAACAGCAAATTCCAGTAACATTGATGGGCTTATTTACAAATCATTGAATTTGTGAATTCGATTTTGTTTTTCTTAATCGAATAAATTCACATATGGAATCGTCATTTATATATTAAAAAGTTGTTAAGCATGACTCAAGCATGTGAATGCTGAAATAAGAATTTATATCCAGACACTCTGTTTCTGACTTCCACAAAGCATTCCTCATTGTTAGCTCTCAAACCAATAAAAACAGCAACCTTTGGGATGGGTACTATGCTCTCTTTAGACCAGTAAGCATATAATAATCCTACTGGTAATCCATGATAAACTTTACACATATTGCAAAAGCGCACAGTGATTCTTAATTTCTCTGTGAACACAAGAAAGAACACAGGTAATATTTATTTTCAGTGAAGGGACTGCTGACGTTTTTATCCACTGTGATAACTTTGTTTTGCATCTGCTACCATTCTACTTAGCAGTGTATGCTCTTATTTTGTGAGTTGTCCATCGTCATAGTTATTACGTATCTCAAATGCAGTCGACTCAGGGGAGGCAGCAAATTCTACTGGTAGTTTCATTTGGGAGTAAAAGTAGATGTTACTCCTAATTTTGGTGGTATCAGGAATTGGTTCTTAAAGCAGACAGCTTAAAAAGGTTTCTGAGCCATCACCTTGACTAAAGCTTTGATTCCATCATACACAACAAACTGCAACTGCAAGGTAGCAAACCAGCAAAGCAAATTCACTATAAACAGAATAAAGATCAGAGTGCTTTGTGATCCATTCATAAATAAGAGCCACTACATCCAAAGAGGCACTTAGTAGGCCTTACAGGAACCATTTGCTCATACAGCCCTGAACAGTCATAAACTGAATACATATCTTCATCTTTCAAACCAGGTGAGTGATTTATTATAAACGAAAAGTAAAGCTAGATTTGGTTGGGAGCTTGCAATGTTCCTTTTAATTTCTTCTTCGCTGTGTGTGCAAAAATTGTCTTTTGTGCACACTTTTTAAAATTGTGTGCACACCTTAAACAAAAACCAGTGTGCGCAGTACAAAATTATGTGTTTTCACACAAAATTCTTTGTATGCACCAAAAAAGTGAGATATTTAGATACTGCAAAAGCTGCTGTTGTGTTTGTTAATGGGGACAGTGACATTTGAAGACAAGCAAGTTTCTCTGTAGTATGAAAATGCTTTTGTAGAAACAAGCAGTAGGAGTTTTCACATATGGAAATGCAAATATGCATACAAGCTATGCCAAGTATACATTCTTCACTTTTAGCTGAAGGGAAAATATCCAGAACCACTGTATTTTGCCCCTTCAAATGTTAGGTATAATATCCCTGTAACAAACTTTTTTCCTATGTTCTTATGAGTGGTATATACAGTTTAAGCTCCTGAATAATATCTGGTGCCCTGCAAAGGTATTCAGACCACTGACCAAATCCTATTTCACCAAATAAAAAAATCTTTGGCTAATATGTTGTTGTCTGTAATATTTTTATTTTGAAGCACCAAGCTCAAAAACTAAAAAATCTTAAGAAAAAAAATTAAGTGTTGCTTGCAAATATTCAGTCCCTATATTTTGATCTTTAGTACGAGTTTGTACATAGTTCAGGAGTGATTATGCCCCATTCTTCAAGGTAGATTTGCTCCATGTTGTTCAGGTTAGTCAGATGTTGCTTGTGCACTTCCATTTTCACTGACCTTTTAAAATTATTTGGAAATTTTTTAAACTAAAAACAGTATCTGTCTGGCTGTATCTGTTCACTAAAGTGCTGGTCACAACGCCTGACACAATTCATTGCAGAAAGGAACAGACAATACTGCTTTCAAAGCAATTACATTTATACGGTTAACATAATTTTCTTGCAATAGGCAAAAATGTATTTTTGGATTTTGAAATTTGTTTTATTTAGGTGCTACTGAAATCAGTATCAGTCCGTCCCTTGGTATTTCATTTCACTGCTAGTCCTAAATACACTGCAGCATTAGTTATTTCTTCTCCATCCAAGACTCCAATTCTTACAATACCTTGCATGCTTCTGTAATTCTCCTTTTATACAGGTCTGTTGATTACATACATGGTATTGTGGGAACTGGAGTACAGATTATTATTGCAACGCTGTTTAAATGGCACATGTAGTCAGTACGAGCAATTCTTGAACAAGGAAGCACAGAAAGATACAGCTTCCAATAGCAAATACATTTACAAATAACTTTTAAAGTCACTGAAAATGATTTTTGAATAGAATAAAACCTTGCTTAGCATGAGATTTTTTTTTATTTTGCAAAATGTTATTTTATAATTTGGGTGGTGTTCCCCTTTTACTGCCGAATCTCAGTGAATTACTGTGCCCCCTGTTGCCAGACTCTATTCCAAGGCACAGATCAAAGCAGAAATGTAGGGACCTACAGTGCTAGCAGGGAAAGACCAGGCGTAGTTTACATTGAAGCCAAGGCACAAATAAATATAGAGCACAAAAGCAGTATTAAATTTGTAGACAAGAAAAGAGCAGAGCACTTACTCGCTGCTTCATGAGGCTTAAAGACCTCTCTGCATTTCCTACAAGCCTCATACAGTGGTGTATTCGTCCTGGACCAAGTCTGCCTTGCGCAATTTCAAACCCCCTGCCACTTCCTAGCAAAATATTTTCCTTGGGCACTCGTACATTGTCAAATTGGATCTCGCCATGCCCAGCTGTTAAAAAAACAAATATTTAAAAAACAAGTAGTTATTCTAATATATTATTATTATGTCTACTAAAATTATTGTGCCATTTGCATTATTTGCTTTTAGTTCAGAATTTCTTCCCTACTTTGAGGCTAATGCCATATGTGGACTTATTACACTGCTTTTCTAAAAATTTCTTGACAGCACAATTACACCAATGCATAAACACGACAGATACAAGGAGTTTTTTTTACCTTCCCCATACTCCATTCCAATTATCAGTAACTTCTACTTCCCCATTATGCATTTCTTTTGCGCAACTGCACAATGATACGGAGCACCATATAATGACACAGTGACACAATCTTATGAGAACTGGTGGTGCCATCTTGAAACAGCAGCGTATTTCAGCAACGTGTAGTAGTTACTACTGCATTTGCATTGCAATCAATACACATGGAAAGTTAATGGCATTTTTTACCCAACACCAAAGAATGCACTGGCCTGAACAGTTTGGCATTGTTATGCCCATCGGAAATGTATGTGTCTACCTTTTGGCCAATTGAATTCATTCAAATGTGAATACATTACTGGCATAATTAAGTGGACAAACAAATTTTTGAAAATGCCATGTGTACCATTGGTCTTAATGTCTGCTATAGCAGCCATACAATAAGTGACCAAGTTGACCAAAGAGCCAATTAACCTGTATGTTTTTGGAGTCTGGGGGGAAACTGGAGTAGAGGACACCTGCAAAGACATAGGGAGAGCATACAAACTCCTTGCAGATAGTGTTCAGGCTGGAATCAAACTCACAACACTAGACCATAAAGGCAGCAATACTAACAAAAGAGCCACTGTGCAATAACATGCAGATGGAAGTCATCTATACTGGTGATGGGTGAATTGGCACAAAAGGTTAACTGAGTTGGGGCTGATAAACAGACTTCTGGGAATGGGTTTTGCAGATGGCCATTTAGGGCCATGGTAGACAGGGAGATTAGTCGCCCGTGACAAATCTCCCTTGTTGCGGGTGACAAATCTCCCCGATATGCCATCCCACCAGCTTGAATGTAAATCGCCGGTGGGATGGCATATGTGGCGCCGTGATTTCCCAAAATCGGGGAAGTTTCCTCTCAAGGCAACTTCTGGCGCCACATGTGCCATCCCACTGGCGATTTACATTCAAGCCGGTGGGATGGCATATTGGGGAGATTAATCTCCCCGTCTACCACGGCCCTTAGATGTAAAGCCTTCCCTGTTGCTATCCTTCAACTGCAGTGTCATCTGAGAGGCTCAGGCCAGGTCCACTTAATAAAACAGAGGACTGGAACAAACAAGGAAACTGAAACTACTTCATGTTTGGTCCGTATGAGATATTTTACCAGTGCACGTGTAATCCCTCTGGAATTCTGTTCATCTGTGGAGTAGCATGGAGTAGTTTCACTTTCCATATTAGCTCAGTTTAGCATAGGAAATAACAAAAAATAAAAAGTATATTCAGCAAAAGGCCTTTTCATTGAACTCATTTTGAAACTGGGTTATAAGTGCCCAAAACAGCCCGTCAAATTGCCCTTAGAGATGAAATATTTAAAATTTCCAAAGCTTATATTAGGCTACAACAGCACTCCTGACCACAGTTTAACATAACTGAAAGGGAAACCTAACAAATGACAAGTGTTCACCTGGTGCATCATCCAGTCCATACACAGTTAATGGCCTTGTGAGTTTTATTCCAGCAGTGTCCATTGGAATCAGGATCATGGTCTGCTGTTTATGTCGAGGAGCATCTGGGTCTGTCTTTCCCATAAAGATGCATAATTTACAACGAGGGTCCAATGCACCTGTTAAAAGATAATTAAGATACGTTCACTTTCTAGGATCCATATTACCTTAGCAGCCAGGGTGTGGTTTGAATGAAAGACTGATATATAAGGGCCGTGACAGACCCACCCACCGGCTAGAATGTAAATCGCCGGTGGGATGGCATACGTGGCATGGCGATTTGTCGAAATTGCCAAAGTTGCCTTGAGAGGAAACTTTGACGATTTCAGCGCTGCGTATTCAACCACACCGGCGATTTACGTTCTAGCCGGTGGGATGGCACTTCGGGGAGGTTAGTCGCCAGCGACAAGGGAGATTTGTCGCGCGGCGACTAATCTCCCCGTCAGCCACGGCCCTAAATAGGAGAGGACCTGAATGGAAAGATAAGTAATATAAAGTAAAAATAACTATTAAACTCTAGCCTCACAGAGCAATAGTTTATTCACTGTGGGGGTCTGAAATCTGCTTTGAAAGCTGTTTCAAAGCTGCAAAAAGGAAGGCAAATAATTAAAAAACTAGAAAAAATAGATAATGAAGACTAATTGAAAAGTTGCTTCGAACTGGCATTTCTATAACATACTAAAAGTTAACTGAAAGGTGAACCACCCCTTTAATGGCGGCTGTTGGAGTCTGGATGTTTACAAAAGAATTGCAAGTGAAAAAGCTAATTATTTGTCCACTGTAAGACAAAATAATTATATAGATGAATTCTAGGTTTTCCTAGTAATAGTGTTTTCTTTTTATCATGGATTAATAAAAATGTAGTGAAAAGGGAAATGGATTTCATTTGGGGGAAACATCCTATTTCTGTAGTTATTACAAAGGTGACTAAGTTGTATAGTGTCATCCTATCTGATGTAGCTAGTTCCAGTGAGCAGACAGAAAATGTTCAGGCCCTTTAGTTGTGTAGTATAAAAATATATTTTGTGGGGCGCCCTAATTATTTTTTAAGAACTGATCTTCATCACTTATTTTGTATTATAATTATTAGTTATTGACTATTTATTAGTTTGTTTATTATCAATTAACTATACTGATATTTTTTACCCTGCAACTGTAAATGCCATATTGTTGCCTGTATCACTTTTAATCAAACCAGCAGAGAGAGCTTCACTTACAAATTCATATAAGCAGTGTAAAACTAAAACTAAAAATAATAAATGCAAATTGCAAAAGGACTCAGAAGAGCAAATGTATAGGTGGGAGTATATCTCCTATATCAAGCGTGAAAGCCAGAGAATAAGCTAAAAGTTTAAGAATATTGCTGGCTACATTAAACTAAAATATAATTTTAAAGAGGGAATTCAAATATGTTATAGATGGTCCTGTCCTAACCAACCATTATTATGGTCTTCTTTAAACAATTTTAAATGGTTTTTGATTAGCCCTCCTATTTTTCTTGCCTGGAGATAATTGGTTGTCGGGGGGGTGCCGGGGGTCACCAACCCATAACTACATTTCGAGAATGCCAGGAGACAGTGTAAACATATTTTTTTGTTCTGCAAAAAAAACATACCACCCTAAAGGTGCCATAGCTAATGTATAATGTTACTTAAGCAATAATTAAAACATATTCTGCTTTAAAAAATTAATTACCTGAAGTCCACCATTTGTGGCCATTAACTATATATGAATCACCGTCTTCTTTAATGGAGGACTTAATATTGGTGGCATCAGAAGAAGCAACCTGGGGAATAATGGAAGATGAAATTAAACCATCAAACTAAAGATACTATTAAATTTTAATTTCAAGACCACTATGTGCAAGTCTGAATACAACATATATTCTACAGCATTTACAACAACAAGCACAGGAAGCCTACAGAATAACTCCTCTAGGTGACCTAGCAGAGCAGTTTAGATAGTGCCCTGTAATAAAGGGGGTGAATCTTTATTAATATTAATAATTTGTATTAATTGACATTAATAACAAATATTAATACATATGCAGGATCAATGATTAAACCTTCTGATAAACTATTAGTGAGCAATGACTTACATGCACACAAGTAATAATAAAACCAAATAGATTTACTTATCTTTGTATGATTATAGTTACAAGCATAGCCAGTTCTGCATCAATTCAGCACAATCGGGGAGCCCCACAACCTTTGGTGCAAGACCTTCAGGTTCCCGATAACCAAGCGATGATCCAAATGTCCCGGCACTCGTTCAGGAGTCCTAGGCGAAGCTACTGACCCATGGTGGAGGCTCCCATTTATACCAGAGTTCTTAGCAAACCCCCCTAACACCAAGTGCTGACTTGTGCAATATTGTGTACAAACTTTTGTCATGAACAAAACCTCTTATCTAGACAATTTACTAACTTCGTAGAAGGCCTTATTTGTTGCTCAAATAAGTTGTACATAGAGTGTATTGTCTATATGCTGTTTATTCCAAGGATATTTGCTGGGTAACAATACCTGTGTTTACTGTTTACCCAGAAATATACATAGAACAAAGACATTGTACCTTGAGCATTGGACAATAGCTGTCCCAAAATCTGCTGCTTTTACTGGACTCAAACCTAAGATTTAATTCATATGTCAAAGCAGATGTATATATTGTAAATCATTATAAAATCAATAGAAAATCCACCATGCTACATGCCCCTGCTCATTTTGTTTCATACAGTACTTGTTAATATTAAAACCTGACAAGGAGGACCATTATTGGTTGTATTGTATTGCTATACGTTATTAATATAAACACCCAATAATTTCATTACCCAACCTTTACCCTTGGGCTGGGCTGTATAGGTGGACTGTGTAAGGTGACTAGCCCCCTTCAGTCCCAATGTAGACAGGCAGAAATTGGCGGTCAGGCTTTAGAGGGTAAAGGTTGGGTGATAAAATTATTGGGTATTTATATTAAAGGAATACAGTCATGGGAAAAAATGTATTTTTCCAAGCCACATTAGTTAATAGAGTTTCTCCAGCAGAATCCTACATTGAAATCCGTTTTCAAAAACACAAAGAGATTTTTTTTTCCATTTAATTTTGAAATGTCACATGGGGCTACCCATATTCTTCATTTCCCAGGGTGCCACAACCATGTGACCTGTACTCTGAAAAACCTGCAGCCACACTTTACTGCTAAGATGCAAGTTGGAGTGATAGCACCCTGCTCCCAGCAGCCGATCAGCAGAACAATGGGAAGGTAGCAAGACAGCAGCTCCCAGTAGATATTAGAATAAAAGTAAAAAATCCAAGTCTGACTTGGGACTCCTCCAGTTACATGGGAGTAAGAGAAACAATAGGTTACCTGAAACCAGTTCTAATGTGTAGCGCTGGTATCTTCTGAAAGCTCTGACACAATGTGCACAATGCACAGACATGGCTGCCTACACACCAATATTACAACAACAAAAAATACATTTGTTGGTTTAAGAACAAACCAAATGTTGCAAATGATGGGGCAATGTTAGAACCCATACTTGTGCCACTGAGTTGTAAAAAACAAGATTATCTGGACACAGGATGAGTTTATCCTTAATACAATTGATGCCATCAGTGGTGGGGATAACTGTATATAGGGAGGTAACATTCATTGTAGCTAATTTGGTGTTCCCAGGTAAAGGATAACTCTGTTTAAGTTTAACCAAAAAAATCCTTGTCCTTGATGTATGTAGGGACCTGTTGTAACTTGCAACAAATGTAGCAAGTAGTTGTAGTATTGAGCCCCTGGCGCTGACTATCGGACGTCCAGGTGGACGCTGTAGATTTTTGGAAGAGTATAAAGTATAGGACAAATAAGGTGTGTTTGTGAAAGGAAATCTTTTTTTTCTGAGATGTGTCCCTGTTTCAAGGCCATAGATAGAGTCATGTCTACCCTTCTTTTAAAAGCAAATGTGGGGTCACAATCAAGTTTCCTATAAACTTGGTCATCAAGTTATTTTAATACCTCAGCCCTATATTTAATTTTGGCAAAATTCTTTAATAGTTCACTTAACATAATATAAATAATTCTTGGTTAAGAATTCATTTTAGAGGTATAGTTTTGCAGACCTAGGGGCTGATTTACTAATCCACGAATCCGAATGGGAAAAAATCGGATTGGAAACTAACATTTTGCGACTTTTTCGTATTTTCCGATTTTTTCACGACGGCTACGAAAAAGTCATAACGGCTACGAAAAAAAAGTCGCGACGGCGATGAAAAAATCACAAAATACCGTTCATTACGAAAAAAACGAATTCGGACGCTTTTCGAACGTAGTAAATCAGCCCCCTAGTGTCTTCAGTAAGAAAATAAGTACAATATTTTATCTGCTGCACTTAATCTGAAGAAAGCATGTAAATGCAAAGACAAAGATTAACTGCAGCATTAGAAAAAGTATCACCTGCGGCTCAGTCATGGCAAAACAGGACCTGATCTCTCCTTCTAACAAGGGTTTCAGCCAGAGTTCTTTCTGTTCTTCTGTTCCATAACGAACCAGCACTTCCATGTTTCCTGTATCGGGGGCTGAGCAGTTAAATATCTAAACATAACACAATAAAAGACAGTAATCTATAAAGAGGTAAAGAGAGATACAAGTGGAGTAGTTAAACCACCGAAATTAATTAATGCAATTTACATTATTTTTTTTATTTTTTAAGATATTAGCAGTTTTCAAAGGAAATCTTGGTTTGCTCTACTTGGAACTGACTAAAAAAACATCAGATGTCTTTTAACATTTTCTGAGCGGTAAAACATCATAAGACTTTCCTGTGTGCATGATAAAGTTGATGGAAGCGCATAAAAAATAAAACAAAATCTAGTGCAAAATGTTAAATTGCTGAATAAGCCAAACACCAAAAGTGCTTAGAGATGAATTATAATGGCAGGTGTAATATTAACTCAAATAATCCAAAATATATGCTCACCAGACATAATTGGAATGAGGCAAAAGGATACCCAAAACAGACATTGATTGTAGTGGGAACTCGATCAGTGTACAGAGGTATAAAAACAAAATCCAATAGCTCAACGCGTTTCACGTGCTGGCGGCACGCTTTCTCAGGAGCAGGGTATTGGCCAACTCAGCAGCTTTTCTGCCCATGTATAGGCACCCTCGACAGGCCTACCCTACCGATATGTGACCTAAAATTGATTTAGATTGGGTAGGTTTTCCCATCAGATCAGGGGCCGCATCGGATTCTTGATGTGGTCCTTGGTGTGACAGCCCATATACCTATACATATATTTAATCTACTTGAAAACAAACTAATTAGCCTGATAATGGGAGATGATTCCCTCTTTGGGGCCCTCGCCAAATTAGGTATTGTGTATGGGCACCTTAAGTTTCATTTATACATGCTTGGGGATGGGGATTGGTCGGGTGGCCCCTGTGGGGGGGGGGGGGGGGGTATAGGGGCCATTGCAGGGGCCCGGGGCAGCAGCCTGGTGGGCCTGCCCTGCACTCCCCAGTCCAGCCCTGAGCTGATCTAATTGCACATGTTGATACATACCTCCGGTGCATATAGGGATGTACCCATTAATTCACAAAGGTGAGCATATTCCATGTTTGTAAGTCTTGCACCATATTTGCCTTCTGGGTCACTCTCCAAAGGAAGAAAAAGGTTCCATAATCCTTGTAATTTGGCCTTTTCCTATTAAAGAATCATATTTAAGGAGTTTTCATACATATATTCTGGGCACATATCTACAGCAACATCACCCGTTTTACCTATCTGGTGCCAGTCCTATCCTATTTTGTAATTGTATTTGCTTACTTAGCTAGCAAAATGTTGGAGGAATGTTCCAAAACCAACTGTTGGTTAACATGAAAATGAGTTGCAGATTTGATTTCTCTTATTGTAGTTACACTGGATTGAAAAAAGACCATCAAGTTCAACCCTTCTAAGTAAACACAGCACACACAAACCTATACTGACCTATCTATACACTCACATACAGACCCATACTGACCTATTTATACACTCACATACAGACCCATACTGACCTATCTATCCACTCACATACAGACCCATATTGACCTATCTATACACTCACATACAGACCCATACTGACCTATCTATCCACTCACATACAGACCCATATTGACCTATCTATCCACTCACATACAGACCCATACTGACCTATCTATACACTCACATACAGACCCATACTGACCTATCTATACACTCACATACATACCCATACTGACCTATCTATACACTCACATACATACCCATACTGACCTATCTATACACTCACATACAGACCCATACTGGCCTATCTATACACTCACACACAGACCCATACTGACCTATCTATACACTCACATACAGACCCATACTGACCTATCTATACACTCACATACATACCCATACTGACCTATCTATACACTCACATACATACCCATACTGACCTATCTATACACTCACATACAGACCCATACTGGCCTATCTATACACTCACATACAGACCCACACTGACCTATCTATCCACTCACATACAGACCCATAACGACTTATCTATATACTCACATACAGACCCATACTGACCTATCTATATACTCACATACAGACCCATAACGACTTATCTATACACTCACATACAGACCCATACTGACCTATCTCTACACTCACATACAGACCCATACTGACCTATCTATCCACTCACATACAGACCCATACCGACCTATCTATATACTCACATACAGACCCATAACGACTTATCTATACACTCACATACAGACCCATACTGACCTATCTCTACACTCACATACAGACCCATACTGACCTATCTATCCACTCACATACAGACCCATACCGACCTTTCTATATACTCACATACAGACCCATAACGACTTATCTATACACTCACATACAGACCCATACTGACCTATCTCTACACTCACATACAGACCCATACTGACCTATCTATACACTCACATACAAACCCATACTGACCTACCTATACACTCACATACAGACCCATACTGACCTACCTATACACTCACATACAGACCCATACTGACCTATCTCTACACTCACATACAGACCCATACTGACCTATCTATACACTCACATACAAACCCATACTGACCTATCTATACACTCACATACAGACCCATACTGACCTATCTATACACTCACATACAAACCCATACTGACCTATCTATACACTCACATACAGACCCATACTGACCTATCTATCCACTCACATACAGACCCATACTGACCTATCTATCCACTCACATACAGACCCACACTGACCTATCTATCCACTCACATACAGACCCATACTGACCTATCTATCCACTCACATACAGACCCATACTGACCTATCTATCCACTCACATACAGACCCATACTGACCTATCTATACACTCACATGCATAAACCATGTATACCAACATCAATACTAACTGTAGATTTTAGTATTAAACATATTGGCAGAAAAACACTGACATTAACACTGACATTAAGCTTAAGGCTCTTACATTATTTTGGACCTCTGCTTCATTTTAATTTTCAGATTTTAAAGTCACGTGCAGTTTTTATATTTAAATGTCAAATATTAATGTTATGAGAGACAAAATAATCTTTACTGTTGGTTAATAATAATTAACTGGTGAAATATAACAGATTAACACAGATCTATACTTTCCTTATTAAAACATATTTATTTCTCATCCAGAGTTAACTTTTTAACTTATACGCTGAATAGTATATCACAGAAAGAATGGTCTTTATATACCTTCAGGTCTTCTATAAGTGGATGTGGCGTCCATCTCTTCTCAGATGACTGATAATTTCTAAATTCTTGCTCAGCGGAATAAATGTACACTTCTATAAACTGCTTTAGTTTTTGGTACAGATCCAGAGCCTCCCCAGAGAGGTCATCAGGAGAAAGAATAAGGCCACCCCTTGAAGAGGAGTACAGAGAAGCCTTAGGCAATGTAGGAAAGGCTGTCTTTGGGGATCCCCTTTGTTTAGCCATTCTACTAAATGTACTGTATGACCTTGATGATGGGTTGTTAGAATTTGTTCCTGATTGAGCATTGAAGATCCGAAATCCTTCCTTTGTTGCAAAATCCCAAGCTATGTCAGCCATAACATCCACAAGTTTCCCACCACTTGATGCATCTGACGAACTAGCCTGTCCTGCAAGAGGTTACAGTGTGACATTTTATTTTCAAACAAACCTTTTATGCCTCAACCATGAGCATGGGATATCTAAGAGAAAATTAACTTGTTCTTTTGTGTTTCCAATACATGCAAAATTCACAATTACTTCACATCGTTTTAACTATTTACATAAAATATGCAGATATCCCAATTCATAATAAGATGTAAAATAAAAGATAAGGGTCAGTACAGCGAGTGCTCTTCGATGTTATCTGGAATCATAAAAAGAAACAAGTAGCCAGTAACATACTTTACAGACCCAAGCTCAGTGGGGGTTCTAGGGTTCCCAAACACATTCATATTGAAGATAATTCTACACCTAACCATTGCTAGGCCAGATAAACAATGGGTGGAGATTGAAAAAGCTACTCTAAACCCAGCTCGTATGCACTCAAATGCTCATATGGGCTAAAACAACTCCAGATGAGCAAAAACTCAACTGTCAATTGCAAACTACCAAGGGCCTCCTCACAACCTGGAGAAGAGTTAAAGAACATAGCTTTTTAAGATTAATCTGTCCCTGTACTCCCACTTAAAGCATTGCAGAGGGAAATTCTTTTCCTCTCCCTATAAAACTGGGAAGCCCAAGGCATCGCCACACCAGGTGCATTATACCACAGAAACCACATCCAATCGCATGAATAATTAGTACACCACTAATCTCCACCACAGGCAGACCATTATAAATACCAACAGGTGAGACACTCCCTGAGATCTCAAGGAAATATTTGTATATTAAAAAAAATTGTATATTAGATCAACACTCCCCAAGTATGATATCAACACTGTACAGACTATGTAAATGAAATATTCAGAAGGTAAAAGCAAACATATGACCATCTGGGAAACAGAACTTAAAAATACAATTGGAACTTTTGGACTAGGAAGTCCAAAAAAGTGTCAGAGGTGCCACCAGATGTGGCAATCACTTGGAGCAGTATACAGGTATGAGATCTGTTATCTGGAAACCTGTTATCCAGAAATTTCCGGAATTATGGAAGGGCCATCACCCATATACTCCATTACAAGCAAATAATTCTAATTTTTAAAAATTATTCCTTTTTTCTCTGTAGCACCTTGTACTTGATCCCAACTAAGCTATAATTAATCCTTATTGGAGGCAAAACAATCCTATAGCGTTTATTTAATGTTTAAATAATGTTTGCGTAGACTTAAGGTATCCAGTGCTAGACTGTTTGACCCCCTACCTTCCTGTACTAACACACTGTTCTCTACCCCACAACCCTTGACAGAAAATTACTGATAATACAATAACTGATGTACATAATTAAGACGTCAGTGTTCTCTATAAATCAAAACTCAATAAAAATCTATTAAAATAAAATAAAAGATAAGGTTATCACTTCATTGTATGGTGTGCTATTCTTGGATATCCATTAGAAAATGTGCTATTCTTAAAAAATGGTAATTTTACTTTAGCTGTTTGTATGTGTTTGTATCTGTATGTGTTCATGTTATAGGATGTGCCGTATGACATCAGAATCCCTGTCTAGCATTTGTTGTTCCATGGCAACAACACAACAGGATACAAGTGTGATATCTGCCAAGATGTATTATACCTTTACTTACCTATAATGCTACCTATTGTTTGAATAATTTTTATCTGTGCAAGAGCTTAGGTATAATTATTATGAACCTTTATTTATATTGATTTGAAACACTGCTACAAAACCCTCTGTTTATTTGGTCACAGCAGAGTTCAGAACATATTCAGATAAAAATACCATTTCAAGCTTCAGATAACCAACAAAATAACATGTATAATAAGAATAAATGAGTATTAATTTAAATGAATGTTTGTGTTGTTAAATTTATTTGGTCTACCTGTGAGTGAACGTTTGTATACACCCTGTAATATAGCTGCCACCCTAAAAAAGGAGAATGCCATGTAGAAATTCCAGTTGCGAATCTTTGGTATTCCCATATTGTTGCAGTACTGTTGAAAATATTCTTCAGTTGTGGGAATCCCAAGTGCTGCGAGATCACAGTTTTTTAGGCCTAAAAAAAGAAGCAATACAGTAGTTAAAAGGTTATGTGGTTTGCCTCCACTAGGTGGAAGCAGAGCATTGTCTTGCAGTTTTGATCCATTATACATTATCACATGAAATCATACAATTATTATCATACTTTATTTATAAACTGGCAACATATTCTACAGCACTGTACAATGAATTGGCAAGAACACAAACAAATATGAAAGACAGAAACAGTTACAAATGACGCAATCATTACTATCATCATTACATAATCATCCTATTGGCTTCATTTTTTTACGTTACTTTATGCGGTAATCTTTGCTTAGTTTGGTAATCAAGCTGGTGGGCAATACTGGGCTGATTTGAATGTAGATCGTTCAGTCAAGATGCCATGGCATGGGGGAATAGGACATGTGGGTCAGCCCCACATTCAGAGCCTCAATGTGGTTCTTGACAAACAAGATTTTATATTCAGCCCAATCTATACCTGAATAGTGAAAATTTATTGCAACAGGGAAATTGTTATTTATAAAATCATTTCCAACCTTGCCTGGAGACTCTTGACTTTAGAGGTGATGTCAAGGGGCATTTTAAATACTTCAATGGCCTATATAGGGGCATTCACTGAACTGGAATCTGCACCAGAGCTAGCTACATCAGATAAAACAAAACAAATAATTTTCACTGAAAGTATGCCATTTTACCCAGCTCTGTCAGTTAATAAATATATTAGTGCAGTTCTAGCCACAAATATTCTACTTCTAGTTGCATTTACCTCTTACAGAGTATAATGCTCTGCTTTGAGAAAATAATTATATGTGAACCTTATTTATACCTTTTTGAATTGGAAGATCAGGAGGGAGGTAATGAGCCAAGCAGTTGTAAGCCACATCAGAAATAGGATCCCCCAATGTGGACAATTCCCAGTCCAAAATACCAAGAACCTCAGGTTCCTCTGGGTGAAAAATTAAATTATCCAACCTGTATCCAGAAATGAAATAAAAACATAAAACATAATAATAAATACAACAAAAAATAAAATAAGCATAATACACTGATACTGTATTATGACCGCAAGTGCAGCTGAAAGGCTAAATTCTCCATAGTCAGTTGCAAGAAAAATCCCAATCATTAAAGGTGCTCTTTGCATTTCCATACAGTTGCACTTGGGTACTGCCATACTCCTGTACCAAATGAACTGCAGGTTTATCTACTGACATACAGGAACCCTGAAGCTACTATTCTCTCTCCAAGGCTGCAGTAGCTCGAGGGTTCCCAGAGCAGAATGTGCAGTGCGCTTGTGAAAGTGAATAGTGCAGATGCAGTTTTGATGGTGAGCATCATAAGCGGCACCATTCGGATTTAGGAAATTTTAAATGGACAGTATACACCCCTTTTTTAACATAAGTTAAATAAACAGGGTTTGTACTGAACATAATTTTTGCCTACTTAAATACCTGGGTTTCTGGTATTTATGGTAACTAAACAAGACTATGAAGCCAGTTTCACTTTCCAGTAGCAGTTCCTGTCACTTCTAGTCCAAAATAACCTTTAAAGAAGCTGATAAAAATAATAACCAGTCCACTGAGAAGCCCCCAAATAATAAGCTCCTTAGGGCTCTGGCACACGAGGAGATTTGTCGCCGGCGATTTTTAAAAGAGCGACTTGGCGACAAGACGAGCGACAAGACGCCAATGCTAAATCAATGGAAATCGCCAAAACATACGAGGCTACTTCAAATCGCCCGCTGTTTCAAATCGCACACAGACCCTTTTCTGAGCGACTTGAGTAAACATGAGGGGGGGTTAACTGTTGAGTGGTACCATGGGTAGCAGATCGCCTGGAGCTCAACTCGCATGAAATCTCTTCGTGGGTATTGTCGTGGCGACTTGTCTCCAAAGCGCCAGGGGGAAAAAACGCAGGCGACAAATCTCCTTGTGTGCCAGAGCCCTTAAGGGTAAAGACACGCTGGGCTACTAGTAGCAGCTACTTTTCAAGGCTACTAAACTCCAGAAAATACCCTGCCATAGACAATACTGAGAATTGCCTTTGCTAAAACACACGTAAAGACAATTATCAGTAAATGATCAGCATTGTCTTTTTTAGTAGCCATGCCAAGTAGCTGCTACTAGTAGCTGTGTTTCTTCACCCTAAAGGTTACTTCTTAGGGCTCTGGCACACGGGAGATTAGTCGCCCGCGACAAATCTCCCTGTTCGCGGGCGACTAATCTCCCTGAAATGCCATCCCACCGACAAAAATGTAAATGGCCGGTGGGATGGCACACGCGGCGGCGCGATTTCGCGCAAATCGCCGAAGTTGCCTCGCGAGGCTTTTTTGGCGATTTGCGCGAAATCGCGCCACCGCGTGTGCCATCCCACCGGCCATTTACATTTTCGTCGGTGGGATGGCATTTCAGGGAGATTAGTCGCCCGCGAACAGGGAGATTTGTCGCGGGCGACTAATTTCCCGTGTGCCAGAGCCCTTAGATGAGGGAGAGGTCTGTTTATTTAAAGGCAGATAAAAAACTCTAAAAATAACTTCCCTGTATTTTTTGTAAAAAAAGTAGGGAAAATAGGATTTTTTGTCATTTCAACTCTTTCAATTTCAAGCCTTATGTAATGCGCCAATTTTTGGCAACTTTTAAAAGAATACTGTTGAAACAAATCGGTTAATAGCGCTTCTCCAGCAGAATCCTGCGTTGAAATGCAGTTTTCAAAAACACAAGAGAGTTATTTATATTTAATTTTGAAATTTCACATGGGGCTAGCAATATTCTTCATTTCCCAGGGTGACACAGCTATGTGACCTGTGCTCTGAAAACTTCAGTCACACTTTACTGCTAAGCTGAAAGTTGGAGTGTCATCACCCCACCTCCCTTACCTCCCTAGCAGCTGATCAGCAGAACAATGGGAATGTAGCAAGATAGCAGCTCCCAGTATCAGAATAGCACTCAGTAGTAAGAAATCCAAGTCCGGCTTGGGAATCTCAGAAAAATCCTTCAGGGCATGAGTCTGCTCAGCTCTCTACTCTCTCCCTTCTACTTCTCCTGCTCCCCCTCCCATCAGAATTCTCTTTCACTCCAATCTGAGCTACCTGCAGCTAGAGCTGCAGCACCGAAGCTTCTGAGACCAAGCTAAAATGGCAGCAGCTATCTTAAACAAACAGTGGGAGCTTCTATTGCTGAATAAATATAATGTTCTATTGGCTCAAAATACCAAAATGCCTTTCCTTCTCCTTTAAAGACAACTGGACTGAAACATAATTTTTTAGTGGCTGTAACACATTTAATTATTGTGTAAAATTCTTTCTCTGCACTGCAAGTTTATTATTAGAGATCGCTCTTAAGCTAATGGCACAGGGGCTGTTTATACGTAGGTCAAGAAACAGCCAGAAGGCATTTTCTATTAATAAGGCAATGTTAGAAATTGAATTGTACCTGAAGTCTCCATGTACTACTGTCGTTTTCTGTTCCTTGGGTAGATGCTGTGGGAGCCACTCAATCAGCCTCTCCATAGCTGGGATGGTATGGGTCTCACTAAGTCTATACTGCTTAGTCCAAATCTGAACTTGACGCTGAATATAAGCTCCTAAATGTAAGCCATCATAATAATTAAGATTAAAAGTTAAAATGAAAAAGCATATGAAATTAGGGCACAATTTTGTTAAACATAAAGAAAAAATATTGATTTATATCTAATGCCAGTACATTCGACTAATCTCAATGCTACACATGTAAGATATACATATAAAATAAAATTTAGACCAAGAATATATAACTTAAAATGAAAGTATCTTTTATAATTTATAGACATTTATTCTCCTGGTGTACATTTGTGTCCTTTGTTTATCTTTTTCATTCCTTGGCCTGTGGCCAGCAATCACAGAGGTCACATTATATTTTCCAGCAGACTCACAGCAAAGCGCAGAGCACTCTACTGAAGATCTGTGGGAATGAACCACTTTCTGTAGTGGTGGGAATTCCATGCACAAAGGGAAATATACAATGTAACCAGAGCACTGATATTGTGAAATATATTTCAAAGTTATCTAATGACTGCTATGCCAGCAGAGCAACATCTGGCTTGGAGCTCCATATTCCACACACAATTACTATAGTGAAGGTAAATTAAGTTTCCTCATACAATAGAACTTGCATTGTATTTCACAATACTAGTTAGCCTTTTCTTTAAGACATTGAAAACACCCATCACTTTTACCATGTTTTCCATAATCCTCTACTCCAGCTGCCTTGATATCCACACTATGGACTTTACACAAAGCTTGATTCATTGCTGAGTATATTGCACAACGCTGTTTTTTTTCCATTCCAGGTAAGGCAGGATTTTTGAAGATGCGTCCAGTTAAATACTCCATAACATAGAATGGAGTGCCAATAATGCTAAAAAGAATGCAAATGTGTTTCTTTTAGAAGCCAGAATTAAAAAGACAGCTGGAATATATAATAGTGTTGGTGTAACATACTACTAAGCTCATACCTGGAATCTTCACAAAGACTGAGCACTCTTGGAACAGGAACACCAGCCTCACTAAGGGCTTTCATTATCCTAAAAAAGAATTTTATGCTATAACAAATTTAACTGTTTTATGCAGTTTGTTTTGAATATAACCAATGTACCATTATAAACCTTACTACAAGAAGGTAAAATATGCAAGTGAATCCGTGATTTTGTACAGTTTTTGGACACGCCTACACTAATCATAATGTGAATTATAGGGTTTCCAGCTAATGAGCTATTAGGATGGACAAGCCTAGTTATATATATAGTGCTACTATTTATATGCAGTGCTGTAAATACAATCAGAAACTGGAGAAAAAGCAATTTGCCAAAGGACACAGTATGACATTTTTTTTTTTATAATATAGATTACTGTTTTATAATATCCCTAGTAAATAATGTAATTCAGTTGCCCGGGCTTAAATCTGCTGCCATCGGGGGGTACTGCAGTCAGGGGCCACATGATAGAGAGGGGCTCCAGGATGGAAAGGTCATGAAAGGGAAATCTGGGTGGATTGTGGGCAGAATTTTGGCAGAATTGGTGCATGAACAGATCAGGGTAAGGGCTTTAAGTTAGAAGGGCTTATTTGTTTTTATTGAGATCTATTTTAATTGTTGGCTGGGCCGACCACTCAAGGGTCTTGGTCCCCTGGAGGTGGGCCCCACTAAATTAGTTGTAAGGGGATTATAATTACTGATAGTGGCCCTGCATTGTCCAAATCATGTATTCAGAGAATCCCTAATGACAAGATAATTCTCTTGCAAATCAAAATAAATTCTACAAAAAACTATACAAATTATGTATGGTGCAAGTGATTTTCAAATTTTGCTAAATCACAAATAAAGGTATTGGATCTGTTATCTAAAATGTTTAGTACCTGGGGGCTTCCAGAAAATAGGTCTTTTCATACTGCAGGGCGATTTACATGAAGTTATGTTATCTTAGTTAAAAGAGGCCACCACCCAAAAGCTGTTTTTTATTACAAAAATATACAAGATACTGCTTACAAAAGCAGTTTTATTTACAAATAGCTTATATATAATGCATATTGGATATAAGCAACAAAGCAAATCAATCAAAAATAATGAAAGGTTTCTAGATAACTGGCATAACTCTTAGAAAAATACATCTTTAGTGCAGGTATGGGACCTGTTATCAAGAATGCTTGGGACCTGGGGTTTTGCAGATAAGGGATCTTTCCGTAATTTGGATCTCCATACCTTAGTCTACTAAGTCTACTAAAAAAGCATTTAAATATTGAATAACCCCAATAGGATTGTCTTGCCTCCAATAAGGATTCATTATATCTTAGTTGGGATCAAGTACAAGGTACTATTTTATTATTACAGAGAAAAAGGAAATCATTTTCAAAAATTAGAATTATTTGCTTATAATGGAGTCTATGGGAAACAGCCTTTTCTGTAATTCGGAACTTTCTGGAAACGCGTTTCTGGATAACGGATCCCATACTTGTATTTGGTTAAATCAAAAATATCATGTATGTTGTGTGGCTTTACATTACTAACATGGGCAACTAAAGACAACATTTTTTTTCTCAAAAAAGCTGTTTATTTTAGTTGTCAACCTCCAATTCAAACAAGCAAGTGCAGTCCAAAAAAGATTTAGCATTCAGCCTGAGGTTAAAGGGCACCTATTACCCTAAAATTGCTTCCTCCACCAGAGGTGCAGGCTAATCGAGCCTGTACTCAGGTTAGGGGAACTAGGGCACCGGCGGTGGCCTAGCACCGGCGGTGACTGTTTTTCGAATAAAAAACTGTTTCCCCTAACCAGAGTGCAGCTCTATTAGCCCACACCTCTGGTGGGGGAAGCAAATTTAGTGTGATAGTTGCATTTTAAGAAATGTTTCAGCACAGTCTAAAACTTTATGGATCTGGTACATCAGGAATATCGGACTGTACATAGATAAATTACCTATATTCTCTCTCAACAGCATGTGCTGCAGGTAGGAGTTTCCCTGGAGGTTTTTTCCGCAACACAAATTCCTTTTCATTAAATTTGACATAGTATGTGGGGTTAGACTGTCCATGACTGAACTGTCGGACAGTAAGTTGGTCTGCAAGTTATCAGATGAAAAAATTAGCAATTTTTCTTTTTTGCATTGCACGCCATACCAGCAAAACATAGCATAAGAATTCTGTCATCTGTACGCAAAACATAACATAAGAATTCTGTCATCTGTACATAATAAGTTCAAACATCTTCAAATGATTTTAGTTAAATTATACTTTTCTTGCTATATTAGCAAATCTACCATTACACTTTCCTTACTTGGCATCTACTTTGCAAGACATAGTCTGAAATGGTATAAAACACCACAGCTCATGAGGTAATATTTTAATGGTACAACACAAGTTTGCTTTGGGACTTATTTATGACAGGGCAGCAGTCTTCTCTGCAGCTGCTACAGTATTTAAAAACAAACAACTAAACAATGTTTCTGGATCAGCACAGAAAATGCTTAATAGATAAGTAAACCTTTAAAATAGGTGTATGTACTATGCTATTCTAAGGACTTTTGCAATTTACATTTACACATCTTTCCTAACAAGAAGAATATCAAATCAGCCCTTGTTATTTCTCCTGACAATTTCCACAGCATGAGCATGGTTAGAAACAGAACAGCAGAGCTGTTGTGACAAAACTCATTTAGAATGACAGTACTTTAACCCTTAATATCTTGGAATTAAAAAAAATAAATAAAATTGTTCAGAATAGCACTCTCATCAATTTTACATTCACTTATTTTAAAGGTTTACTTATACTTAATTGCTGCAATTAGTATGCTAGGGACTAGGGCCATGCTATTTCAGGTATGGGACCTTTTACTCAGAAGTCTCATGACCAGGGGTTTTCCAGATAAGGGATCTTTCTGTAATTTGGATCTCCATAAATTCCATAAATTAAGTTTGATAAAAATAATTATTGAATAAACCCAATAAGATTGTTTTGCCTCCAATAAAGATTAATTATATCTTAGTTGGGATCAAGTACAAGGTACTGTTTTATAATTACAGAGAAAAAGGAAATCATTTTTAAAAATTATAATTATTTGCTTATAATGGAGTCTATGGGAGATGGCCCTTCCGTAATTCGGAACTTTCTGGATAACGTGTTTCCAGATATGGGATCCCATACCTGTACTGTAAGCCTGAAGATGGCACGCGCACTGCTCTTGTACCTTATAATATAATGCTGAACCAACAAGGAATGTCCATGAACTGTCAATGCAGGAAGCAATTGGTTTACTAAATGCTTGTGCTAACCATTACAATACTGCTAAAAGCCAAGAAAAGAAAAAAAGACACAAAATACCATGTGTTGTACGGTGCAGTAAATAAATATCAGCACATATACAACTGAAATACAAAATACTATATTATTTGAGTACCTGATATTCTTTCCCCTAAAATGTTTTCCAGATACTTCTTCAAAGTATCTCTTGGAATTTCCATTGCTGGTCTTACAGAACGAGTGTTTGGAACAAAGTCTTTTAATGAGAATCCTAACTGCTTTTCTAATTGCTCAAGAGATTCTCTTGGATCATCCACCTGTATTTATTTAAAATACATTAAAAGGGAAACCTATTATAGCAACTTATAATATGCTCAGTCTCTAAGTAGGGTTTAGCTTAATTAATAATAATAATAATAATTTAATTATATATTGTAGTAAATACTGCTACACCATAAACACTCCCCTTTAAAACTTCTCAAAGTTGCCAGCCAAAATTCTGAAAAATCCATAGGTAATTGATAGACAGAGAGATACTTAGCATCTGTCCAAGTGTGTGGTGACATATCTTCTTCTGTACAGAAAAATTGTCAGTACTTAATGCTTTTATTGTGCCATGTGTCTAGCATCTGACTAATCACAATTACTTTTTTATATTTAAAAGTCAAACAATAATATGCTTTATGCTGATTCCCCCATTTATTGGATTAAAGCAAAATGCAGCTCAACCTAAGAGTAAACAAACCATATAAACCTTTGGGCCTGGGTGTGAAGAGTCAATCTGCTATAGATTCAGTTTGAAATCAGCATGCAAATAAAGAAACAACTCAGCGGCTTTTGTTGGTGGCCCAGGTACATTGCCCCGAGCCCTTAGATTGGGGTGAGATAAACACTCAAAACGGCAAGCACTCTCAAGAAGACCACGACAGGAGAAAAGGTTTATTTCATATGGTTAATTTTTGACGCATTGCATAACGTATGACTACTTATCTAATGATACAAAATGCATAAGGGGATTTTTTATTTTTACCCTATGAAATAAACATTGTTTTTATCTCCAGCTGTGGTCTTCTTGAGAGTGCTTGCTCATTTGTGATTTTGAGTGATTCCCTCAGTTATGCCTGGCATAAAAAATACTGTGCAAAGTTGTCACAAATAGATTTTTGAATAATTTACTGTATTGTCAGGGTGGAATCTAAAAGGTCTGCCAACAGTCAGACACACTGCTCTGGGCCACTGGCTTTGGAAGTCCAGATGTGATCCAGTGACTGTTGCCAAGAATTCATGTAGATGACAGTTTATCCATTCCTGTATAATTTCCTGGGTTAACTTATACTTGAATTTGTACTTGTTACCTTTCCATTGCTGAGGGAAGGGGGTGCCACATCACTAGTGCAGAGAGCACAATTGCATTCTCTGAACAAGAAGTACTGAATAACTTGTTTCATCACAGGAAATTCTGCTCTTAAAGCAGGATTTTTCACTTTAAAATTAACTTTTATTATGACAAAGACATTGATATTCTAAGACTCCTTTCAATTGGTTTACATTTTTTTTTATTTTTTTGTGGCTTTTCAGTTATTTAGTTTTGTTCAGCACCTCTCCAGTTTGAAATTTCAGCAGCTATCTGGTTGATAGGGTCTTGTTTACCTTACTGGAATAAGAATAGGAGAGGGACTGAAAAAAAGGATAAAAAGTATTAATAATAATAAAATTGTAAGCTCACAGAGCAATAGTTTTTAGATTTCTAGGACTACTGGGGACAGTGACCAGGGAATAATAATAATAATATTAATAATTAAGACCAATTGCAAAGTTGCTAGGAATAAGATATGCTATAACATATTAAATTTAAATTAAAGGTGAACAACCCCTTTAAGGTTACTGCTCCTGGTATCTTGTGGGGTGCTGCCTTGTCTCATGGCAGGGAGTACCTGAGGAGGGTCCAGACTAAAGCAAGAAAAACACAATAACTGAAAGAACGTTGAACAAAAAGTTGATCTGCCATATACCCTAGACAAATACAGGTATAGTATTAAAAGCAAGAGCAAATATTTAGGGGCACATTTACTAACCCACGAACAGGCCGAATGCGTCCGATTGCATTTTTTTCGTAATGATCGGTATTTGGCGATTTTTCGGAAAATTATTGCGACTTTTTTGTTGCCATTCCGAATGTTGCGCAAAATCTGGCGATTTTGACGTAGCGTTAAAACTTGCGCGAAAAGTCGTGCCTTTTTCGTAGCCATTCCGAAAGTTGAGCAAAATGTTGCGATTTTTTCGTAGCGTTCGGATTCATTAAAGCTTCAGTATGGTGACTTTTCTTGGGCCAGGTTGGAGCTGCAGGGTGCCATTGAGTCCTATGGGAGGCTTCCAAAATCATGCTAAGTCTGAAAGTTTCGCCCGCCGCTTACGAGCGCTCAATACGAAAAAGTCGTGACAAGATACGAGCAAATCATAATGGCTACGAAAAACTCGCGTTTTTTCACGCAAATCGTATTGGTAACGAAAAAGTTGTGACAATTTCCGAAAAGTCGTAAAGGCACCGAAAAAATCGCAAAAAATACGAAAAAGTCGCAAAATGTTCGTTTTCCAATCGGAATTTTTCCAATTCGGATTTGAATTCGTGTCTTAGTAAATCAGCCCCATAGAGAACAAGTAGGGTGCATTAAATAGTGTACTTTATAAGTATGTTTTGAATTCATAATTTGTTTCCATTTTTACTGCCTTTGTGGAATATTTAAGTCACATAAATTAAACTTGCATATCCTCTTATAGCATCTAATAAGAAGTCTCATCTGAGGATAAAAGCAATAAAAATAAATATGAAAAGAATTATAAAAGGTGTTAAAAAGCTGCAGTTGTTTAAGAGAAAATAAACAGAAGAAAAACGCTAGATGACATGGGGTATCTTATATACTCTGTACACAAACAGTCTATGCTATGTCTAGCATAAAAGTGCAACCAGTCACTTAAAAACAATAGTAATGACACTCCATATATTCACCAAATGCAGTTTTATAGGGTGTCTGTGTTTCAGATTTCAGGATCTCCCTCTATATGTAAATACCCAAAGTAAAACTGCTAAAGAGAGAAAAATCTCTCGCCAAGATTTTCCACAATGGTACAGCAAAAGACTTATTATCATTATTATTAGTGGTCTCTACATCATAATTAAAAACAAAACTGAGTTCTTAACATGTATACTTATAAAAATGGGTCCTAGCCCCCCAACTCACCTTTATTGTACTAAAGCCTAGCTGTGCAGCAGCTCTTACATTCTGTTCAAGATCATCTAAGAAGATAGAATCTCTCGGCTGAACACCTAGCCGTTCCACGCAAAGCTGATAGATCTGAGGGCTTGGTTTACATACACCTTCAATGCAAGACTCAACAATCTAAAGGATATTAAAAGATTAGGCTGAAAATATAAAATTTACATTTACAAAATATGTTGTCACTTGATTAATATGTGGTGGTGGTGGTAATAATAATGTAAGAATAATCACCAGTGATACAATAAAATATCCACGTACCACATCAAACTGTGAACGATTCAAAGGCAGAAAACTTTCTCCACTATGTAAAAAGAAGTTGTTGCTTAAAACAGCAATTTTGAGACCCTCAGAACGGATACACTGTATGGCCTGGGTCATGCATGAATGCTGTTCTATCATTGGCCCACTTGTGAAATCTGTAAGGAATCTGAAAATTGGGACAGGGGAACCAGCCTAGAAAACAAAAATAAAGGTCATTATTTGGTATGGGAAAGACAATATCTTAGATACAATGATGCCACTTAGCATTTTGCTCGGTCACCATGACACCTGTCCTTACAAAGGCAAATTAGTAAGTTTAGATTTTATTTAAAAAAGCTAAACAATACTGAGATTTTTAAATGAAACTGACTATGCATATCTTAATACAATACAAGCATGGTTATCCACTAATAGTTATTAGTTATTTGGACTCTTTGCTGATAGCTACAGGTATGGGACCCATTATCCAGAATGCTTATGACTTGGCATTTTCTGGATAAGGAATCTTCCTGTAATTTGGATATCTATACCTTAAGTCTGCTAAAAATAATTTAAACATTAAAGAAACCCAATTGGATTGTTTTGCCTTCAATAAGGATTAATTGTATCTTGGTTGGCATCAAAAGGAAGGTACTATTTTATTATAACAGAGAAAAAGAAAATCATTTTTAAATATTTGAATTATTTGCTTATAATAAGTCTATGTGAGATGGAATTGCAGTAATTCTGAACTTTCTGGATAAGGGGTTTCTGATAACATATGCCATACCAGAACTGAACTTTTTGGGATAACTCCTACCTTCCATATTTCAGACATCCAGGACTTCATACTGAGTCCTAGGAGTAAAATACCTTGAGGGTCTCATTTTTAAATCTGGATTTTATTCACATCAGGAACTCTCCCAAAAACACAACCAACACAATCTCCCAATATACAAATATTTTAATCTTAGACATGCTTTCAAAGCTCAGTTCTTCTCTTTACAGCCACAGTTCAAGTTTCAACATTTGGTGGGCATCCTACACTCCCCCATACCATTTAGGTTAACTTTGTTATTTTGTCAGTTTGTCTTGACCTCTGTCCTCAAGCTTATGAAGCTGTATGACCTTATGAAGTACAGATGGTTTCAGGCAATGCCTGATTTGACCAAGGGGGTCTGAGAGAAAAAAACTGACAATTGTGATTAATTATTTATCTTTTTTGGGAGACACCTTAGTTAATAACACATTATTAAACATTAATTAAACTGACCACAGAGGTCCAAGGCACCCAAATCAATTTTAACAAAATCTTGGCTCCATGGTGGCTCCACAACCTCCAAGACTATTAGTTAATCCTATTGTGTTCAAAGGGAATCACAGGAAAGTGCCTGTCTACTTTTTACATAACTTTCACCTGAAAACACACATTCAAATATTCTCAGGAAAAAACAGCGAAGGATGTCTGCCACAGACCTTAGACTCATGAGAATTCCTTGCTATTGATTTTTTTAGCAGGCAGACAAGTGCCCTACCCTAATAGTGCAGCCTGTTATTACAATTAATGTAATCCTAGTCACCAGCAGTAAAAATGCTTGTTAGCATTTTTGCAAATGTCAGTCTATATGGCCATGTATTGCAGTTAAAGGAGAAGGAAAGGCTAATAAAGTGTTAATCTCAAGCTGCAGGCATACCTTCAGTATTCCCATATTTCTCCTGTTCAGATGATCAGAAGCGTCATAGGAAAAAAAGACGCTGAGCTCTGTAAAGGAAATTCCCATAATGGCATGCTGCTGTACACGCACAATTTGTAAGACTATAAGAAAGATTTCTGCTGATTGGCTCAGATAACACATTCTTAGCATTCTTAAGGAAGGGGCCAGGAGAGGGGAGAGAGCTGTGCAGACTCTGGCACAGGAAAAAAAAAGACAAGAAATCCTGTTTCTTTTGACAGAGGGCTTAGTGCAGGGTTTCTATGAGTGCTTGTGGCTGTATTTGCATAGCCCTTTGTGACAAAACTTACTTAGATTTTACCTTTCCTTCTTCTTTGATGCATAATTTGTACAATTTCAACTGATATAATCATTATCAGGCTGAATTTGAATATTTTAAAGAATAATTCTGAAGGTGATAAGTTTTTTGGGGTTTTTTTTTAAAGGTTAGGTATTTCATTTCAAACTACAGAAGCCTATATTTCTTTGGTAAAGTAAAGAATACTACAGAAAACTGAAATAATTACATTTGAAAAAATTTAAGCAAATAAACTCACAATATTTGAACACTGCTCCCCAAAATGCTCTACAAATAGTTCTGCAGTCAATTCTCCTCTCATAAACTTCATCCAAGGTCCACTGTGTCCACCTGTTCGTATGGCTTGCTTTAATGTTCCAGATGGAACTTTGTTACAAATTTCCCACTCTATATGCAAAATAAACACATTTAGGAAAACACGCCCCCTTGCCTCATGTGGAAATTGTGCAGGAATAGATTTAAATCTGGAATGCACCATCAAGCTAGAAGACTCAAAATTACCAAGAAATGTACTATGCAAGCAGAATAAAATTACCACAACATTTTAAAAATTAAACAATGTGCATAAATCCACAGCATTATAGATTGTGATATACTGCAAGGATTCTGTATTTTCCCTCTCAGCAAGATAACCAAGTTATGGTTTCTTCCATTTATTTTTTGTTAAACATTTACAGTAATAAGTGAAGCTATAGTTATTCCATTTATTGATCCTTCTATGTGTATTTGCTTCTGAAGGCAACAGAGAGAACTGCTGTAGTACTCTCAGTAATAGCAAGAAATAACCTACATTGCTCTGTTGTTCCAGCTATAGAGAATGACACATCATAGGCAAGCAACAAGCTCAGTAAGGAAAAATATGCTTTGCAGAAAAAATAGAACATAAACCCATTTGTAATTAGGATTTTTTTTTTCTAAATCTTACACAGAGTGTTCAGATTGTTTTAGTAGATGTCAAAACTAAAAACTAATATACTTGATTTTTCTTGACAGTTTTAAAGGGAATGTAAACCCAAAAATAACATTTTGCCCACTAAAGGAAAACTTAATTCTAAGGATAGTGCCACACCAGATGATTTTCAGCCTGCGGATAAATGCAGGCCGAGAATCAGCCCCTATGCTTGCCTCAGTATGCCCTCAGTATGCTGATTCTAGGCCTGCATTTATCATCAGGCTGAGAATCAGCCTGTTGTGGCAGTATCCTGAGGAACTTCCCAGATACATTATTAGTTTCAAATGTATTTGTAAATGTAACTGCTACTGAAAACAGAAACTGTCTTCCCCTTGCTGTTTACTGCAATAGTAGCTCTGGCTTTTGAAACAATGTAGAACAAGGCAGCTGATTAACACTCCTCTCGTGGCTGGAAGAGACTTTTGCTGCATTGTTTCTAGAGTCAGAACAAGCAGTGTAGACAGGTACAGACATACTGCTTTGAATTCCAGCAGTATATACAAATAACTTTAAAACCACTGATATTTTATAATAAATGCATATCACAAAGTTCCTTAGAATTAAACTTTCTTTCATTATTAGGCAGAAATTTTGTTTTGGGTTATGTCCCCTCTATGGGCTCATACTCACAAGTGCTTTCTCTGTGTTTACAAACGCATGATGAGTGCGAAAAGATGCATATATTGTATTTATATGCAGCTTTTAAAACACAGCTAAGCGTATTTTTGTCAGTTCCAAATGCAAACCTCTATTCTACTAAATAATGAATGTGCGTCCAGCGCAAGAAAACGCAGCATCTTGCATCTAAAAAAAAAAGAGATGAAAAACTAGTAGAGTAAAACGCAACTCTGACCACTCGTGAGTATAACCAGGCAGAATATAATGAAATCAATTAGCAACTGTGTTTAGGTACACTCAAACATGCGTTTCAAACACATGTGGACTAAAAAAACACTTATGAGTACAAGTCCTAATAATAAAATTCTAAATAAAAAAGGATGAATCCTCTTGTTGTCAGGGGACAGTGGCCATAAGGGGTAATGACTGTAGTGGAAGCACATAGGAAATTAGTAGTTTGGTCTGTAGAACATTGGTGCAGTTGCAAGCAGGCATGGCCTCTTAATTCCCTTTGACTGTCAGTAGACAGCATAGCCACAGACCCTTGTGCTACCTAGACAAAAAAAAACTTTAACTGCTGCAGAAAGAACATGTAATTTTATTGTTACAACTGCAATTAAAAGTAATCAAAAGTATTTTATAAAGTGCTTTGTGTTGTGAAATACTAACACAATCTGCTTACTTTGTGTCACTGTATAGTTCCCCTTTATTATTATTTAAATTTAGCAGCAAAAGGCAGATTATAATTATTAGTCTTGTATTCTTGTTTGGTTTAGTCTGGATGACAATACATTGCATTGCAATTTAATTCACATATGCATCACGTAGGTTTACCTTTTATCATTCTATAAGGTGACGGAAGCAGCACACCTCCCATATCAAAAATAACAGCCTTATACCCTTTTGACACAGTATGGTTCCATCTTATTGAACTACTCTGTTGAAAAAGAAAGCTCCTCCATATTGCAGTTGCCTTTGTGTAGCTCAGGCAGGATGTTTTTAGAACTCTGCTTATCATCATTACATCACCTGTGTAAACAGAAAAAAGTCACTTTTGTTTTAATTTAGCCATTTTACCTTTTCAACCTATTTGCTATTTTTTAAAGCATATACTTGTAATTACAGTAAGAGCGAAGACACACGGAGTTACTTAGTAGTAGCTACTTGTCAGGGCTACTAAATGCCAGAGAATACCCTGCCATTGACAATACTGAGAATTGTCTCTGCTAAAACACACATAGAGACAGTTATCAGTAAATGATCAGCATTGTCTATTTTAGTAGTTGTGGCAAGTAGCTGCTACTAGTAGCTCTGTGTGTCTTCACCCTTAATGCTAAGGGCAAAGGCACACAGGGAGATTAGTCACCCGCGCTAAAGCTTCACTATTGGAGGTGACAAATCTCCCCGACATGCCATCCCACTGGCAAGAATGTAAATCGCCGATAGGATGACATACGAGTCGCTTCTGTTTTCTGAAGTTGCCCGGTTTCCTTGCGAGGCCACTTCAGGCAACAGAAGCGATGCGTATACCATTGCACTGGCTATTTACATTCTTGCCAGTGGGATGGCATGTCAGGGAGTTCGGTTGCCCACAATAGTGAAGATTTATTGCAGGCAACTAATCTCCCCATGTGCCACTGCCCTAAGGGGGCTATTGATATAGATCAATTAGAAGCACAGGATTTTCCAGAAGAATTTGAAGCCTAGGACACTTTTCAACTGCTGCTGCGCTCAGCACAGAAAAAAGTTCAATCCTTCTATAGATAGTCTCTATCTATTCTATCACTGCTTCTCAAAGTGTTATATGAGAAACCCACTGCCTAGAGTAAATGTGGCAATAACAGGTGAATCACTGCTCAGAAAGAGCAAGAGCTTTTTGTAGTTATTTACCTATCACTGCTTCGTCTGCTTTGGGCACAGTGCTGGTTATATAATATGCCTTTAGTGTACCATTAGCAAAAAGACTTGTGTTTAGGGTTTCCCTAAAAGAATATACAGTTTATATTTAGGGTTTCAGGAAGAAGAAGAGATAGCTGAGGTAAAGATAATATCAAAAGATAATATAAGATAATATAAAAAGTTGCGGCAAGTAATTGCCCAGTGTGTCTTCGCCCTAATACATAACCAAAAATATATACATATCTAAACACAGAAATTGTTTAAAAAGTTGCGTTTCATGCCCTTTTGTAAAACTTCTAGAGCCCTGCTTATCTGTGGCCCAGCTATTGTGAATAGCTGCACTTATTACTCTCTTTTGTTTGTATTCAGACTGCAAGCTCCTTCCTGCCTCCATTAAATATGTATATATTACATGTGCTATTTGAGTATAGGCTGATTTATTTTTATCTATTGCAGTGTTTGCCCCAAAGTGCTATATAAATAATAAAAATACATACATTTGCTTTGGCACCCAGAACGTTCTAGTTGCGCCACTATGAAATCCCATAGACTAAAACTGGTGTAAAATGTAATTTTATTGAAATTAAAGAGCAAATGGGCATACATACTAAGTACTTCATAAGCAATAAGTATAATTGTACTAGTTCAACTACAGGCAAAGGTTTAGTAAAATACTGATGGCGCAGGACTACTTATGCCACAAATATGTCATAAAATGCCACACAATTGCCAAATGTCCTTTTCCATAATGCCACTGTTCTCTCCTTGTCACCTCCGTCACTGTGTAACCCCCATTTACCTTAGCTCTGCACAAGGGAAAGCGTCTAATGGACTACCGCGTCATCATGTTGTGCTTAGCAATTGGCCGAGGAGACAGAAGGTCACCATTGGTTAAATTGTGCCAAATCGCGGCTTCCATGATGGGTATGGGCACACAGAGAGTTGTTTACTGCCAGTGTACGTACATTCTGTTTCCAAATGTTGAATTCGGCCGCCAACGAGTCCTAATATAAAAGACGACTGACACAAGTAACGCAATATGTCCTAAAGAAAACAGACTTGCAATGCCCTTTTAATGTAACCTTTTTGAACTTGTTATTCTAATGAGGAGGAAGGAGGTGGCTATGTTTACGTTAATACAATAGCGTTAAGTTATTGATATTAATGGTAGGCACTAGTTGTTTTTTTTTAATCCCTATCAAACATGGCTGCAAGAGAATGTTATTAAGCTGGCCGTTCTGTCCATTCACATAGCTAGAACCGAGTCACGTGTTTGCCTTCCCGGAAATCTAACGCTACTGACAACGTCTTGGGAGAATCCACTGAAGCCTTTGCTCCCGGCCCTGGTTTTCCCCTTCCTTCTTTTGTCATCAATCCGTGACCCGGGGGTTGTGTCATTCCCGACTCTCCCTGTGCGGCTGTCACCAGCCCGGCTAAACATATGAGTGTTTCACTAGTTGTCATCCGACTGGAGCTTGCGGATCATTCTCGCTTCCCAGTGGGCTTTCAGTATTGTGCTGGTAAGTTTCGGACATTGGATGACCATATACATTATTACCCCAAAGCTTGCTGACTGCTCTAAATTTGTTTTCCCTTTATTTAACCGTGATGAAACAACGCGTTGGCCGTAGCCAGGGTGTAGTATAATCATGTAATGTTACCTTGTCAACAAAGTGGTGTCATAACCATATTATCACCTCAAAGCTGATAATAAAATGTACCCACCCAAATCAAAAGTGTATTGTATAAATATAAAGCAGTGCTAAGCTACTTTTAAATGCATATTGAGCTTATGCTCCAATGTACCACAAATACAGTGGCAAAGTTCTATTACAATGATGTCATACTAAGAAATTATGGAATTCTTAAACTGACCTGGGACACTGAAAAAAAAACATTTGGGGGGGGGGGGGCGATATCTGACCTGCAGCCTCTTAGACCTGTGGCACATTGGGCATATCCCTACCAGTTTTTTAAAACAACAACAAAGTACCCAAATGTGGAAAAACAGCCACCAGTTTATGTAAATGGAATCAGCCTGACATTGACAGTGACTGAAATTGTGGTAAAAGGTGGATTATGTTGCACCCAGTCCACCATGGGTCATAAATAGAAACCGGATTACCCTTCCACAATTTGCCACCCATTTAGAAAAGAGTCAAGGGGGTGCATTATGCCCCCTTTTTAAATAAAAGTTCCATAAGTATTGGTTGTGCTGAACATAACTTTTGTCTCTTGTTTTAATAAGGAAATATGCATGGGTTTTTAATGATTTCATGCACTAAATAGGACAAAATCTGAAATGTAAAGACATATTTAAAAAAAAAAAAATCAGCAATTTATAAACAAACTCCTCCCTTCCTGCAATGCATCCTCCTAGGGCAATGATAGATGGGGAGATTGTCACCCTTGTTAAAAGTTTTCTTTCTTGGGTGACACATCTCCCCAAAAATGCCTTGCCTTTCGCTAATATTGTAATGGGCGCAAGTAAATTACATTATTCGCAATGATTTATCTTAAAGGTTTGTTCACCTTTGAGTTAACTTTTAGTAGGATGTAGAGAGTGCTATTCTGAGAGAATTTGCAGTTGGTCTTCATTTGTTATTAGTAGTAGTTCTTTAATTATTTTACTTTTTGTTCAGCAGCTCTCCAGTTTGGAATTTCAGCAGTTATCTGGTCTCTAGGGTCCAATTTACCTTAGTAACCAGGAAGTGTTTTAAGAGAATGCCTGATAAACGAATAATAGAAGGACTGTATAGAAAGATAAGTAATAAAAAGTAACAATAACAATACAATTGTAGCCTCACAGAGCAATAGCTTTTTGGCTGCCGGGGTCAGTCACCCCCATTCGAAATCTTGAAAGAGTCAGAAGAAGAAGGCAAATAATTAAAAAAAACTATAAAAGTTAAATAATGAAGACCAGTTGAAATGTTGCTTAGAATTGGCCATTCTTTAACATATTAAAAGTTAATGTGAGGAAGTGCCTGCTTTCTCATTTTCCTATATTAATATAATATTAATATATTTTCCTATATAATAATGCTAGCAAAGGGCAAGGCATTTTTGGTGAGGTTTGTCGCCCACGTATGTGAATTTTTAACACAACAAATCTCCCAGTATGCCATTGCCCTTAGGTTGCAAGATAACAAGCAACTCATTATACGATGGCCTCTGATGATAGTGATAGTGATGATGATAGTCCAATTAGGTTAGAGCAGTGATCCCCAACCAGTGGCTTTGGAGCAACATGTTGCTCCCAGTGGCCTCAAAGCAGGTGCTTATTTTTTCATTATTTTAATTCATTCATATTATTATTCATTTATGTTTAAATTGCATAAAAACCAGGTGTACTGCCAAACATAGGGGCTACTAAATAGCCGATTACAGCCCTTTTTTGGCACTCCCAGGAACTTGACTGGAATCTTTGTGTTAAAAAAAAAAACAAATTGCATAAATTCTACCAAAAGTTAGAGCACAGATCTCCCTTCCTTTTCACCGTAGCCATAGAAGCCCTAGCTATCTATACTCTTTTCTCCTTCCTTCAACTATTTTGTTAAAAATCAATAAAGATAATCTTAAATAAAAAAAAAAGTTAGAGCACAGAAATTCTGCAATTATCTTTTTTTTCTACATTTTACAGACAGGTTTTATGATCACTTGACCTCTCTCTACAGTTTCATCTTCTAGAGTTTAGAGCCAGCAAAGTGTTTTGTTGCAAATTCACATAAGGAATCAATATAAAGTGCCCACTCATTTTTACAATACTTTCAGTACTTTTTTGGTTTCTGAAAATGAAAATAAACTATTATTAATATTCCTTTTTAGCCACTGAAATGTCTGATGAAGAAGTCAAAGAAAATACATTGCATGTTGCAGCAACTTACTTGGAAGGGAAGTTGCCAGTGGATAAGACTGCAATTCTGCACCAACACATTGGAAGGAGAGAAATGACGGACATGATAATAGAGACACTAGGCCCCAGCCCAGGTTAGCTTTAAATTTCAGCTTACTGTATATTTCTCTATCAATATGAGCCTGTCTGAGTCATAATACTGACCTGTTTCATAAATACTTTTAATACTTCTGATTAGGATGTAGTGATTTTTTTTTTCTGCCTAGCTGATAACCAGCTCCACTTTGTGTCTGATTAATGTCTGTCTGTGATCAACTGTCTTTTTTATTAGATGTTAAGGTGAGTTCTACTGAGAAAATGGATGAACCACTGGCAGTTACCAATAAGGCCAGTATGGATGAACAGGGTATCTGTGCAATGGCAGTTCCTGATTCACCCTCTAAACAACTACCTGAACAGATCACTTTCTTCAGCGGAAATCCTTCAGTGGAAATAGTTCATGGTATTATGCACCTGTATAAAACAAAGTAAGAAGACATTTGCTGCGTTTAGTCTGTTTTTGCTCCTTGGCTAAAAAATTCAGTAGTGAGGTATTAATCCTTATAACTGTAATTCTAGAACAATTTCATTGCAAGTATGTGCCATGTTTATATTTGCATTGCTTCAGCTGACTTCTGTATACAGGTATGGGGCCCGTTATCCAGAATGCTCGGGACCAAGAGTAATTTGGATCTCCATATCTAAAGTCTACTAAAAAATCGATAAAACATTAATTAAACCCAATAGGATTGTTTTGCGTCCAATAATATTCATTATTCACAGTTTTAGAACTGTGCATATTTTCTTCAACTTTTTCGTACTTTGCAACAATTTGTGCATCAAAATTCTATTTGTCGCAACGAGTACGAAAGTTTCGGATTCATTCAAGCTTTGGTATCGGAGGGGCCTGGTTGGAGCCGTAGAGTGCCATTGAGTCCTATGGGAGGCTTCCAAAATCATGCACTGAAGGGTCAAAGTCAGAAAGGTTTTCCCACCGCTTATGATCGTTCAGATACGAAAATTTTGGAGCTTTCCAAATGATCGTTTCAACACGAAAATTTTAGAGCTTTCGGATTCTTAGTACAAAATTTTCATATTTAAATGAAAAGAATTTTCGTGGCATTTGCAATCATCAGAAATGTTTGGATTTCGTGATTTGGATTCGTACCATAGTGAATCGGCCCCTATGTTTAGGCCAATAATTGGCATAACTAACACCTTTATGAAGTTCACATTCAGTAGGAAGCTACTGGTGCAGTTTGGGCAATTAAGCCTTATAAACCCTAAGGCTGATGGCAAATGTGGAGATTCTTTCTCAGAAATCAGATGTCTGGAAAATTACACAGACTACCTCCTGCTTATGTGTTCACAATGAACAAAGCCCAAGATTTCAGACCACTATAAAGCTAGCCTGTGAAGAGCATTTATATATACAGTATCAGTATATATATATATATATATATATATATATATATATATATATATATACATACATACATACATACAGTTTTTTGTTAATCTGTATTTAACTTTTAGTGTGTTAAAATGTAAATATTTTTGTATTTTTCACCCAGTTGACAAATGTGAAATGGTAACATTTTAATGAGTAGCACAAAGTTTTTTCACCAAAAGTGGGTGTTTTTTTTCCCCCACCACCTATTATGTGCATGGGAATAACACTGCCTGTCACAATGAGCATATTAAAGGACATGTAAAGCCTACATTTGCCTACAATGCATCAGTTGGGCATGTCTCCCCCACCCAAATGGCATCATTTGTACTGCATACATCCCCTTCGCTTGCCAGCACCATCACATTTTCCTAAAGCAAATAGCAGCTTTCACCCAGTGGCCATTTTTCCTCTGATACATTTAAATCTGCAAACAGCATACACACACAATGACCCTTATTCAGCATACATTTAATCAAGAATACAGGCTCACACAGGCAAAACTGTATTTGATAAAAGTTCTGTTTTGTTTGAGCACTGTAATGATTAAGCTGAGCTCAGGAGAGAAAGATAGGAGAACAAAAATTGAAGCAGACAGCTAGAGCTGAGTTTCTATGGGAACCAGCAATGCCATCTCTTCACTGGCTGCTAGACTGGAGGGCATAGACTGGTACTGCATTAGAACATAGCAGCAATCAAAAAACTATGTGTGCCATTTTCAGTTGTAGGTTCCAGAGGAGGAACCTGCAAATTTCAGAGGTACAATAGTACACCATATTTAGAATGTCACATGCTTTGCATGCTGAAATGCAGCTGAAACAATGATTCAGAGTGCAGAGTGTTCTGCTGTTAATCTGTAGGGAAAGCCTCCTCTTTCATTCAATTATTTTTGTCCCATCTATATGTGTAATGGCCCATAGTGTTTTCATATAAATTGTTTGCAAACAACTCTAAATGTTTGCAAACAACTCTAAATGTTTTACTGCATGTTAACATGTTTTCATGTGCTGTATAACGGAACAGTACTGGTTTCTTTTTGTCATTCTTAGTAAGATGACATCACTAAAAGAAGATGTCCGACGTAGTGCCATGCTGTGTATACTCACTGTACCGGCTACCATGACCAGTCATGACCTTATGAAATTTGTAGCATCATTTAATGAAGTAATAGAGCATATGAAAATCATCCGGGACTCCACTCCAAATCAGTATATGGTTTTGATAAAATTTAGTTCCCAGGTAAGTGCAAATTATACATAGAAGTCACCATCTCCAATTCCTGTGAATTAAAGCTCTCTAATCATATAATTAAGTCTTTTTTGGTGTAGCATATTGTACCATACCCTAACAAAGGTTAATAGAATTCATGTATCATAACTTGTTGTTTTTTTAAAATAACTTGTTAAAATATATGGAGAACCTCCATACTGCCCGTACTTCCTTTATATTACTAAATATAGTACTGTGTACTCTTTACCTGGCACAGCTCTATATTTAGTAAAATTTCTAGTGTTTCATTTTCTATTATGTGTGATTAAGACTGAACATAATTTCATTGTACATGGTTATATGCATAACATTAGCTTCACATGTATAAATGACTGTTTCATTTTTTGCCCAGCATGATTCACAAAACCTGGCCTGTGGGTCAACATAGGCCACTGCTAGCTGCCTGTTACACCATCTGTTTTTTTTCTTAGCCAGCCTAGTATATTCCACCTATAATATGGAGTTTTGAAGACAGAAGTTTGCTTCATTTAGCTAGATGACAATTTCCCACTGGGAATTCTCCATTCACATGTATTTTAAGCAACAAAGGTTTCTTTCCATGTGACTAGCTGGTCTGAGAAAAAAAGAAACCTCATAAAAGATTGATCTAGTATAACATTGTGCATGTGAAAGGGGTGTAGTTGTGTCAGAGCAAGTCAGATGACCTGAGAGGTTGAATGCAAACAGCTGTCAGTTCCTGTTAATGCCTCAGTTGTGTTGTGCTCTTATTAGTCACCACTTTCAGCTTTCACCTGAACCACTGCATGGACAAAATCTCCTAATCCTGGATTCCTCTAATATGTCGATTTTGCCTTCAGGCTGATGCTGACAGTTTTTACATGGCAAATAATGGTCGCCAATTTAATTCTATTGAAGAAGATGTTTGCCAGCTAGTTTATGTAGAAAGAGCAGAGGTGCTGAAATCTGAAGACGTGAGTATATTTCAGTTCACAGTATTAGTCATGGAATGTTTGATAATGTGGTACATGTTTTTTTATAAAGTGTCATATTCAACAACGCTGGTTGTATACACTAAACATAAAAGATTACAAAAACAATCAATTACACATACAAGAGTAAAAAAGGGCCCTGGCCAAAAGAGCTTACAATCTAAAGTTTAGCATGTGGTATTTATAACTGACCCATTTTATGCTGTAGGTGCTAGAACTGTCTAAAAGTGTTGCCTTTTATGTGTGCCCTTAGATCAACTAAATGGGTGACTTAATGTCACATACAATATTTTACATTATATTCATGCACAAAGCTGCTGTTCCGGTTTTAAAGCACAAGAGTACTTTGCCTCAGTCTAGGATCGCGCAGTAGCCCCTGTAATTCTGTTTGTGTCCACTCTCTCCCCTACAACAAATAATCAAATTGTCCGATAAAAAGTTAAAAAATTAGACAGAAATAAGGGGCAAACTTCTTAGAATGAAGTTTTGGTAGAATATAGACACGGATAGTCTGAACAGTTTGCAGTCAGTCTTCATTTCCTATTTATTTCTGTTCCTAAATCATTTGTTTTTTAATCTCCCTCTTAATACTGTAAACCAAAGAGCTGCAGGACAGTACTTTAAATGGTTCAAAACCCTATAATAAAAACATTAGGATACTGTAGTATCCCTTTTTCAACTTACATCTGTATTGTAATTATTTATGCAAAAAGCTGCAGATATGCAGTTTTATTTTTGGTCCCAGTACCAAACAAAAAAAGTGGCCAATGAGACATAATGAGAAATAATCCAAAATAGATTGTTCCCATCTAAATTTATTGGGCATTGCAAATGCAACAGGATGTTGGAAGATATTATTGATCCCAACCAAGTATGCCACAATAATTCAATTTTATCCACCCTGTCCAAAGTGTTGCATTCCTTGCGTTGTTAGCAACAGTAAATTATCATAAGGAAATGAGAAAATGTAAGACCCAGATTTTCAAGCTCATTTATGTTTTATTTTTAAAGCTTGAACATATTTTATGATGTGGTAAAGCATAATTTTTAGCTCTGCGGATTCTGGTAACTGGCTGTGATTTACAGGGTGCCAGCCTCCCAGTAATGGATTTGACTGAGCTTCCAAAATGCACCGTGTGCTTGGAGCGGATGGATGAATCAGTGAATGGAATTCTGACAACACTTTGCAACCACAGCTTTCATAGCCAGTGTTTGCAACGTTGGGAGGACACCACGTAAGTACATTATTTATGGTTTTGCATTATGCTGCTTACTGCTGTGAGAACCACTACATACCTAAGGTGATCTATAGATAATGTTTAATTTAACACTATTAAAAAAAAAAACACTATAAAAAATAAGTAGTGGTAATTTAAGCAGGCCATTTAAAGGTTTTGAAATTATCTAAGATGTAAAGAAATGTATTAGTGCTTCATAAATTATACCTATATTAAAAATTCACTTTCTTTTTGCCTGTTGCATCATGTAATAGACATATCACTTTGGGATATTTAGAAAAATTGCTGTCCCGTTTATGCAGCATTTTCTGGAGCAGGTTTTAGTACCAGGGCAGGTACAACTTGTGGTGAGATACATTTAGTTCCTGTAGCACATAAGGAAGTTATGATATTATGTTATTAGCACTACCAAGTAGTGAGCATTGTTGGGGGGGTGCCTCAGCATGTAGCACCACTTCACTTAAAATGGCAATAATTAAAAACCAATTATGAGAGATTAAGTAGATCCTTGAGTCATGCTAAGTTTTTATATTGTTATGTTTAATATTAATACAGTATTTGCAAATTTTCGCTGACATACCACATGGTGGTCAATATGTTTAGACCACACAGGCCTAACATTGTATATATTTTGAGTAATTTCCAATCTGTGTGACTCATCACAGTCCATGTTGGCAGACAACAGTCACAGATAAATACACTTGCTTAAAGGAAAACTAAAGCTCATCAAAGAATTGGGCTAGAAAGGCTATACCTTTTATGTTTTGTCATTCTGTACCAACCGTGAAGATTTCTGCCTCCAATAATGCCCACAGTATAACCTTTTCTGCTGATTCACAACTCATGCTTACTGTGGGTCAGACTCATGCTACTGTGGGTCAGACCTTAAGCTCGGTCGGCTGGCACTGTACTGTGTAAGCATATCAAGACATGTACATTCTTCCACCAAAATAAACTTCACTTACACCATATAAATTAGTTTAATCTTATTTTCTTCAGCCTTGGAATTCACAGTTGCAGAAAGCAGGCAGGTGCCATTTTTTGGACACTGTTATTGAGGCAAGGTTTGCATCCTGCCAAAATCTTATTTCTGTGCCACTATGGGGGGACCTGATGCCCATGTACAGTATATGCACTGGTTACAAAATTAGATTGTAAGAAGGGAGGGGGAATGTGAGGAGTGCAGCGACATCTAAGAAGTTCTGAATTGAAAGTGAAAGTAACTGCCAGCCCCACCACTATGCCTAAACTGTGTCTCTGTGCTTCCACAATTTGCCTTCAAGCCAGAAATTTAAAAATGGGCACCTACTTTGAGACCACTGGGAGCAACATTAAAGAGGGATGATGAGCAACATGTTGCTCGTCAGGAGCTACTGGTTTGGGATCACTGTTTAGATTGTTTAAATGCTAGCAAGGCACAATGTAAGTGTGGCTTCTCTGTGTTACAGATGCCCTGTGTGTAGATACTGCCAAACTCCCGAGCCAGTAGAGGAAAACAAATGCTTTGAATGTGGTGTTCAGGAAGTAAGTTGCCATTCAAAAACTGGACAGGAAAACATGTTGTCTTTATTTACTCTGTATCTTCTTTATATTGAAAATAATTCCCAGTTGCTTTTCTCTAATATGAATAAAATGTATGTATGTTAGGTATATCCATATTGCTGATGTCTAGAACTGCGACTTTTTGCTAATCTGGACGTAGTTTTTCCTGTATCCTGTTTGGTACTTGCCCACAGTAAAGGGTAGAAAACATGCAGGCTTAGCATCTGCAGCATTGTGCTTAGGATGCCTTTTTTAATAATATTATAATGGTTGGTAAAACTTATTTGCACAGCATTACAATACACTATTGTGGGAAATATATAGGAACAAACCAAATGCAGAGTTTAGTATGCCATTCTGAGGCACACTAATAAAACACTAAAAGTTTTACACCACACAGAATGTGGTGGATGCCCACAATTGCCTCATTACTGTTAAATAGGACTCACAAGAAAATGCCAGCGCTGTCAATTTTCAAGCAATTTTTGCATGAAAACAAGCACGTTTTCCAGTGATGAAGTGTAGTCGGGATAATCTCTTGGATTTGCAATGTTGTGGACAAAACACCCAAAAGTGTGTCTATGTATGTCCTAGGCATTAAGCTTTCTTTAACCAAATGCTTGGGTAAATTTCAATGTGTAAAATACTGAAAGTTGGTTATTATCAGGCTACCCTTAAGAAGTCAAATATTGGCAATTAGGTAAAAGAATAAAAGTGCACTGCTTCTATTTCTCTTTGCTCTGGCAGAACCTCTGGATCTGTCTAATCTGTGGCCACATTGGATGTGGAAGATATGTAAGTAGGCATGCATATAAGCACTTTGAAGAAACACAACACACCTATGCAATGCAGCTGACAAATCATAGAGTCTGGGATTATGCAGGAGGTGAGCAAACAGTTTTTTGTTGTTTATTTGCTTGTTTTATTGCCACACAATTTGGTTTTCTTTCTGATAATGTCATTAGATGTCATTTATGTGACACACACTTCATACTCACATACATATATACATAATATATAATATCAACAACAAAAGCTGGCACACTGGTAACAAGGAACCACAGTGCCTGGATGCAGTTCAGCAGAATGCAGTCTACAAAATAAACCACATTTGCAGGGCTTATAGATGCTTTAAGGTTGATCTGTATGATTTCCACTGAGTAAACTAAAGACTGACAACTACAAGGGTGCCTACATTTAGAGGTAACATTTGCATCCTGTAGTCCTCTACCCAGCACTTTGTATACTGTGTTAGTGATTGCTGGCAAATATAGCTGTTCAGCAGCCAAACAAACACTCCTAATTTCAATATATGAGATGATTGTACAAAGGTCTGCTGGAGACAATACCCCTTGGGCTCTCTTAGGGCTGGAAAAGGCAGCACTACATGGAATTTTGCTATTATGTTATTTTATCTGTCTTCAACCTATGTATGGTTCTAGTTGCAAAAAAAAATTATATGCTTTTAACTCCAGATAATTATGTCCATCGATTGGTTGCAAGCAAAACAGATGGCAAAATTGTTCAGTATGAATGTGAAGGAGACACCTGCCAGGATGAAAAGATTGATTCTCTACAGCTAGAAGTAAGAAACTTGAACTAACTCAGAATAGTTTTCTTTTGTTTTTTGGCCTTATCGCTAATTAAGTACATTGTTGACATTTTGGTTAATAGACTTTTATCAAGATAAGTCAAAGTGCTATAACCACTCGCTTTTTAAAAATCGCAGCGACTAATCTCTCCATCTGTCCATAATTTGGATCTCCATACACAGGGACATAAGATGCATATTCGTGGGATGCTGTGGGGGGGGGGGGTTGGGTGGGGACAATGTAGGATTCTGGCCTGTAGGTGCCCTTGGGAGGAATCCAGCCCTGAGCATTCCAGATAATAAAGCCAATATTATTATTTTTTTTTTTTTTTTTGCTAACCAACCCTTTTATTGAATCCCTTGCTAGTGGTCTCCATAGGAATCAGTAGGTTGCAAATGTTACTGAACAGTCATGTTTTATTTTACTAACTTTAAAACACAGGAACAAAGAAAACAGTGTGGTAAGTGCAAAAGTTTGGACACCCTTCCACTTGTTCAGTGTGTATATATTATTGCCCTCTAGCATAACTAAAAAGATAATAGATTCATAAAACCCTCTGTCTTATTCAATATTGTGTTTCTGTATTGCTTTAGTACTCGTACCTTCTCACCAGTCAGCTGGAATCACAACGTATTTACTGGGAGAACAAAATTGTGCGCCTGGAAAAAGATACAGCAGAAGAGGTTAGAGACATGCTTAAATTTGTCCCTTGTGGTATGTGCATGTTGACTTTCCAAACCCAAAATAATTGTGGTAATTTGCAAATTAGGTTAAAAAAGAAAAAAGTAAGGCATCCCCAGTAAATTCAGTTCCTAAGTATCTGGTGCTCTTTTTTTTTTTTTTTTTGGAAAATATGAACAAACCTGGGGTACTTTCTTTAGCAGCATAGCACCACTTCTTTCTCTTTTAGGCATCCATCCAAAGACTTACACTTAAGGTGGCCATACACCTACGGGTGGGTGATATTGGGCAAATCCAGGCTAATTTGGTCGTTTGGTCCGGGGGCCAAGCGATCGAATTAGAATGACGGGTATAGGCGAAGTCGGACCTCGATCAGACAGGATAAAAAATTTAGTCTGATCGGGGACCACATCGGCTCATTGATGCTGTCCCCGATCCAACTACAATTTTTAATGAATTTCAGGCCAGATATCAGTCAGGCAGGCCCGTCGTTAGTGCCCCTACATGGGCCAATTAGCTGCCGAATCGGTCTAAGGGACCGATATCAGCAGTTAGAATCGGCCCATCTATGGCCACCTTTAGGCTGTGCATTAAATGAGACTGATTCCATTTTACAGGTGCAAGTCTTCACAAAGAACCTGAGAAAGTGAAGAAAGTTTGCTGCGCTGATAGTTCCCCGAGTTGGTGCATGTTTTCCAAAAACAGCAGTGGCCAGGGAAAAAACTTACCAACTGAATTCACTGGGGGTTACACATGCCAGGCACTCTCCAATGAATTTGGGCTTAATTGCCTTTTAAGAGACCTCCTACATTGCTATTATAGAGCAAAGATGATTTTTTAAACACAGGATAAAATTTGGCATCATTGTATAGTTAACACCCACTTTCAAGAGACACACTGCTGCAACACATTGGATTTTAAGCTTCCTACTGCTGCTTTTATAGACAAGTGCCATTCTTGCCATTATGATAAGGTCAAACACAACATAGTGGCCTGTATGAATTCACCCAACATTCGTTTCTGATTATAGATTAATAACATGAAGGCAAAGTTTAAGGAGACCATAGATAAGTGTGACAGCCTGGAGCATAGACTTAATGACCTGAGCAAAGAGAAACAAGCTGTGGAAAGAAGGTAAGGGTTTAGTGTGGTTAGTATTTGACTGAATTTTATTATAGCAGTCTACACCTTTGTTTTTCTCTTGATGGTGTAAAGTGCTGTTTCTGATCAGTTCCCAGCTGCAGACCAATTTTTGACTGTATCTGAATTCAAGCCTTAAAGTAACAGTTCAGTGTAAAAATGAAACTGGGCAAAACAGACTGCGCAAAATAAAAAATATTTCTAATATAGTTGCTTAGGCAAAAATGGAATCTATAAAGGCTGGAATGAGCAGATGTCACATAACATAATGGCCAGAGCACTTCCTGCTTTCATTTCTCTAACCTCTTAGTTAAACTTTTCATCAGACCACCAAAAGGAAGTATAGAGGCCCAAACCAACAGCAATAAAAAAGGGTCCATATACATGGATCGCCTCTTGCAAGATACCCATCCATTTGGCCCTTGATCTGATTAATGGGGTACTATACACATTGTGTTGTGTATGGCCATTTTTTTTAAAATAATTTTTTTATATTTTTAAACAAATACTGCAGGGTTCTAGTTAATTATTTTGGTGTCCAAAACAAAATATTGTTTGCCTAAATTATGCACAGAGACATAAAGCACCACATTGGGTTAAAGAGGACCTGTCACCCTAAAAAATAATTTCAAATTCTTTTCTATCATGTTAGTTGAGCAAAATAAACTTCACTTACACCATATAAACAATTTAATGTTTTTTTCTGTTTAGTCTTGGAACTTTCAGTCACAGTCAGCAGGCAGGCACCATTTTGTGTACACAAGCTTTGTATCACCCCAAAATCTTATGCATTTGCCATCTAGGTGATATCTAGGAAGTTCCGAATGGAAAGATAAAGTAATTGTAATTAAAAATCTGAGCTGTCAATCGTATATGGCCTGCCCCCCACCTCTATGCCCCAGGCTGTTGTGTATCCACAGGGGCAGCCATTTAAGCTGGAAAAAGGAGAAAAGACACAGGTTACATAGCAGGTAACAGATAAACTCTGTAGAATACAATAGTGTTTTATCTTTTATCTGCTAAGTAACTTGTGCCTTTTCTCCTTTGAATGGCTGCCCCCTTGGCTAAACAGCACCAGTGCAGGGCAACAGTACATTATATTGGAATTACTTTAATGTTCCTTTAGGGCTCTGGTACATGAGGAGATTTGTCGCTGGCGATTTTTAAAAGAGCGATTTGGCGACAAGACGAGCGACAAGATGCCAATGCTAAACCAATGGAAATCGCCAGCGTCAAAACATACGAGGCTACTTCAAATCGCCTGCTGTTTCAAATCACACACAGACCCTTTTCTGAGTGACTTGAGTAAACATATGGGGGGGTTAACTGTTGAGTGGTACCATGGGTAGCAGATCGCCTGGAGCTCAACTCGCATGAAATCTCTTCGTGTGTATTGTCGTGGCGACTTGTCGCCAAAGCGCCTGGGGGAAAAAACGCAGGCGACAAATTTCCTCGTGTGCCAAAGCCCTTAATGACAGAGCCTCCTGGCTTGTCCATTATGTGTGAACTGCTTTAATCACCTAGTTGCAGAGTTGTAAAGAGTTAACAGCATCAGGGTAATTCAAATGAAAAAAGAAAATGGGCTTTCTAGGAGTTTGAGTGTTAAAGTATTTTTTTAGCAGCATTTAATAATAATAATAATAATAATAATAAATTGTGCATGTGGCCCCTGTAATACACCCCTGGGCAAGAAACGCTTTTAAAGAAGAAATGTACGTTTTGTGATAAGTAGACATAGATGAATGCCAAGACAGGATATAGTTAAGTCAGTAGCAGCCACTTTATAGAAAGTAGGAAAAACCCTCCAAGAATGTTATCATTGTATCTTCTTTTCTTAAAGTTTCCATTAGACAAATGCAAAGGGGAAAAGAACTGTGTCATTTTCAGTGTCATGTTAGCTGTTCATGGACAGACGTGGCCCCTTTAAAAGGTGTTGTGGCGCATCAGTAGAGAAGGTTGCAGTTTAAGCTTGGTTACTCCATCTACAGTACTTTTTCTTCTGTGGAGAATGATGGGGTTTGCACTTCGAATGTGGAATATTAAGCCTTGGAAAACAGCCTATTTATGTAGTTTGTTCGAAGGCAGGCATATATCTCCTTTCAAAGAGAGCCTGATTCTTCTTATTTTTGAAGCCAACAAAGAGCTTGACAAGGGAAAAATAAACTCAAAGGTGAAAGTATAATTTGGGCACAGTGACTCTCCAGATATGTTGAGCATGCCATTTCCTGGAGTACAAACCAAGCTGTGTTTATCACATGATTCTAAGGGGTATATTTATCATTGTGTAAAAATAGTGGAGTGAAGCATTACCAGTGATATTGCCCAGGGCAGCCAATCAGCAATTAGATTTTAACAGTTAGAAAGCCAAAGCAAAGCATCTGATTGGCTGCTATGAGCAACATCACCGGTAAGGGCTCTGGCACACAGGGAGATTAGTCGCCCGCGACAAATCTCCCTTGTCACGGGCGACTAATCTCCCCAAACTACCATCCCTCTGGCGAAAATGTAAGTCGCCGGTGGGATGGCACACGCTGAGCAGGTGATTTCGGCAAATCGCGGAAGTTGCCTCGCGAGGCATTTTCGGCGATTTGCCAAAATAGCCTGCGCAGCATGTGCCATCCCATCGGCGACTTACATTTTTGCCGGTGGGATGGTAGTTTGGGGAGATTAGTCGCCCGTGACAAGGGAGATTTGTCGCGGGCGACTAATCTCCCTGTGTGCCAGAGCCCTAATGCTTTACTCCACTTTTTACACAGCAGGATAAATATACCCCTAAGTGTTTGCTGCAAGTCAAGGAATAATCTAATCAGGTGTTTTTTCTATTTTATTGGAAGGTGTGCCCAGTTGAACAGTAAAGTGGCCAAGCTCTCCACTGAGCTGAAAGAAGAGCAAGAAATGAACAAGTGCCTTAGGGCCAATCAAACCATGCTGCAATCCAGGCTTCGAGAAGAGGAAATAATGCGCAAGGAAACCTGCGAGCAGAAGGACGTGCAGCTCTTAGAAATGCAGGAGCAACTGAGAGATGTAATGTTTTACTTGGAAACACAGCAAAAAATAAACCATATGCCTGCAGACACTCGACAGGAGATACAGGATGGCCAGATCAACATAGCATCCCCCAGTTCTCCTGCTGCTTCCGGAAAGCTCTCATCTCGGAAGGGGCGTGGAAAAAGGGGCAAATAAGTTGTCTTTTATCCCTTTGTTATGTATCGTCTTAAGGGTTCTTCTGTCACAGTTTTGACTTTAAAATATTTTCCTGAGACAGAATTTAGGCTGTTCAGGTAGGAATTCTTCCATTTTCTGCTGGAGATTTAAGAGCTTCTGGCATTATTTATTTCAGCTATCAAGCACTAGTAGGTACAATATGGTTTATTTTCAGACCTCTTCCATGATTTGTTTGTGAACTTGTTCAGAAACAATTTAGCCGTACAACTGTCAGTAAAACCAGTACAAAAAGACTTGAAAAGCAAGAGGCCAAATATATAACTTTCTGCTGTTGAGCTTAGCCAGATATGGTCTGTTTTATGAATATTTGTGTGGAAAGATCTAAACTAGCTTATTGCTTACTTACTAGTGGCTATTGTTATGGTGAATAATATACCTACAGAGTAACTAAAGCACTGGGAGATTTTGGCACCATATTAGCCTACCATATGTTTGGAGCTTAGGTACCTTTGGGATTGTTGTTCAGATTCCTAAATATATTGCCATTTCTGCATAGAGCTGTGTATGTGCTGGTGTATGAATGTAAGTATACATCAGTTGTACACATAAATATGGCAACAACTTCTTTCTGGACTGTAGCTGCCATTGAAGCATCACTGAAGCCTATTTATATTGTCTAGTCAAAGACACAAATTCACTATGCACATGACATCCCAGCTGCCTTTACTGGAGTAATCCACCCTGCACAGTCCCTATTTCTTCTTTCCAAAACTGGAACCAGCTATCACTGTGTAGCAAACAAGCACAACTGCAACATGGCATACCAAAAAGTTTCAATAAGTAAATGCAAGCAGAAAGTTAGTGTGACAAGTAGTTATAGAGTCCTCCATTATTTATGTTTGCTGTAACACTATATTAGGGGGTAAGTCTGTTCCAACTGATCCCTGTTCAGCTTTGCTACTATGCTTGCTTGTTTGCTATATCACATGTCTTGGCTAATCCTTATGGTGTTTTATACAGCTATAATAAGGGACTGTACCATGTATAATGGCTTCATTATCCTATTTATTTATTTGATTTAAAAGTTTTGTTGGGTTATAAAACCCTTTTAATGTATGGCATTTCTTCAGCTATTAAAGGACCAGTAATACCAAAAAAGTTAAAAAGATTTCTATAAATTCAGGTATTATCTTTTGCATATTTATTACCTGCAAATATCATTTTTTTGCATTGCTCTTTTAGTAGTTATGTTTTCTCCCTTTAGAGTAATGACACATTTTGACACTCTTGCAGGTGGCAAACTGCTGGAAAAAAGGGTATTTTACAGTATTTTGCCAATCGTGTACTAGAGAGCTTAAGAGCAGCAAAACACCAAGTGCCGAAACCCTAAGTTGTAATTAAATACTAAAAGTTATTGCACTGTAATCAGAAAATAACTTATAGGATACTGTATGTATCTCTAAAAAAATTTTTCATTATCCATAAAAAACCTTACCACTTATGGTGCTATCTGCTATCAAACAATCATTCTGAGCAGTTGACATCTGATCTCATTGGACATTCATGACTGAAAATTCTTATGGCTGGTTACCTGTCTGACATTTGTAAGGGCTCTGGCACACGGGGAGATAAAACTCCCTGTTCGCGGGCGACTAATCTCCCCGGATTGCCATCCCACCGGCGAAAATGTAAGTTGCCTCGCGAGGCATTTTCGGCGATTTCCCGAAATCGCCTGCGCAGCGTGTGCTATCCCACCGCCGACTTACATTTTAGCCGGTGGGATGGCAACTCGGGGAAATTGTGGCAAATGACCTCTTAGGGCTCTGGCACACAGGGAGATTAGTCGCCCGCGACAAATCTCCCTGTTCGCGGGCGACTAATCTCCCTGTGTGCCAGAGCCCTAAGAGGTCATTTGCCACAATTTTTCCACAAGTAGAAAAAAAGTGCATTACTTTTAAAGGAACAGCTGGAAGCTCTTTCAGTTTGTATATTACTGGCCCTTTAAATTATTAGAACAACATTTATATATGGTTCCATTTACTGAACTTAAATGGTGTATTCTACACAAATATTATTGTGTTACAAAGCTCCTATGGTGTCAGTGTAGTGTTTCTGTTCTCGAGACTAGCATACTAGTTACTGCTGTCTAATGTTTTCCATGAATCTCTTACTGTTGGTTGCCCAAGATATGGTAGGCAGGCTTATAAGGGTATTGAAATGATGAATATATTATGTTAGTCAAATAGCTAGCAGTGTTCAATTGTGCAAGTTTCTATGCTGGCAGCTTTTCTGGCACAGTATACAAAGCAGCTATTGTGCAATTTATAAAGCTGGGCACGCACAGTGAGATGGTCAGCTGATTATCTTGTTTATAACCCACTTGGAACAGTTAACTCCAATCATAGGCCCTCAGCAGACCATTTTTAGCAAATCATTTCAGCTCTGAGTCAATGTGAGATCTCTGGCTAAAGTAGCTATAACTTCCTCACACATCCCCAGATAAGAGATTATTTGGCCTTATGGTCATAATCTCTCCATTTTAACTATAGACTAAACAACTTGCCCATCATCCAGCATTTGGGTGGCTAATTAGCTGGAAAGAATCAAGGCTGGGTGTCTAATGCAGCTAGGCTGGAATTTAGGAAGAACTGGGGAATTGTGGGAGACGCTTGGAGGTTGTTCCTTTCTCTGTTACCTAGCTCTGTTGACTTGTTAGTAAATGTACGGCATAACTGGTCTGCTGGGGCCACATGTTGGTAAGAGGTTGTTTTTGTATTGTTTGTTTGGTTTGACTCCAGACACACACATTACCAACTAGACCACTAAATACACAATTTTACTTCCGTACAAGTTGTAGTTGGCAAATTCTCTGTTTGCTTTTAGGTAAATAAAAAACAACGCTGATATTGTAATGTAATGTATACAAAGTATGTGAGTGTGAAAACATGTTTCTCTGTTTTCACTAAACATTTCTTTATGTAAGTTAATGTACAAAGCATGCATTACAACTTAAGATCTTTCTTATACCCAGTTCACTTCACTGTTCTTGAAAAGAACCACAGTAAAGGCAACCTTAACATCAATGCATATCTGTCTTGTCTTCTTTTTTTTTTTTTTAATTTTGGCAGTAGTGAGAACTGTTGTCCTCATATGCCCTCTGAGTGTTGCATGACTTGCTGTAGACCTTAAGATTTCCCATCAACCACTTAACAGCAATATAGCGGCCAGGCTGTCTTTGAAATCTGCCAACTTAACCACCCTGGAGTAAACGAGGATTAATCACCAAGAAACATTTTATATATTTATTTAATATTTTCTGATCCTTCTGTTCTTTAATTTAGATAATCTGAAAACATTTATTTTTGGTGGGTCGGCATAAACAGTATGAAATCCAGGCCTGTGAGGCAAGGTACTTTACAGACAAAAACCATGTAACCGTATACAGTGGAGGAAATAATTATTTGACCCCTCACTGATTTTGTAAGTTTGTCCAATGACAAAGAAATGAAAAGTATCATTTCAATGGTAGGTTTATTTTAACAGTGGCAGATAGCACATCAAAAGGAAAATCGAAAAAATAACTTTAAATAAAAGATAGCAACTGATTTGCATTTCATTGAGTGAAATAAGTTTTTGAACCCCTACCAACCATTAAGAGTTCTGGCTCCCACAGAGTGGTTAGACACTTCTACTCAATTAGTCAACCTCATTAAGGACACCTGTCTTAACTAGTCACCTGTATAAAAGACACCTGTCCACAGAATCAATCAATCAAGCAGACTCCAAACTCTCCAACATGGGAAAGACCAAAGAGCTGTCCAAGGATGTCAGAGACAAAATTGTAGACCTGCACAAGGCTGGAATGGGCTACAAAACCATTAGCAAGAAGTTGGGAGAGAAGGTGACAACTGTTGGTGCGATTGTTCGAAAATGGAAGGAGCACAAAATGACCATCAATCGACCTCGCTCTGGGTCTCCACGCAAGATCTCACCTCGTGGGGTGTCAATGATTCTGAGAAAGGTGAAAAAGCATCCTAGAACTACACGGGAGGAGTTTTTATTTAAAGTTATTTTTTCGATTTTCCTTTTGATGTGCTATCTGCCACTGTTAAAATAAACCTACCATTGAAATGATACTGTTCTGAGACTTTTCATTTCTTTGTCATTGGACAAACTTACAAAATCAGTGAGGGGTCAAATAATTATTTCCTCCACTGTATATATAACAATGATAGAAAAACCAGCAGCAAGTATAGCGTTCTTTACCATCATTAAAGAGAAAATATACCCCCTTTTTGACATGAGCCCTGAAATTCAGTTTTGTCTTATGCAGAAAAGGTGTGTAAACACTATCTTTTGACTTCCAGAAATAAATGGAAATATGTTTTACACCAGGCATTCTCAAACTACCGCCCGCGGACCGGATACGGCCCCTCAAGGTAATTTACCTGGCCCCCACTATGATCTGACGTGAGGATGCAGGGGGGAGACGGAGGAAGCAGGAAGAAGCAGTGGGGAGTGGCCATAGTATAAGGACACAGGGGGAGAACTTTAGTCTGGCCCCTCAACAGTCTGAGGGACCATGAACTGGCCCCCTGCTTAAAAAGTTTGAGGACCCCTGTTTTACACAAACATGCCTTATTCCACAACTTAAAAGAAACCATAATAACTCCAATAAGATCTCTTATGCTAAGAGATCCCCATCCCCTCCCCAAATTTGTTTGAGGATTTGAAGTATCTCTACTTCTCATAGTTAGTAATTCATAGATTCTTTGCCAAGCAGAGGGTCTTCCCAGAATCCATCACTTAAAGGAACAGTAACACCAAAAAATGAAAGTGTATAAAAGTAACTAAAATATAATGTGCTGCTGCCCTGCACTGGTAAAAGTTGTGTGTTTACTTCAGAAAGTCTACTATAGTTTATATAAATAAGCTGCTGTGTAGCCATGGAGGCAGCCATTCAAAGGAGAAAAGGCACAGGCACATAGCAGATAACAGATAAAACACTATTGTATTCTACAGAACTTGTCTGTTATCTGCTATGTAACCTGTGCCTTTTTTCCAGCTTGAATGGCTGCCCCCATGGCTGCACAGCAGCTTATTATATAAATTACAGTAGTGTTACTGTAACAAACACACCAGTTTTACCAGTGCAGGGCAACAGTGCATTATATTTTTATTACTTTAAAGCTCTTTAATTTTTTGGTGTTACTGTTCCTTTAACAAAGCAACAAGATAAGGGTGGGGTTGCATTACAGTAAAGCTGGCCATAAACATTCATATGAAACAAATTTTCAGACCGTGTATGGGCTGAGAATTATTGTCTCGATAATTTTTGTACCATGGCAAATGGTGGTTTAGTCAGACAGATCATTTCAGTCAGATAATCATAATATCTGTGCATGTATTGTGTATCTGACATTATCCTTGGGTGACCTACAATGTATTTCCAGAACATAACTTCAGTACGACTGTTGTCTGGCAGTTATTTTATTTTTATATCTAGAAGTTCAGATAGTGTTTGTGCACCTTTTGGGGAGGTGACAGAAGGGGAGATTAGTCTCCCCGCAATGCCATCCCACCGGAAAGAATGTAAGTCGCTGGTGGGATGGCATACGCGTCCCTGCGATTTCCGAAAGTCGCCCGAAGTTTCCTCCCAAGGCCTGTGGCAACGAAGATTTGTCGCAGGGCAACTAATCCCCCCATCTGTCACCTCCCTTAAGCCCGACTGAATGTCAAAAAAATGGGATATATTTTCCCTTGAAAATAATACAAACAGAACTGTGCAATACCGTATCCTAGCGTATAGGTGTATAGGTGTCTACCTTTCCATGCCACTTGCAGTATTTCACATCTCCCACCAGGTGTACAATTATTTAAACAATGTTTTTTGTTCCCTTTGCTTATATGGGTACATATTATAATTGGGAATAATTGTCCACAAACTAAATATTATCAACTTATAAAAGGTAAATTTAATTGAATTTGAATTGTGTAAAAAGATCTTTATCACATTAAAAACACATTATACTTTTACTTTTAATTGAATATGCCAAATCTATTTTTTGGTGCTTAAAAGAGAAAAACAAAATTGTAAAATGTGCCCACAGCACTTCTCTGTGCTTATTAGTTTGACTGCAGGTATCCAAGGAATGGCCAAAGAATTGACTACCTGTTTCAGAATAGCTAATTTTCTGTTCTTCCTTGTAAGCGCTAGTGCTAAGGTGTATCATGCACAGTGCAGCAACTTCATTTTTTCCTCATATTGTATAATTATGTGTGATGCGCTGGTCACTTGTCATGTTGCTACAAGCACCATCTTGTTCAGGTGCTTGTCCAATCAGATGCAAACATTAAGGTTACTTAAAATGACTTTATCCTGGGTTAAGATAGCAACTGCAAACTAGCAAGGATCACAAGGGCATCAATGGCCCATGTACCTCTGCCCTTATACTACAAAACACAATGACAATGTAATATAACTTTAATATTAACATGAATTGCTTCCCTTGTGCCTGTACAGACATGCTTTTAGTTTCAATGCGCTTGTGTCCATTTTTTGTCTTTTTGTCTGTGTCCAAATTTGCACCAAGCCAACATTTTAATGACAAGTACAGCTCCAGTGGTCTGCTCTTTGTGAAAATGTTATAAAAAGCACAAGAGCCACAATATAAGTAGAGATAAGTGAACTTTTTTGCCTGGTACATTTTCACCACAAAAGGACATAATTATCTGCCACTTGCCTTCCATATCAACCAATGGGATTGGAAGCCACCGCAGCCCTCCCTCTATCTATTGAAGGAGCTGTCTGGGTGCCAACATGGGATCCTTTTCTATTTAGCATCACTAAATATCAGGAAAAAGCCCCTGTACACATATCTAAGATGATATTTTTCACTAAGGACATAAGACAACTCACTCACAATTATATTTGTGTGAGAATGTAATGAGTTAGAATCCACCATGGTTACTTTTGACTTCAGAACTTTGCTCACATGCCCTATAGATTGCTCCAATTTTTTTTTTATGGCTGCAATCGTCCTTTTCTGCAGCTCATTAGTATTCATACGCTAACAAAGTGTATTGATTTGTCCTCAGATCTCCTATCAGTATCTATGTTTTCTTCTACCAGGTCCATTAATCTTAAGAATTTATTAGTAGGAATCAATAGGATTGCATACTTACATGTAAGGTAATAGTGTCCCTCCAGGACTTTGTATTTAAACTTTTCATCTATAATGTTTTAGCAATTAACCTGTTTTCTTGCATTCTATTTAAAAAGAAAATAATTTTTATTATACAAGTACTAATAAAAAATAATTAGACTGGAGGTGTGGTTTGGCGCCATGCAAGATGGTCACATAGTCCCACAATCCCTGCACCAGTCTCTCCTGTTGGCAAGCAAGCCCATTCTGAATGGTACTGCTACATGCAGAAATACTTTTAAGGGCTTGCACATGATTTTCTCTATAGGCAGAACCAAAAAATCCCACTCCCCACCGAAATTATCAATGCTCAAAAGTGCCACACAAGAGTTGCATACAGAGCTTTCACAAGATGGCATCGCAATCTCTACAGCTGCAGTCTCGGCTTTCCAGATACAGGCAGTCTTTCCAAGCACCTTAGAACACAGTAGCGATTATAATCAGCCAGTCATGGAAGGTAAATTAAAAGAACTACTGAATACTGAAAACTTTGTTAGACATAAAGACAGAGATAAGGGGGTAAGGTGACAAAATTGCACATCTAGAAAATAAAGCTAAGGAGACTGTTGCTGCTCATAACCAAGTAGTGGACATTTGCATTAACAGAAGATGATATTTCTTCTTTACAGAAACAGGCCATTGACTTCTCTGAAGACATTAAAGGAACAGTAACACCAAAAAATGAAAGTGTATAAAAGTAATAACAATATAATGTACTGTTGCCTTGCATTGCTACAACTTGTGTGTTTGCCTCAGAAAGATTACTATAGTTTATATAAGTTAGCTGCTGTGTAGCCATGGGGGCAGCCATTCAAGCTGGAAAAAAGAAGAAAAGGCACAGGTTACTTAGCAGATAACAGACAAACCCCCATTATATGGGGCTTATCTACTAGTTATCTGCTATGTAACCTGTGCCTTTTATCCTTTTTCCCAGCTTGAATGGCTGCCCCCATGGCTACTCAGCAGCTTATTTATATAGTAGCTTTTCTGTAGCAAAAACACCAGTTTTTTGCAGAGCAACAGCACATTATATTTTAATTACTTTAAAACACTTTAATTTTTTGATGTTACTGTTCCTTTAACATGACTGCGCACATAGGCAACCGTGCACATGGCACTGCCTAACATTATAACAAAATATAATTTTATTCATATAAAAGACACTTTTCTTAAAGAACTCATGAATGTAAAAGATTTACTAGACCAATTTTAATCAATCCGTATTTTTGCAGATTTGTCAGCTGCTGCTCTAGCTCAACACAAGGAATTTGCCGACATAACAATACTAGTGATGAGCGAATCTGTTCCGTGTCGCTGAAAAATTTTCTGTCAAAAGATCCGCGAAACGGCGAAAATGTCGTGTGGCAAAAAAAATTGTCGCCCGTGGCTATTATTTCGTCGCCTGCGGCTATTATTTTGACGCCCGTGACAATTTTTGGACGTGCGGCAAATTTTTTCATCCGTTTTGCAAAACAATCCGCCAATGGCGAAACGCGGAAATTCGCCGCGAATCCATGCCTGGTGAAACATTTCACCCATCACTAAACAATACTTCTGAGGGCTACCAATATCCCATACAAATGGGGCTTCCCAACAAAACTAATTGTAGCCAGTAATGATATCACAGCTGTACAAAATACACCAGAGGAAGCTTGTGTAAGAGTGAATGGGAGTTGGATAATACAGACTCCAACGGGGACTTTCCTGCTAAAAGAAACCTAGAATAATTTCAGTCAAATGAAAGTATTTTCAAACCGCTAGAGGATTTTGCATCTACATCTAGTTGTAGAGGTGTTGAAACCTTTTGGCTAAAAAACTTCTCTATTCTATCTAAGGGGCCCATTTACTAACTATCAGATTTTTTTTTTATTTTAAAAGCTAAAATTCACAGAGAAAAAGGTGCGACCTTTCAGAGATTTACTATGTGTCAAAACAGCTAAAAACCAGATTTTGACAATTTTCCAGCTATAATTAACAATAGCAATAGCAGATGTCCCTTTTTTTCTTTGAAAGATCATTCTTTTGTTTTGAAACTTTAGAGGTTTCAGATTTTTGATGTTAATGCTGTTTTTTTTGTATGACAATTCGAAAAAGTCTCAGTTTTCATGGAAGAACAGACTTTTTAGTAAATGTAAGACATTTGTGGAAACGAGTTTATTTGAATTGGAAAATAAAAAGATGAGAAATGTTGAGAGTCTCAGTAAATCTGCCCATAAGCGTTATAAAGTTATTTACATGTTTAAACAATTAATGTTCCAATAAATGTTCCAATCTTTTCTCTCAGCATTAATCCGCTTTTCTCAGCCCTGCACTTTTCTGCCTGGCTGAGAGAAGCAGATCTGCTTCCGCACGCCGCTCTGTGTGCCTGCATTAATAGTTATGGCAACAGCCAGAGTGAGCGCAATAGTTATGGCAACAGCCAGAGTGAGCGCAATAGTTTTGGCAACAGCCAGAGTGAGCTCAATAGTTATGGCAACTGCCAGAGTGAGCGCAATAGTTTTGGCAACAGCCAGAGTGAGCGCAATAGTTATGGCAACAGCCAGAGTGAGCGCAATAGTTTTGGCAACAGCCAGAGTGAGCTCAATAGTTATGGCAACTGCCAGAGTGAGCGCAATAGTTTTGGCAACAGCCAGAGTGAGCGCAATAGTTATGGCAACAGCCAGAGTGAGCACAATAGTTATGGCAACTGCCAGAGTGAGCGCAATAGTTTTGGCAACAGCCAGAGTGAGCGCAATAGTTATGGCAACAGCCAGAGTGAGAGCAATAGTTATGGCAACAGCCAGGTGGGCCAAGGTGTCAGTGGACCCTTCTGATCCTGACCATTTGGCCTGCTTCATGGTCATTCCCCATTTCTGAATGGGAAGAAAGAGGAGAAATAGATAGAAGAATAGATGATAGCATGTAAATAAAAGAGACTAGAATAAAGAGGTTGGGCGAGGAAAGAAGGAAAAATAGTTTAGAGAGTGGGCCTGTGGGCTAAGGTTTTCTAGTGGGCCCCTGAGGCCCACTCAGTGAGTGAAGTGGAGCTTGGAAAACGTTCACTTTATTTGTTTTCAACAAAATTTTAAAGAGTATATTGATATAATATATAAATTCTTTCTTTTCTGACTTTAAATAGTCAGCTTGTTGTTATAGATGTTACATTTATTTTATTTTTTAATACTTATATGTTATGTTTTTCCTATGTCTTAGCACATTATATTCTACTTTACTTAAATTCATAAAATCAATAATGCAGATGTTGCTCTTACATCCCTTTCTAAAGTTTGTAAGAAGGAAAGGTAAAAACTAAGTAAGCTTTATCAGAAAGGTCTATGTAAATACAACCATAAGCACTCACAGAAACACTGGACAGAGTTCTCTGTCAACAGATTTGTTGTCTCTGTTTTCCTGTGCCAGAGACACACAGCTCTCTCCTCTCTCCCGCTCCCCCTCCCTTAGGAATGTGGATCAGAGCCAATCAGCAGGAAGCTTACTAACTGAGCATGTACACTGGTCTTGGTCTCAGGAGTGAGGCATTATGGGAACTTTACAGAACTTTCTTTACATGAGGCTTCTGATCATCAACGGGAGAAATATGGGGAGACTTAAGGGCACTATTGAGACAACTGAAGGTATGCCTGCCGCTTGAGATTAACTTTTTATTAGTCTTTCCTTCTCCTTTAAGACATGCTATGATTGCTTTTCACTCACTCATTTTACAGGGATTCTGTCATGATTTTTATGGTATACTTTTCTAAATTACACTGTTTAAATAGAAAATAATTCACTCTGCCATTTAAATTGTTATTCTTGAACCAACAAATGTATATTTTAACTGTAATATTGGTGTGTAGGCGCCATCTCAGTGCATTGTGTCTGAGTCTAAGCTTTCAGAAGGACCCAGCACTACACATTAGATCTGCTTTCAGATAACCTATTGTTTCTCCTACTCCAATGTAACTGGAGGAGTCCCAAACCAGACTAGGATTTCTTACTATTGAGTGCTATTCTGATATCTACTGGGAGCTGCTATCTTGCTCCCTTCCCATTGTTCTGCTGATTGGCTGCTGGGAGGGGGTATCACTCCAACTTGCAGCTCAGCAGTAAGTGGACTCAGAAGTGTGACTGAAGTTTATCAGAGCACAGGTCACATGGCTGTGGCACCCTGGGAAATGAAGAATATGGCTAGCCCCATGTAAAATTTAAAAATTAAATCTATTTATGTTTTTGAAAAACAGATTTCAATGCAGGATTCTGCTGGAGAAGCTCTATTAACTGATTTTGAAAAAAAACATGTTTTCCCATGGCAGTATTACTTTAACTTCATGCTATATATGTGGTGTTTTCTTGTTCACCTAGTTCACAAGGTCAGTATATATATGCTCCTAACACTTCCCAAATTAGATTTTTAATGCCACTATTTAACAAATTATATAAACAGAAACAAGGGTTTATAGTCATAGGCGGAGATTTTAATCATATATTAGATTCTAAAACAGGCACTGCATCAAACTCAGACAAATACCCCAAATTTTCTTTTAAAGATAGTAAAAGAGGAGAAACATATATTCCTTTAGCTAAACTTATTTCTCAATATAATCTTTACAATTCTTTGAGGGAACTTAATCCTAAATCTAGCGATTACACATATTTTTCTCACCTTCATGATAGGTATTCAAGAATAGATTATTTCATTGTAGACAAAGTACTTTTACAGTATGTAAAAAAAGCAGACATATGAACTATTACATGGTCAGACCAAGCTCCTGTTTCAATTTACATAAACAAACCGTTAAATAAACTTAAATGAATCTTTATTGAATAAGGTAGGAGAGAGAAAATATTAGAAAAAAAAAAAGTTTGAGAATATTTTGAGATTAACTCTTTTAAAGATAAGGGAGAAGCAGGGCACATCCAAATGATAAAAAGTTACAACTTCATTTTATATATCATATATGTAAAATAAAGTTGTAACTTTTTATCATTTGGATGTGCCCTGCTTCTCTCTTATGTTTTGGATTTTTGGGGGGGATCTTACAGGGCACCCCTGCAGTGAGCACCCACCTTATTGTATTGATTCTGTAGGTGTGCAGCATTACATACTTGAATTTTTAACTCTTTTAAAGAAACCTAACTTCATACACAATGCTGTGCGCATTAATAATCTATACAATGGTCCTTCATCCAAAAAGCGGCCAACTATTAAAAGAAAAACAAGTTTGAAATTTAAGAACAAATCTAATCTTGCTCAGTTAAAAACTCAAAACAAATGTAATACTTCTAAAACTAAAAGCAAGGAAATACAAATAATAATAAGAAAAACTATATAAATTAAACTATATAAATCATCTTCCTTAAAAAAAAGCACCTGACCCAGATGGATTACCTGTAATATACTGTTTCATAAGACAATTTGCGCAGATATTAATTCTGAAACTTACTTATATAATTCAATATTACTAGGAGAATACTTTCCTGAAGAAATGCTACAGGCTACAATTATGGTTATACAAAAACAAGGTAAAAACTTCTAAAAATTCTAACTATAGACCAGTTTCCCTGCTAAACTGAAATTTGAAGTTTTATGTCAAAATACTATCAAATAGATTACAGGATATTATCTGCAATATCATATACAAAGACCATGTGGGCTTTATTAAGGTTGTGGATAGTACCAGATGCTTTATATAGTACATGTAATTTGTCAGCATTTGATTGAATACACCATGAATTAAAAGAAAGGATTTGTATAAACTTGGATGTGATAATGCATTTACTGTATACATGCAATTCTGTATTATATCACGAGAACATCAACATTAAGAAATATTATACAGCTAATATACTGAACCAAGCTACGGATGTATTGCCTTCACAACCATGGACAAGGTGGTCAGAAATAGAGATGACCCTCCTGAAGCCATTTTCATCAAGTATTTTACTCAAATGAAAAGACTGACAAAAACTATTAATGAACTTACTTGTAACTGTGAAGACAAATCTGCAGTGCAAATCTGGAGAGATAATAGCGATAACACGTTGTATTATTTTTTTTTCCAAAGGCTGGGTCTCCCCACCTTCCTTCACTACTACAACACAGCCCAACTAACCACTAGTTTACCCACACTACATCTAGGGTTAACTGGTCCTTATTGGATCGATTTGGAAAATAATTTTTGCACCCCATGTAGTGCAGAAGCCATTGATTGGTCCCTACCAAACCAACAAATACAAACAGTTAGTCCATGTTAGTTTTGTATCCTTATCATTTTAGTGTGTGTCCTTATAGAATATATGTGTTTTATATGATTTTGTGTGTTTAGTGTAAGGGTATTATTGTGTAAAATATTGAGTTATGTTTATTCTTTTCTGGTGTATGTTTATGTAGATATTTTCCAATCAATATGAAATAATTTCACATTTATTGTTAGTTGACCTATAAGTTCTGCCCATGATAAGGTCTTGCCCACTTCCTTCTAGGGCGCCTGGCTGTTTGTACCATCTTGATAACTGAAGTAGGCAACCGCTGTTACATTGTCTGTCTGTACTTTTAAGGGGGAATTCCGGAGAAGATCTGTCCAATGATGTAAGGCAGGGATCCCCAACCTTTTATACCCGTGAGCCACATTCAAATGGGAAAAGTGTTGGGGAGCAACACAAGCATGGAAAAAATTCCTGGAGGTGACAATAAGAGCTATAATTGGCTATTTGATAGCCCCAATGTGGATTGGCAGCCTACAGAAGGTTCTGTTTGGCTTTACACTTGGTTTTATGCAATCAACACTTGCCTCCAAGCCAGTAATTTAAAAATAAGCACCTGCTCTGAGGCCACAGGGAGCAACATCCAAGTGGTTGGTGAGCAACATGTTGCTCATGAAACACTGGTTGGGGATCACTGATGTAAGGCATACCTGATGGCCCATAGTTTTAGCAAAATGATATGAAGTTTTGTCTTTGTTGTGTACCATTTGGTGCTGTCTTGGAAGACCCCTCCCCACTTGGGAGATAGGGTTTGGGTCTTTGTCCACCAGAGCACTGACTGCTTGATGGGAGGACTGAGCTGAGGTGGTATCTCAGTTCCATTTTTTTGAGTAGCTCTATTCTGAGAAATGCAGCAGCATGATAACACAGTGACAGCCCACCCCTGCAAAAAAAATCTTTGGAGGGGCTCATCGCGCACAATAACCTACCTGCCTGCTTTGGGTGATGGCTAAGAAATTATTTTACATTCACCTCTTAATATTTTCATTATACTACTAAGGCTTTTTATTGGAGGTATGGTGTCCCTTGAACCAAAGAGTATTTTTGAGTTTCAGTCATAAATATAAATTTTCAACGATTCACGCAATGTTCATTTGCAGCTTCCTTTCCATTAAACTCTAATATTTATGCCATTGCATTAGTTTGGGTTGAATAATCTTTTAATTAAACCATTTTGCTGGGAAGGCATACTAACAACAGAATAACTTTCTGAGGCAGCAAATGTATTCATACGTGTTTGTGCTTACATTAAATCACAATTCTTGTAGTGTATAAAGTGGTTTTTGAGTAAAGCTTGGTCATAAACATAAGGCTGAAGGTCACTATATATTAGTTTGGACACCAACATGGTGAAGAGAGGACCAAACTTACATCTCATTGTGGTCCCTGTCTAATGGGATTGTCTAGCCAGCATGATTAATATCTGATTAATCTATGATGAGATATTTACCAATTTGGACCCATACATGGGCCATAGGGTTGCTGCTGAGTCTGAAAGCACTAAAGCCCATGTTTTGTTATTGTAGGCCTTTCTACTACATTATTTCTGAAACCGTGGTACCTTGTCACGGCTTGCTTTGCACTCCCCCCCCCCCCATGCTTCAAACACAGATTTTGAACAAAAAAATTGAGAGAAAGAAGCAAGGGATTCTGGAATGCAGGGGGAGCAGGTAAACATGCTGCTGTTCTTTTCAGTAGATCGTGAGGCTGCAGTGACCTTGATTTTACTTGGAGAAGCCTTTACTTATGACCTGTACTTTTGACTAAAGCTTAGTCTATATTGTTGGTAATCTCCCCCTGTTAAAGAACCTATGCCTAGCCTTGGCATTTTGTGCTGCAATGTGATTTACTTTCTACAGAGCTAATAAAAAAAAAGAATTGCTCCAGACACAACAGCATGTTTACTGCATGCACAAACACTGAGAATCCCTGCAGCATAACTCTTAGGTACCTGAGACAGACACTGTCTTGCACTGATATCTGCAGGACTTCTTTGTTTCCTATTGGCTACCATGTCTTTGAGATTTCTGCTTTGTTTTTCAGCTTTTGTGATAAAAACAAACACAGACAGACATTAATCGCAAAAATTTTTTGACACTGTTGGATATTGTCAAATTTGGATACTGTTTTATTTGGCCATCCATATAACAATTTATGATTTGTTCTGGCTAATAACTGAAACACAGTTAAAGTGGACCTGTCACCCAGGCATAAAAAGCTGTATAATAAAAGCCCTTTTCAAATTTAATATGAAATCAAAAGCCTTTTTCTTTATTAACACATCCATACCCATAATAAAAGCATTTAAAAATCCCAGCCGTCAATCATATATTGCCTGCCCCGCCTCTATGCCTTAGGCATAGAGGTGGGGCAGACAGTTACTTTCACTTTCAATTTAGAACTTATTAGATGTTGCTGCTCTCCTCACATCCCCCCCCTCACAATCTAATTTAATAACCAGTGCATGGACATGGGTATCGGGTCCCCCCATACTGGCACAGAAACAAGATTTTGGCAGGATGCAAAGCTTGCCAATATAACAGTGTCCACAAAATGGTGCCTGCCTGCTTGCTGCAATTGTGAGTTCCAAGACTGAGAAAATAAGATTAAAATAATTTCTAAAGTGTAGGTGAAGTTCATTTTGCTTGACAAACACAAAAGAAAACCATTTGGAATTATTTCTTAGGGTGACAGGTCCGCTTTAAAACATTGATAAAACTGCCCAACCAAATATCTGGACATTTAAGCAGTTTTTCATTGGAAAGCAGAACTGCACAAGTGCTAATGAGCTCACTAGCCTATCATATATACATATATATATATATATATATATATATATATATACACACACATATATATATATATATATAGGCATACTAGGAGATTCTTAATCTCTTCTACCACTGGCAACAAATCTCCTGTAAATGGGAAAACATATGCACCACTTCGGTTTACAAAAACATGGAAACTTAGGGCTACTTCAGGAACCCAAAGAGATGCATTTGTTTTCCTACTGGCGATTAACCTTATTGCCAGTGGGAAGCATTTGCAGGGGATTGGTTACTGGCAGTAGAGAACATTTATTGCAGTGTTCTAGCTTTATCTAGTCAGTGTTAAAACACTCCAGTTTCCCTGAGTTGCCCCTCCTACCATTCTGTCATGCAGCAAACTGATAAAGGAGAGTATGTTGCTCCACTCATTCTTAATAGGAATTTTGTCATATTTGTATGATTTTTATTTCTAAATTATGACAAAAAAAAAAAAAAATAGCCAGCGCTAGGCCACCCACACTGTGAGGGAGGTCCCAGTAATGGCAGCCATGTTATGTGGAGTGCATGCGCACATGAGCAAATCTCTCTGCTCGCTCATTATGCTCATGCACCGGACATAGGAGTGCTGGATGCGACTGATGCTCCTACGTTACACGCATGAGCATAGTGAATGAGTTGTGGCACTTGCTCGTTATGCACATGGGTGTGTCACAACATGGCAGCCCTGGGTAGTCTAGCACTGGCAGGGGTTATATAAAGGAAAAAAAACGATTGTTTCCCCTAACTGGAGTGTGGCCTCTATTAGCCTGCACCTTTGGTGGGGAAAACAATATGGGGGTGATAAGTAATTGTTTTCCAGTCAACCAGTTCTTCATTTTGAAAAAGTCTGTGACCTTTCTATGAGGTCTTTCTATACAGAATATCTTTGTCTTGCTTCCTGAGTCACTAAGTAAGGATGGGATGAACAAACCACATTTATCATACATTTCATAACTAAGCAGAGGAAGGAATGTTAGTTTTCTGCTGACACATCACATGATGTTAAAGCCAGACATCAGATGTTTTTTTTTTACATTTCCAGAGTTATTGTCTTTTTGCTATTGCAGGTTAAGACAAAGGATTGATGTTTATCAGTATAAGTAATCTGTTTATGTTTTACTTTCTTAAAGACAGGGTAGAATGAGAAAGAACAAATCCATATAATGAGGGAAGTTGTTTGAGAAAACACACTTTTGCATGTCTTTGACATCAGGCCATGGAAAGTGTTTGTGAAAACATTTAGTTACTGGTAATTTTATAACTGGTAATATATAAAAGGCTCAAGATGTCAAGTACTTTTCTATGGATCATGGAACTCTGAAGTGACTTGTAATATTCTCCTGTTTTTAAAGTGACAAAGAACTGCTTTTACAGCCAAACAGGTGGCTCTGTATTTAAAGAAGAAGAAAAGTCATTTGGCATTTTACTGCCAATAGATTCACCACATTAGTGCCACTTGGAACAATATATTTATTAAACGGAAAGCTTATCATACCTGAGTAAAGAGCCATAGAAGCTCCCTCTAATAGCAGCTGCCATTTTAGCTTGGTTTTGGTAGCTTCCTGCTATAGTTATAGTTGTTGGAAGCTCAAGATCACACATTCCTAAGGGAGGGGGGATTGAGTTCTTATGCATTCTTATGGGAGGGGGGTGCAGGAGAAGGGAGGGTAAGAGGGAGAGAGGAGAGAACTGAGCAGACTCAAGACCCAAACCTAAAGGAGCCCTAAAAGAGAGGAAGTCTAATGCAGAAGAACATGTTCACAAAAAAGGAGATAAGAAATCATGTGTTTCTTTTGATAGAGGACTCTATCTTGTAAGTGCTTATAGCTATATTTACATAGACCTTTCTGATAAAGCTTACTTAGCTTTTACCTTTTCTTCTCTTTTAAGGCCATGGTAGTAGCAACCAAGGCTAGCTTGAGAACAGAATCCATCCAAGTCTGTGGGGTTGTGCTTGCAGCTGGACTCTACAACAGTAAAACAATAACAGTACATAGTAGCTGATAAGACACTCTCTGGAGCTTTAACTCCTTTGGTGCCCGAATGATAGGTAATACGAATAGCTTCACAAAATCCTTCATGGACCACTGAAGGGGGGCATATTGGGAAATCTGATTCCTTATCACCATGTTATAATTATTAATTACAAACTCTCCTGAACAACAGAGCCTTGTACTCATCCTATTTCATTCTATGACCCCAGTTTCATAGTCACCCATATGAAGCTTGGTATTGAAGTATCATTTCATCAACAATATATTTAACGATTATGGCCCCTACTCCATGTCATGGTCCAAAACAGGACTGCTCATCACATTTGGGTGAATTTTCTCAGAACAATCACCATTACTGATAACCTAACAAACTAATGCAGTCCATAACCTTATGTGCCTTTAAAATAATCATGGAACTAACTGTGCATATTGCATTATGATTATCTATAAAATTACATAAATACACCTGGATTGCCGGAACATGTTGGCGTAAAGACACAAAGATTGCTGCTTACTTAAGGTTTTTAGTAGGTTGTTCTTTTTCATCATCATTTATTTATATAGCTCCAGCAGTGCTTTACATTAATTTATAACAAACAGTTACAAAAAATAATTTAACAAACAAGGGTTACTGAATGAAAAAAGTGTCAAAGGGCCCTACTTGCAAGAGCTTGATTTATGATAAGCTGATGTCTCATCAATCAAGATACATTGAATATGCTTCCCTAAAAAGGTGGGGGGGTGCAATACATAAATACAACACAGAGGGATTGGGGGAAATAAGTGTATGCTGTGAACTTCAAGGGAAGAGGAGTTAGTGTGGTTAGAGTTTAAAAGAGGAGAATTCCAGCCCCATTAACTTTTTTTTTTTTTTTTTTACAAAATCCTGCTCTGGGAAAAAAACAAAGATGAGAATATAACTGGGCTTGAAACCCAGTGTGAGTTAGGAAATTCATACAAGGTTTTAATAATGGTTGCTCAAGCCCAAAGGCTTGCGCAATAATAAATAGGGCCCTATTTTTTCCACTTAAAATTTCCTGTCATTCTAAAGCTTGCCACTTGTTTGGCAAGTTCACTAAATGAGTGGATCTTTCTCCGATATGCCCACCTTCACATTGACAGGATACAGGCCATCGGGACAAGGGTCACATCAATAAATCAATGAAGTCCATGTCCCAAAATTGAATAATTGTCAATGGTATTATAATGTTAAGCAGCTGTCTTCATTGGTGAGTTGCAGAATGCAAGGAGTAGTAGTGCTAATTTAACAGGAACAGCACATTGCTTTTCTTTTTTACATTATGTGCAAAAATGTTCATTATTACACGACTCAGACAATTAGGCAAAACAGAAGCTGGGAGTAACATCATGTTTTGTGGGGAACATGTATTGGTATAAAGGTAGTACAGGAATGGGAGAGTAGAGTAAATCATGGCTGTTTAAAAAATATGCCCAGCAAATATATGCACGTAAAAATGCTTGATTTTCCTCTGGTGTTTTTAAAGCCTGACAGGAAGCTTTAAAAACATGGCATTCCTTTATATATCCATAGGTTTTGAGGATACCTCATTTTTCCTCAGTGCTGAAAACCAGTCAAAGGATTTTTAAATTGTACTTTTTATGTCTAATTTGCCCTCTATCACATGGAGATATCAGGAGTCATTTATTGAGCGGACACCTCCTCAGTTGCCTGGCCAACTCCATCATCAAGCGCATTTTGCTATGAGCATAACTGTGCCTAAGAAATGCAATATATCAGCTTGCAAACCAAGAGTGAATGAGGCACATTGACACTGCATGTATAAACCAATTTTTTATGTAGCCTTTTTTTCCAATGGTTGCTTAGATTATTTTTCTTCTAGGTTTAGAATTTCTAAAATAAACCTCAGTTCCCAAATGTACTTAAGGTGGCCATACACTGTAAAATCTGATCTTTTTTTGGAGGTCTCCAAGCAAGCAGATCTTCTCCTGCTATGCCCACCTATGGGTGGGCGATATCAGGCTAATTGGATTGTTTGGCCCTAGAAGCCGTCCTCCCCGATCAAACAGTTGGGGAGGCCGTCGGTGATGCCCAGATAAGTTGCCGAATCAGTTTAAAGGAGCAATATCGGCAGCTGAAATCGGCCTGTGTATGGGCACCTTTACAGTTGTAGAACAGAGCATTAAATTCATGTTAAACAAGGGGGCATACAGCCCACTAAGTGTTCACTCTGTTGCCTGCCCTGCACATACAGGTATGAAATCCATTATCCAGAAAGTTCTGAATTTACAGAAAGGACTCAATTATAAGAAAATAATTATAATTTTTAAAAATTACTTCCCATTTCTTTGTAATAATAAAACAGTACCATGTACATGATGCCAACTAAGATATAATTAATCCTTATTGGAGGCAAGACAGTCCTATTGGGTTTAATTATTGTTTACATTTTTTAGTAGACTTAAGGCATGGAGATCCAAATTACAGAAAGACGAGACGTCTTACATCTAATGCATCTAGAACAGCAAAGGTCACTGTACGTTAAAGGGATTCTGTGATGATTTTTGTGGTGTACTTTTTATTTCTAAATTATGCTGTTTACATAGCAAATAATTCACTCTACAATTTAAATGTTATTCTTGAACCAACAAATGTATTTTTTTTGTTGTAATATCAGTGTGTAGGCATCTGAGCTTTCAGAAGGAGCCAGCGCTACACATTAGCTTTCAGATAACCTATTGTTTCTCCTACTTCCATATAACTGGAGGAGTCCCAAGCCGGACTTGGATTTCTTTCTACTGGGAGCTGCTATCTTGCTCCCTTCCCATTCTTCTGCTGATCAGCTGCTGGGGGGAAAGGGAGAGATCACTCAAACTTGCAGCTCAGCAGTAAAGTGTGACTGAAGTTTATCAGAGCAAAGGTCACATGGCTGTGGCACCCTGGGAAATGAAGAATATGTCTAGCCCCATGTGAAATTTCAAAATTAAATATAAAAAAATCTATTTTTGTTTTTGAAAAACAGATTTCAATGCAGGATTCTGCTGTAAAAGCTTTTTTCAATGATGCGTTTTGAAAAGACCTGTGTTTCCCATTATAGTATTGCTTTAAACTGCAGTTACTTTACAAACCATGCTCAGACCCTTTTCACTGCTGTCAGGTAGCCAGCATTTTGTACTCAGGCACTGGCTCCTGTTCAACATGCTGCAGCTATAGAAAGGATGAATCTTTTGTCACGCTTTGAGTTCTGAATGGTCAGTGCAGAGAATTGCAGTTTACACAGCATGGAAACAGTAACTGCATGATAAAAAAAAAAAATGTATGAAATCAAGATGTTTATTTTATTATTTATTCATATTTCGTATTGCTGTTCTATTTTAGCATGTATGCTAGGACTTTCAGTATTGTGTTTATTTTACACTCTCTCCGAAGGGTAATGTGCAAATTGTAATCATGAAGGTACAAAGCTGGACATATCTGCCTATATGTCACTGCCACTAACTAACCTCTCAGAGATGTAACCATGTAATTTTTTTTTTTTCTAATAATTGTTTTCACTGTTCTTTAGGTTCATGTACAAAATATCAAAAAAAAATTCATAATATTGTGAATAATGTACACCCAACTGAAATATAAGGATATTATATATCACCAAGATATGACTATGCCTGCTTTTATACGGGTCCAATGTGACTTTTAATATCCTCATATTTTATGACAGGGGGTACATTATTTATTATACACAAGTTTCAGTGAGTCATATGACAGACAATACATCACTAAGCACTGTTTATACAAATATAATTTACAACATATTCATGGCTCTTGTGTGTGATACTTGTATAAAATCCCAAGGCAGTGAATTAAGTCTTTACTTTCTCTACCAAAGCAGTCTGTGTACAACAGCAGCACTTAAAAAGGGAGGGTAGAAGTGAGCAATACTCTGTAATTTATTTCAAATATGACAAAATATCACCTTGTGCAAGTGCACACGTAACACTTCGTGCTATATTTTATATACAAGCTACCTAGTCTGTCACTTCCCTATCATCTGTTTTGGTGAAGACACAGACAACAATTCATCTATGGATGTTGGATGGATTTCGTAATACTATAGAACACACAGCAGTTTAAACAGATGAATAAGAGCATGGCAGAGGCAGTCACTGAATATATTGCACCAAGCAGAATGTTCATCTACAGATGCTTGACATAAGTTGTCCATCATAGTAGCTGGACAAGGGCATTTCCCAAAATCCTAGAGATTGTTTTACATTTTTGTGGAGTTCACTATTTTGTGGATATTGCAAGTAGCAGTCATGCCCTGGTACTCCATGCCCAATTCAATGCAGGGTCCCAGTTGTACAAACTGCTCATTACCAAAACTGCAAAACAATATAGGTGTATTAATAATAAACAAGGACTGGTCTTATGCAATCTATTAGTACTGCAGTAGACAATGAAGATCAACTGCACATAAGCCTTGCAGTATTTCCCATGATATATATTAGTGCTTAATTGAGGCTATGGCAACTACTAGCATAGTGCACCCGACCAAATCACTTTTCAATACGTTTTGCCATCACATCATAGAGCTTTTTTAAAGCTGGGTGTTCTTTCACAAATAGCAACAAGAGAATCTTCCCCGTTTTGCCAGGAAATGGCAAAAATCTGCACAACACGTTGAAGTCAATGGGTGTTTTTCTATAGCAATTTTTTTCATACCACGCAACTCTATTTTTTTACCACACAACTTTTTTTTCGCAGCTGTTGGGGTTTATGGCCATTCATTCACAGCAAAATCTGACAAAAAATTTTGCTAATCACTTTTCACAGACCCATTCAGTCCATAAGCAAAGTCCCTTGCCCAATTTTGCAGATTATATTTTTTTTTAACATTATCAGGGCACAGGTGACTGGGGTATTGTTTAGAACACTGTGCAGCCTCCATTCTTTATTAGAGCGTTATTGTTTGGTAATTGTTTCTAACACTCATGAGTATAACCAGACAAAATTTAAAGGAATTAATTAGCTTAATTAGTTTAGATGTGCATCTCAAACACACAAATAAATACCTGTAAAAGCCATTAAGTTAATGGCATGATGGGCTGTAGATTGGCTATTCTTCTTAGATGGAGAAAATCCAATACGCTCCTATTATGCTCCTTCTGGTATCTGACAGGCACTATGTTAGCCTGTGTGTAGACACATGGACCAGAAAGTTTTTGCAGATATCTGCGCTATGTGTTAGCACACAGAACAATCCAGTCAGTAAGTGCAGATAAAGTAAGAATTGGATGGTAGCCCTGTGTGACATTAGCCTTGTTCTATATAGTAAGTTTGTCACTATTTTGGTGGTACAGTCCTAAGCCTAAAGGCACAGGGAGCTCCTTCTTAAATACACACAGCTTATGGAAGATACTGCTACAAATACATCTCATGGAATGTGTATAAGATATGCCAGCCTTTGTTTATGTCCAATCATGCTTCAAACACACGTCACAAGCCAGTGTGTAGTGGACTATCAATCAGGAATGTGTGTGTGTCAGCATTTGTCCTGGTGTTACACCCACAAACTGTTAAGGGGATAGACAGTCACAAGTTGAATCTAATCAAACTTATTTTTAAAAACCATCGGTATGTTTTACTACAACAGAACAATAATCCAAATGGAAAGCTCAAAAACACCTGATGTTGTCCATTTGCCTTCTCTTTGAATGCACTCCAAGGGATTATCAGGCAATTGTTGCAGCTGTTTTTAAGTGCTTGAAAAAGAGTTGTCAAGTAACACCAAGTTAATATTCACTGCTTACCCGCCTTGATATTATTTTGTCACTAGAAGTATGCCGTATATATGTATTATTTGCTTGCTTTTTTTTCTTCAAACATTCTGTGAAGATATTAGTTTCTCACCTTGCAGCTATAGCATTGCATAAGCAGCCATCATCTCACTGCAGGCTGGCCATTACAAGCTTCTTATCACCCTCATCCTTATCCCATTACAAGAAGGAAGAAGGGGGCATGACCTGACATAACTGGAGCTGTGACCAGGCAAGCAGCCATAGCAATTCTTTATACCAGGTACAACTTACAAGTGTGTAATATAATTGGTATATGCCAACATAGTTATTCCCCAGAATTTAAAGTATTTCTGCTGCCCAACTGAAGGGTACAGAGGCAATTTATAACCAAATGTAGAAAATCTACACTATGAAATGCAATCATTTAAATAACTGAATTTTGCCAGGGCTATCTAAAGCATGCACCTATTAATTTGCTAAACATCAAATAAACTCACAATAGAGTTTTTTAAATGGGTGAGCTGGTAATGTCAGCTCTTTTACTTGTTGCCAAAACTCATTAATCACTGCCCACTGAAATTTTTTTTAAACCATCCTTTTAAAGGGCAATCAAAATCTGGCCGAGCATCAACTCCACTAAATACATCTCTATAAAAAAAAGCTACACAAGATCACAGAAGCAACACAGCAGCATCATGGGCATTTGGACTGTGTAACATGGAGGAGAACACCCAAGTGTTCTCCATAGGTTTTCCACATGAATGATCAAAGACTCTGATGTGTGGGAAAAATGTAAGTAATGTCTAATTATAGCCCTTATAAATAGGCCTGCATCTGAATATCGCCCCTCCCCCCATATGTATAAGAAATAACAATGTTATTTAATTAATTATTTAAAAATGATAGCTACAAAGCGTGCTACATAAAGGATAATATAAACTAAACAGGTATTGCTACCGTTCAACCCCCCCCCCCCCCCATACTTCTTAGCTGCCACTGACCCCCACCCCCTCAGCAGCTTAATATACAGCCACTGATATATGCGTAGAAAAATCAAACCGGCCTGTGCACCGTTCCATCTCACAGCCGCCTAACACGCAGCTCTTGCTCTATAGGCAGCCATTTATAGGCCGTGTAAAGCTTGGTACATGTACACCTAATGCCAGCCAAACACACGACGCAGAAGCCGTGCAGTCGCACACGTACAGAAAGCTGCTATGAGAGTAAGGTCATTGCCAATACACCGCATTGTCTCCCTCCCTGTGTTCCTGCTCTACAGCAGTACCACTAACCGGCTCACGTGCTATTCTAACTCTCTCCGCCCTATCTTTATATCCCTCCGACTTCCTGTAAATAGTTCCTGATTGAGATCTCCTGTTTTACCTGTTCCGAATCCCACCGAACCCCAAGACGTCAGAGCTGCTAGAACAGCAAGAGTGATTTTAAAACAGATGGTTTTGGTGTTAGTGAGTACAAATAGAGGTGGAAATGAGACCCGGCGGATGTCGTGAAATGGTTCGTATTCGTCCGCGGGCCCGTTCTCCTTAGACTGTTTTGGTCTTACTCGGCTGTGGCAACCGTGGAGATTTCATCCCGCACCGGTATTATCCATACCCGGCGTAGGCCTTACTGCTAAACTGCGGCTTTCCCCGGGTGTTAAGCCCACTACTGGTTTTGCTTGTTTTTTTTAACCTGTTTCCGTAGCATTTTAATCAAGAGAGCAAGTCGCGGATTCTCTTTTTTTATTATTTGGTTCGTCAGCTGCTGGAATTCCGCTTGTATATGGGACCGTCATGTCCATGAAGCAGCAGGCCGGTAACAACAGGAAGCCCGGTGGGGGCAGCGTCCCGGCTGCTGGAGGAGGAAGGCAGAATATGGGCAGGTGGGTCATGTCCCGCGGAAGCCATGATAGCAAAGGGCGTTGCGGGTGACGGAGGAGGGGGTCTGGGCTGTAGGCCTCACCTTCACTACTGGCAAGGCCCGCAGCGCCATACAGCAGTGTTCTCTCAACTACAACTCCCCAAACCTTACGGGGCGATGTGTATGGAGAGGAGCTGGATGGGCGCAGGCCTCGCTGGGGGAGCCTTAGGCTCTGCAACTCACAGCGTTAGCAAATGGAGGCACACGGGTTGGAAGTCTCTACAAGTTGCTGCTGAGCTGCAACTCCCACACGTTGTGGTGAAAGCTACTACGGTGCTTGGATTTGGAAGCTATCTAGTAACTCGGGGTGGCCCTCCGTGCCCCGGGTTGTAAAGCCTGTCAGTGCCCGGCTGTAGGGATGGGTATAACGCGTAGCTGGAACGCTGCCATGCTGCTGCCCCCATGCCACATATGTGGAAGCATTCACTTAATATGACATCTGGGAATAATAAGGCTATTTATCAACGAGTCTGCGAAGTGAGTGTGTTTAGTGCTCCGGGGTGGTGCACACGGGCAACAATCTGCGCTGCATTGACAAGTGCTGCAGAGGTCACAGCCTGCCACCTTCCCAATTGCCTATTTCCTATGTTCCTAATGTAATAAATAGTATCACATTTATAAAGTTTAACATATTCTGTAGCACAGTACATTAGAAGGGTGTATTCATCAACCAGTTGCAGTCTGATACTGGTAGAGGAAGAGGGCCCTGCTCAATATTCCTTAAATATGTCATCTGATATATTAACATGAAGAATAACCCTATAAGCTCTGAAAACTCATTATGCTGATTCCAATCAGTTCGCTGAATCGTCCTTCATTGTAAGAATAAATGACGCTACCGTCTGTTTCTCCTATTCCGTATGTTGGACAAATGTTTCATGTGCTGTCCAGTTAGCTTTGTGGCAGGGAAGCAGGTTTAAATAAGGTATAAAAATATCTGCACTTCTCTTGTACACCAGACAGGGCATGTATGCTGGTTATGTGTTGCATCTTAGAGGATACTTAATATTTCCTTCAGCCTTAACCCCTGTTTCTTCCTCCTTGATTGCTTTACTCTGCTTTGTTCTGCCATAGCTAAATGCTTTTATATAGCACATATGCTAATTGGTTTGCAACTCTGACTTAGCCATTTATAGTGTAAGACCATAATACATATCCCATCCTCCTTAGTGAATACAAATATGATTCTGGACCTGTTTTTTGTTGGAATCAGTGTTTAAATGTCTCAGTATTTGGACATGGGCAGCACAGTTTGACCTTTAAGTTGCTTAAGTGCACAGTGACCGTTTCATTGGAATGCTGACATTCTATTTTTTTTTCCTACTGATTGCCGAGTTAATTCATTGTGTAGTGTGCTTTCCTTGCTTTTCCTTTACTCCTCCAATGGTTTGTTAAATCTTTGTCTTAGACTTTCTAATGTTCTGTCTGACTGTTCTTTAATCGGTAGTTTTCTGGATGAATGTGGAGCAAAAAGATCTGTTGCCAGAACTAAATGGCTTTTAAAATACTTGGGTAATGGAAGCTATGAACTGACATTAGGTATCCTACATTTTTAAAAACCTCCAATATATACTTTGAGTAGTAATATATATTTTTTATATTGCAATATATATTTTTGTATAATTGTGTGCTTTATATGTAATTTATTATTTGAATCTCAATCTCAAATTCACCTGAATAGCTTTTATGTAAAAGCAGCTTTTAATTATAACTTTAATTGCAAATGTTTTCTTAACCCAGTTGTGTTTATGTATTTTTTTTTTCAATCATTTTTAGGAAATATACCTAACTTTAGAAATGCTTATTTCATTGAGAAATCACCATGGTTGTTTTTTTTTTTGAGAGCTCATGAAGTGCCACAGCAGGTTACTTACTTTCTATAGCTTAAAGGAGAAGGAAAGGCTAAGTCACTTGGAGGTGCCAAAATGTTAGGCACCCCCAAGTGACTTAAATCGCCTACCTCATACCCCGGGCTGGTGCCCCTGTACAGAGAGAACAGCACCAGCCCGGGGTAGCTGCAGCTCTTCCTCCTTCCGGCTTCTCTCGCGCGCATGCGCAGTAGAGTGAGAAACCGAACTTAATTTATAAAGTCGGCTTTTCACTCTACTGCGCATGCGATTGTCCCAGGAATTTTCGGCAGAACGAAGCAGGAAGGAGGAAGCGCTCGCTACAGGTACCCCGGGCTGGTGACTTAGCCTTTCCTTGTCCTTTAAAGGACATGTCAACCTAATAAAAGAGAACCTAATTCTAAGCAACTTTCCAATATTAAATCCAATATAAATCCAATTTATTACAAATTATTAGTGCTTTAAAAGTTATTTGTAATTGCTATAGAAAGCAGCGTTTGCTGAACTCCTGGTTGTTCTTTTAAACAATGTTGCAAGTGCCAGGCTCCTCCAGCAAGTCAGTTCTGTCTATCTGTTGTTTCAAGAGTCAGAGCCACCAGGGCAGAGGATAGAAAGAACCGGTAGACACTGCTTTTAATAGCAGGTATACCCCAACCAAATGTGGGGTTTCAGCTGAAAAAGTTTGACAACCACTTCACTAGAACAATTTTAGACTCAAGGCAAAAGAAAACCAGTCACCTGCCTCTATACTTTGGAGGCACACACAATTAAAGGACAAATTAAATAACATTAATGTGAGGAAGCTCTTCCATTGTAGGGACAAATATGATTGATGCATAGTGTATAGCAGCTTGGATTTTGTAAGGCAATTTTGTTAATGTCAGTGACACAGCATGTCTTCTATTGAAGGAGAAAGAAAGGTTCAATTACTGGGGGTGCCAAATGTTAGGCAGGAACTAACCTGACACGCTTGGCTAGTGCTCCTGTTATCATAAAACTGCACCGGCTGGGTGGTACTTGAAAGTGAATGATCCTCTTCCCAAGGCTGACACATGCGCAGTAGGGTAGAAAAGCTGTTTTTTTTTTTTTTGTTTTCGTTTTTTTTGAGCTTTTTGCTCTACTGCACATGCACACCTGGTGTGATGAAAGGAGGAGGAAGAGGATTGCTTGCACAGAATTACTCCTGTTTTATACAGTTTTCTGCTAGCAGAAGCACTGCTACGGGGTATTGGGTAAGGGATAAGTCACTGGGGGTGTCTAACATTTAGCACCTCCAATGGTTGAACCTTTCCTTTCTCCTTTTTAAAAAAAAAAAAAGTCCAAGCTCATGGTTCGTAACATCACGCAGAAAATGAGGTTCCCCTATTATAGAACATGATGAGGCTGGCTTGATTAGTAAATTCTGATGCAGATTGAACTGAGCTACCTTGTAATGTGAATCTGATATAACTACTAATCAGCCTTATATTGTGACATATATACTGTGAACTGAATGTCAGTCCCTAAGCTCTGTCAACTGAGAGCAGCCCAGAGCATGTGCAATGAATCAGCAGAAAAGAGTGCGTTACTAGGAGCATTTTCATCTGGTTTGGTCAGTGATCATAGGATAGGACTTTATGTTGCCCACTTTAATTTCCTGTATGAGTGTTTGAAGTTATGTTCCAACTGGCATTAATAGTAAATCCCCAGTGGTAAAACATGGATAGTTTGGTTGGCAGAAGTAACCTCAGCAACTGATGACATGTGACTGATCGATGCATACGTTTTACCTCTGGCAATATATATTAAGACCAGTAGGGATGTAACTTCTGACTTTTTTTTTCATCCTGGAGAGGATTAAGCATGGGCAACAAAATGTCCTGCCTGCCAGTACCCTAAGCAAATAGGAGGTTGTTTGAGAGATAGTGTAAAGATGATCAGATGCAAATAAGGAAACTAATATTACGTTGTTGAGTGTAATTGCTAGTGCTTTTGGAACTATAAGCCTTTTAGTTTGCCAAAGCTGCAATGAGTCTTCTAGAAAGTGAATGCAAGCCTCCTTTGAATATAATGTTTAAGCTATTTTTTGTGTTAACAAACCACCTTAAAGGGGAACAGTCTAGAAATTAAAATTTTAATACATGTATGGGATCCCTTATCCGGAAACCCCTTATCTGGAAAGTTCAGAATTACAGAAAGGCCATCTCCAATAGACTCCATTCTAAGCAAATAATTCAAGTTTTTAAAAATGATTTCCTTTTTTTCTGTAATAATAAAACAGTACCTTGTACTTGACCCCAACTAAGATATAATCAATCCTTATTGGGGGCAAAACAAGCCTGTTGGGTTTATTCAGTATTTAAATGATTTTTAACAGACTTAAGTTATGGAGATCCAAATTACGTAAATTCCTTATCCGCAAAACCCTAGGTCCCAAGCATTCTGGATAACCGGTCCCATACCTGTATAAGCATCATCTCAAGCAAATAAGGAAATGTTTATGCATACTTAATAATTACTCCTGAAATGCTTCCATACCATTTTATTTAAATACTGTGCTTAGAGGGGTAGTTTATCTTGAACTTATTTGTAGTATTGTGTAAACCATTTGCAATAGTGTTCATATATATGCATCTTTTTAATCTGCATAAATCTGCAAATTTTCTATGTACACTCACATTGTGAATACAGTTGCATTCCATCAGTTTTTGTGCACATTTACTGGAAGAAATTAGAGGAAACATTGGTTGCAGACGATACTTAGGAACTGTTCATATTCATGACCTTATTGTAGACAAGATTTTGGAAAAGTTTAACTGTTATTATTAAGTCAACATTAAAAAATGTTTGCTACGTCCAAACATTAATTGTGATTTATTTTTATTTTTTATTTTTTTTTAGAGGACGGAGTAGTGGAAAAGGGCCCCCTCAATCGGTAAGTAATGACTAGTCCACGACAATTTTTTTTATTCTCCTGTATAAAAAATTATTTTTCTGTTCCAAATTGTTAAAAGAATTCTATAATAGGAAATGTGTTTTCAGAATGTGTCAGTTAATAGAGCTTCTCCAATAGAATCCTGCATTGAAATTTGTTTTTTAGGAGCGCAAACAGATTATTTATTACATTTTTTTTTTTTTTTTAAATTTTGAAATTTCACATGAGGCTAGCCATATTCTTCGTTTCCCAGGGTGCCACAGCCATGTGACTTGTACTCTGATAAACTTCAGTCAAACTTTACTGTTGAGCTACAAGTTGGAGTGACATCACCCCTCCCAGCGGCCGATCAGTAGGACAATGGGAAGGGAGCAAGATAGCAGCTCCCTGTAGATATCAGAATAGCACTCAGTAGTAAGAAATCCAAGTCTGGCTTGGGACTCCTCCAGTTACATGGGAGTGGGTTACCTGAAAGTAGTTCCAATATGTAGCACTGGCTCCTTCTAAAAGCTCAGACTCTGGCACAATGCACTGAGATGGCTGCCTACACACCATACAAATCATGACAGAATCCCTTTAAGTTTACCTACACACTAATGCATTTTTTTCGAATCGGGGAGCTTTTACACATCCCACGGCACATGCACACAACACACAATTTTCCAGGTGTACACATACACACCATTTTTTTTGTTTTATTTCTTTGTGGGTTTTTTTTTTTTTTTTTTGCCTAAAAACATTGATTTATTGCCATTGTGGCTAGTGTAGTTGCTGAATGCACTGTGCAATAGCTTTTGTATGCATTTATTGGATTTTCAATTCTGCATAGATGGTGTTGGTTTGTTTCTGTTCATAAACTGTATTTGTCAGCTAAAATATTCAAACTGTGATTCTGACTGCTGATTACACTAGGTAAAAAAAAAAGCATTGATTTTTAGTGGTTTTATTGGATTTCACATTGTTTGTACCCATGGAAATTGTCTGCTTTTTATCCATTTGGGGGTGTGTAAATCTATGCCTATTGGGCATCAAACTGTTAAACAGACTCTTGGCATTCATATTTAGAACGATTGATGTTGGCAAATTACAATATACGTTATGTGCACGTTATATAATGGGGTAAAATGCATGCTTTGTGGTAATTTTCAGAAATTTCATAAAAACTTAGCATAGCTATGCAGTTTGGTAGTTTGCAGTAGAAAGATGTATTTACCCATTTTGGTTTTGTCAGAATGTGTACTTTTGGAAAATATCTGGTTTTCTAGGGTTCTCTGTACTAATATTGCAGCAGCCAGTGTCAGACATAAAGATTCATATGCACTATTTTCATTTGTGTGCCTCTGTACATCGCATAACTTGGTAAATCTATGCGTTTTGGACATCAAACTGTTCAGTAGGCCCATGACATACATATTTAGAAAGTTTTATGCTGAAATGTTATGGCATGTGGGGCATATAATGGGATAAATTGTTAGATTCAACAGAATATATATTTTCTGGAAATTGGGTTTTCTGGGAGATGCGTTTTTTTTTTTTTTTCTAATTTTCAGAAATTTTTATGGAAACTACTGTGTTTCCTGGGGTAAACCTAATGTTCCAGGATTTTTGGCTTTGGAATATAAAATATGCCGTATTCTGTTGTTTTACAGGTATGGTACCCCCTTATCTGGAAACCCGTTATCCAGAAAGTTCCGAATTACAGAAAGGCCATCTCCCATAGACTCCATATAAGCAAATAATTATAATTTTTTAAAATGATTTTCTTTTTCTCTGTAATAATAACAGTACCGTGTACTTGATCCCAACAAAGATATAATTAATCCTTATTGTAGGCAATACAAGCCAATTGGGTTTATTCAATATTTTAATGGTTTTTAAAATACATAAGTTATGGAGATCCAAATTACGGAAAGATCCCTAATCTGGAAAACCCCAGGTCTCGAGCTTTCTGGATAACCGTTCCTATACCTGTAGTATGTACCAATAGTTTTTTTTTGCATTCTTAAAGGAGATGTCAACCCTAATTTTAATTTCACTTCTAATGGACGCCTTACCCCCACTTAAATGGCATAAGTGCTGCTCCCTCAATCTCCAAAATAGCACAAAATACCGGCACAACAGGAATTGTTTTAGCGGGATAAACCCTGCTGATTTTAATAGTAGCAAACCATGTAACGTTTCAGGGGCACGCCCCTTCGTCAGACAATCTCCTCCTACAGCCTGCACCACCGTATTCTTTTCTGCTCCATTTTGCGTGTCACCTGGCGGCCATTTTGTCTGGTGACATAATCAAGAGCGCGCGCCTGACCTCTTCAAGGATTTTTTTTTTTTTTTTTTTTTTTTTCAAGCTTCTGCTTTTTTTTAAACAAAGTTGTACAGACAGTTTTTTCCTTAAAATGAAACTGTTAGGGCATTAAACAACAATAGAATTAAACTGGAATGAAGTGTACATTGCTTAAGTATGTCAGCAAACACTGTTTAAGCTTGCAAGACTCACTTATAAAATACCTGCAGATCAGATTCAGCAGTGAAAAGTTAAACTTTCCTGCCTGCAATCAGAAGAACGTGTTCCAAAAGAGGGAGCAGAGAGCTTTTGTTTACAAAGGCAGAGTTAGTATAGCAACTGCCTATGCGATCGGCTTATTGGAGGATTGACTGTGGGCGTGGTTAAAGAGTTCAATTGTCTGCTGTGTAGAGAAGAGATTCATCTCAAGTGAGCATGCTCATTAAAACTGCTTGGAACTGGGCATGTGCACCAAGCCAGGCAGACAAGGAGATTCTGAAGGGAGGGGGGAGAGGGGGTTACCCAGCTCTGCAGTGAGAGAAACTCCAAGGGATCGCTGCAGCTTCAGTGTTTGCTTCTGAGGGACAGGAGTGGCAGGTATTTAAAGAGTTCTGTAAGGCATTTCTCTGATAAAATTATTGGTTGGGGGGTTGATATTTCCTTTAATGTTAGGGAACATTTTGCATTGTTAAAGAGACACTTGAAATTTCAACTTTTTCTGTAAAAAAAATTTTTTGGTGATAATGTGTCATGATTAAATTATAATACATTAACCCTTTTACTGCCAGCTGTTTTGGTCAAAGCGGAACTTGTATTGCCAGACATTTTTGAACATTTTGCACTGTTTCACTTTAGGGGCCTTTCCTCGGGGGGGCTTTTAGTTTACCCAGGAAAACAATATATTGTTTTTTCAGAACAACCTAAGCTTTCAAAATATGGTAGAATTTTTGTGTAATTCCAATTCTGTAACAAGATATAGGCTTCTAAATGTCTAAAAATGCAAAAAAATCAAATCAAATCAAAAATCAAATTTTCCATAATATAAACAAACATACTAGAAACAAAAATTATTTTATGCGTGAATATATATAAAACTGATTTGGAAAGTCCCATGTCTCCTGAACGTGCCAATACCAAATATATATAGTTTTATGGAGATTTGTCACTTGTATAGGTCAAAAACTCCCAGCAGTACACTACCAAATTTCCAGAGCACTGCTCCAGAAAGCGGCATACTTTAGATTTCAAGGCCAAAAATTCCAGTAACAGAAGGTTTATCCCAGAAAATTGTACATTTTTGGAAAGAATAGATTCTGGGGAATACAGAATAGGCACAACTGTCTGTCTACTCCAAACTATCAAGTCGCAATGCTTTCCTAAAGTTATTGGTTTTTATCAAAATTTGATTTTTTTTAAAAAAAATTTCTTCAAAGCTTCCAGTCTATAGTATCTTATCTCCTACAGGTCATAAAGTAACCAAATAAAACACCCTAAATATGAACGCCAGGGGTCCATTGAACAGTTTGATGCCCAATATGTATAGGTTTACCTAAGTATGTGGCATGTAGGGGCCCATATGGGAACATACCCCCATATGATCTATCATTTCTGTCATTTCAGCTCCTGCAAAATCAACACATTTACATCATTTATATGTGGGATAAAGCTAGTAAAAAGTACGCTCACCCCAGAAAGTCATATATTTTTGGAAAGTACACATTCCCCCGAATCTATAATGGGTACCCATGTCTTTCTACTCCAAAGTACCAAGCCATACAGCTTTTCTAAATTTAGCAATTTTGATGACATTTCCAAAAATCCCCTCAAAGCTTCCACTTCGCAGCATCTTATCTCCTACATAGTGTTAAGTACCAAGATAAAACACCCTAAATATGAACGCCAGGGGTCCACTGAACAGTTTGATGCCCAATATGTATAGGTTTACCTAAGTATGTGGCATGTAGGGGCCCCAATGGGAACATACCCCCATATGATGTATCATTTCAGCTCCTGCACAATCGACACATTTACATCCTTTATGTGGGATAATGCTACAAAAAAAGTACACTCACCCCAGAAAGTTTTTGGAAATATTATTTTTATTTTTGGAAAGTACACATCTGTAAAGTTAAGTTTGCAGATTTATGACATTTAGAAAATCGCATAAAAATGTTGCAATTTGCCGCATTTATCTCTCACAATTTCTTGATAAAGATCAGATAAAGGCAAATCACCCCAAATAGGAACACCTATGGTCTACTGAACAGTTTGATGCCCAATATGCATAGATATACCAAAGTCTGCGGTATATACTGACCCCAAAATGAAAATAGCGCATATGAATTTCTCGCCTGCCAACTCAGCTTTTGCACACAGAGCCCCCTGTCAGTGTATTATGTGCCAAAACTTCCCCTAACTATACAGAGACCCCCGCAAAACCATATATTTTTTGGAAAGTACACATTCTGACAAATCCAACAAGGGTAAAGAGTCCTTTCTACACCAAAGTACCAATCTGCAAAGCTTTCCTAAAGTTATTGGTTTTTATGACATTTCAGAAAATCACCTAAAAATGTTGCAATTTGCCGCATTTATCTCACACAATTTCTTGCATACAAAGGCAAGTCACCCCAAATAGGAACACCTAAGGCCTACTGAACAGTTTGATGCCCAATATGCATAGATATACCAAAGTCTGCGGTATGTACTGGCCCCGAAATGAAAATAGCGCATATGGATTTCTCGCCTGCCAACTCCGCTTTTGCACACAGAGCCCCCCGACAGCGTATTATGTGCAGTAACCCCCCCCTAACTATACACAGACCCCCAGAAAACCATATATTTGTGGAAAGTACACATTCTGATGAATTCAAAATAGGCAAAGTTACACCTGGCAAAGCTACGCTAAAAACAGATTACGAACACTTATACAGGGATAAAATGCGATAAAACCACAAAAATTGTGCAAATCAATGAAACAACAAAATAAGTCACATGACAGTGTAATTAGTGGTCAGAATATCTGATCCAATAGTCACGCTGTCAAAATAAACCGTTTTTAGGTAAAAGAAACTAAAAACAAAGTGGTAAAATGAAAAAAAAAACAAAACAAAAAAAACCCTAAAGTGTTTGTGTATACATGTGTGTAAGTGTGTATAAAAGTGTGAAAAATAAAAAAAACAACAAAAAAAAACTGCTAAAATGTGTGCTGTGTGTATAAATGTGTGTAAGCGTGTAAATGAAGATCCGATCGCCGCCTCCTCAGTGGGCCGGCGTTCCTGGGGGAAGTAGGAAGCAGCAGACGCGATGCGATCGCGTCTGCTGCTTCCTGGAGGGTCCTGCGAGCAATCGTCTCGCAGGACCCTCATGACAGCCCACCTGGCACATTGCCCATGCACATGCCGCTGCTGCAGAGAGCAGCCCTTAAATGCCAACGACATTTAAGCCCTTTTACTGCCACGGTGTATCCCATACGTCGTTGGCAGTAAAAGAGTTAAAGGAAATTTTGAAAGTTCCTGCCTTTGCGAGGCATGAGTGGAGATCTTGGTCCTCCTGGTGACCTGAGGAATTGTATGTGTTTTCCACTTCAGACTAATCCTGAAATCTTTTATAAGTCAGTTGGGAGGGGGTTTTGACTATTTCCCCATCTTTATTGGCCAAATCTGGTGTTCTAAAGCAGTGAAAGCCAGTATCTTAGCACAAGGAAGCTCGCTGTAAACATGGTTTTACTACAGTGTGGTGGCACTTTTTTCATGTTGGATGTCCACCCCCAGATTGATTTTGAAATTTTTTTTTTTTTTTTTTTAATTTGACTCGAGTTCCCACACTGGCCTCAGTCAGTTGACCCTTTGAACTTGCACCTAAAGCATCAGGCGCTCATGGCAATGACAACATCTGAACACTAGAGGTTTCCCACACAGCTGCATCCAATTTGCGTAGTGTCGGACAGATTTGCATTAGGCGCATTGCCACCTTGGTTTCGTTATGCTGGAATTGTGGTTAAAACATGCCGTGCTTTTAAATCTGCACTTTGCAAGCTGCAGTCGTAAATGATACCGATACAGATGATACAGTTCACCTTTACATTAGCTTTTAGTATGTTATAGAATCTACTTTTTCCTAACAACTGGTCTTTGTTTTTATTTCGTATATTTTTATTTTATTTTTATAGTTTTCACCTATTTGCCTTCCACTTCTGCATTTTTCCAGATCTGACTGACCCCAGCAGGCAAAAACTATTGCTCTGTGTGCTGACGAATGTAGTAATATTGTTAGTTTCTATTATCTTATCTAGTCAGACCCTATCCCATTCATATCCCAGTCTTTCATTTAACCCACTGCCTGGTTACTAAGGTAAACAAGACCACAGCAGCCAGATAGCTACTAAAATTCCAAACTGGAAAGCTGCTAAATAACTGGAAAAAAAAGAAAACCAATTGCAAATTGCCTCAGAATATCAATGTCTGCATCATATTAGATTTTAATTTAAAGCTGAACAACCCCTTTAATGTTGTGTTATTGTCTTACAAAGGGTTAGGAAGCTACTCTGTTTATGCCATAAATGGGATAAAGAGGGCTCTCCATTATTTGAACATTGCTTTTGGGTATGTGTCTGCTACAGTAGAATGAAGCATCTTGGGTATACCGGAATATATCTTTTATTTACCCACTCAGCAAGGTTACAGCCTGATCTTCAATTTAGAAACACTTGATTATGCCAGGTTGATGTTTGGAATTCTCAGGATCCCAGGGTGTGTGTGTGTTTTTTTTTTTTTTTTATAGGGTGATGGAGGACTTGTAGTTTTTTGTGTTTTGTAGTTTTTTTTTTTTGTGTTCTCTGACCCACAGAGAAGTTGAGTTGTCTGCCATGGTGTCTATGTTCCCTTATCAAATTTGATAAAAGGGATTTTCTGTTAAAACAGGATAACATGTTCTTGTAAGGAAGTAAGGTAGCTAACAAAAATGTCATCTGAAGGAGATGCTTTCTCTGTGTTCTTGGGTTTGCAATTAAACAAGACAGTGACCTACATCATTTCTCTTAAAAAAGCAGGAAAGGAAACCATCAAAGCACGCATATTTTATAGTTTAGTTTATCTTTGACATTTAATATCTAACCCCCCCCCCCCCATTACATGCAGTGACCATTGCGACAATAAGATATTTGATTTTAAACAGGTGACCGGTAAATTCTACATAACCCCATTAGTGTATTACATGGAACAGATTATCTGATTTGGTGGCAACAATAACAATACAGGGTTGAATTTTTGGCTAGATAAAGATCAAATTGCACTGTTTTAGTACCGTAATTATATATTAATATTTCTTTTTGTTTTTTACCTTTTCAGATATCTTTTGATGGTATCTATGCAAATATGAGACTGGTCCATATTCTCACATCAGTAGTTGTAAGTTATTTATATAGAAATTTTTTTTTTTCTTTGCGTTTCTGTGGTTGTATGCTGAACTATATTTAAAATAACAGAATTTTGGCTCCTTCCAGGCTAAAATTGTTAAGCGAGTGCTATGCTGCTCCTGGTACAAGTGGCCATGGGTGGTCACATGCATGTGTTTTGCATGGTTACGCCATGTCAATAACCATCAGCTGTGTTGATCTCTGAACACAAGGGACATCCTTTGCATCTTAATTTACTGCACCAAAAGAAAACCATTTTATACTTTGAGGGGTGAAGTGGGTTTGAGCTGCAGTCAATAAAGGAGTATACACATTTTTTTTTTTTTTGCCTTTATTGCACTTCTATTAGTGTTCATTTGTGGGCCTGGGTTCTCCTCTCCACCGCAGAACGTTGTTGGTCACGCGTGATGCTCTAAAAATTGTTGATCGTCTGCGATTTTGAGGATAGGGGTTGCAGGCGATGTACTTAAAGTAAAATTCTTTTCTATGGTTTCCATAGGGAAAGACAAACCTCCCCAGGCAGAACTTTTGGTCAGTGAGTGTAATTTGACATGGTTGTCTTTAAGATGTGTTCTACCCACCTTCTTGAGCTTTAGTTTATAAAGGGAAGAGAAAACAAATGGCCTGGTATGTAGGAGAAGGGAGGGATGTGTCTCCAATAAGTCTGGGGAAAAAAAATTATTATAAAGCACAACAATTCTGTTCTTACTGTAAGAATTATTGGTTATGAGGTTAAACCCTCTAGTTTTGTATTCACTTGCCCTGTTTGTTATACACACAAAACTAATACAATATAATACTTTCTCTCCTCCTCACAGGGCTCAAAATGTGAGGTTTTTGTGAAAAATGGAAGCATATATGAAGGTGTTTTTAAAACTTACAGTCCTAAGGTAAGTTTACTGCAAACAAATCTTTCTGTGGTGTGTTGGTATGTGTTACTGTTAAGGAGAAACTATTGTACCGGGACAGCCTGGTATTCCAAATTAGTAAAACTGGACAGGCCTCTCCTTAATTGACGCGGCGATCAGCCAAACTCCACACCGAAGCCCTGCCACCTGATGTCACAAGCACAACCCCAAGATCTCTAAACCCCCCCCCCCCCCAATATGATATTGCCACATGCCCAGAACAGAAAGTTTGGGACTTAACTGACTACACAATTGTAACTTTTTCAGTGTGATTTGGTGCTTGATGCAGCTCATAAGAAAACTACAGAATCCATTGTGGGGCCAAAGCGTGAAGACATTGTGGATAGTATATTGTTTAAATCATCCGACTTTGTTATGGTGCAGTTTAAAGATATGGATGTGAATTATGCAAGAAGAGGTACTGTGTATATTTAAATTATATTCAGAACTTTTCATTTTTTTTTTCCCCAGCCCCAATTTGAATATAATAAAGGACCAAGAAATAACATTTTCTAGTGTTCTTACGCAAAATTGTGTTTCACAATTTTCAAAAGTACTACATTTTTTTAAAAAAATATATATCATTCCTTTTGGTGGGTTGGTGATAAATTATCTAATTAATTGCCGTTAAGCAAAACCTAAGATGGCTAAACAGAACAGAGTTGATGGCAATCGCATTTATTTTGTACCATTTCTTCCTCAAAACACTTACATGCTGCGTTCCATCCTCGTTCGGTGCTTACATGTGCATGTCTTAGTGCAGCCACCACATGGAAGAATAGAATGTATTTCTTCCTGTGCTCCCTTGCAGTGGACGTGGAAGAACTCCACTACAGGGGAGGGCAGGAAAAACCGCTTGTGATTTTGAGCCATTATTTTCCCAGTGCTAAAACAAGCATTCAGGGCAGTGATCCACATTTTTTTAAAAAATGTTCTCAAATTCATTTTTAATTATCATTCTATGGTTCTCTTAACTGATTATAAATAGTTTATTCCTTTTTTTTTGATAGTGGGGGGGAAAATGGGCATTATGTAATTGTGATTATAATGAACACTTTTTCTTTCAGATGGGTTCACAGATTCTGGTATTGCTTCTAGATTAAATGGTGAGCATAAGGAGAAAGATCTGGAGCCCTGGAATGGGGGTGAAAATCTCATTAGCAGTGCATCTACTGTCAGTGAGGAACTGGATTCTTTAGAAACTGATGTAGTAAGTAACTTTTCTACTACAGAATATCTGCATGTACTCTGAAATTAACCTTAGCAAAGGACTGAAATGTGTAACTGAAGCTTGTTACATACATGCCGCTTCCTCTTTATGGCATCAGCACTAATTTTACACTTGGGAGAATGGTTCCAAAGTGGCTATGTGCAAGGTGAAGGCAAGTTTACGTTCTCCATTAAGAATAAAGTATGCTTTAAAAAAAAAAAAAAAAAAAAAAACAATATTTTTCAGGTGAGCCAATCACTTCACAGGGGCCTCCATTTTCAGCATTGCATTATTAAGTAGGGCTTCTGCTGAACAACTTTTGCCTATTTGTTTTAATTAGAAAATATCTGATTGTTGGTATTTCTCGCTCTAAATAGGGCAAAATGCACACACACATTCTACTTCTGGTTGCAGATGGTATGCATAAAATATATAATACTATTTAATCCATTTGTAAGCAAAAAGTAAATATATATATATTGCATGACACATTTCACACCGATTACGTTTTGGGAAGGTGTTACCCAGTCCCTTTCTCAGGTGAAGGAAGGCACTTTTGCCCCACTTTCTTTGTGGAATGCTTAGAATATAAACAGGTGTGTTTGGGATCATCAAGAGAATCTATGGTAAGCTCTGTTTTAACTCTTTGATAAACACTTCCCTTGGAGGACAGCGTAACATCCAGCTCTTCAGCACTTTAAGAACATTTGACCCTACAAATACTGTGAAAGAGGGCCTATCTCTGCAACACTGTTTACATTCAACAATGTCCTTGAATCTGTGATGCGTTGAGCAGGAAAAAATATAACTGTCCTCCACAGAAGTGGACCAAGCAAGCCAGCTCACCATATATGCCACCCACTGTCTGAATTGATCTGTGCCAAATGCTTTTGAAACAAGAATATTTTATTTAAAAATTCTTAGGGCAAGGTCACGCAAGGCGTTTTTTACTTTGTGTTTTTCAAAACACGTATTTGAGCATATATACAGGTATAGGACCTATTATCCAGAATGCTCGGGACCTGGGGCTTTCCGGATAAGGGATCTTTCTGTAATTTGGATCTCTGTGGCTTAAGTCTACTAACAAATAATTTTAACATTAATTGAACCCAATAGGGTTGTTTTGCCTTTAATAAGGATTAATTATGTCTTAGTTAGGATCAAGTACAGTGTACTGTTTCATTAGAGAAAAAGGAAATCTTAAAATGAATTTTACAGGTATAGGACCCGTTATCCAGTATGCTTGGGACCAATTTGGATCTCCATACCTTTACCATTACCTACTAAAAAAAATCAATAAAACATTAATCAAACCCAATAGGATTGATTTGCATACAATAAGGATTATTGATATCTTAGTTGGGATCAATTACAAGGTACTGTTTTATTATTACAGAGAAAAAAGAAATCCGTTTTAAAATTCTGAATTATTTGATTAAAATGGAGTCTATGGGAGACAGGCTTTCCATAATTTTGGAGCTTTCTGGATTATGGGTTTCCAGATAAGGGATCCCTTACCTGTACACTTATAAAACCACATGTGGCGGATTATATAGTATGGCAACACACCTGCAATGTATAACTTGCTATCCTTCATCTGTTTTACCTTGGGATAACCTGGTCCTGTTAATTGAAACCCAAGCAGTTTCTATTGTTTGTCTGACTTTTGGGCCTATAGTTCTTGAAATTTGGCTGCAGATAAACTATTTTAAGCACATTTATTGCACTTGAATTATGTCCTGACAAAGGGAGGGTTTGTTCCCTTTGAAACATTAATTTTTGAAATTGTACACTAGCACAATAAATGGGGCACACACCCCTCAATTGGTGGGTAGTATTTTGGACAGTTATGAAACCTTTGACATTTTGTCTTTTAGTCAAATGGATGGGATCCAAATGAAATGTTTCGCTACAATGAAGAAAATTATGGTGTTGTGTCAACTTATGACAGCAGTCTGTCGTCATACACGTAAGTCTTGTTTTTACATTGATGTTTGGTTCTCGGCAACCTGGAAAACCAAGACAACCTACAAACCTACATTTTCACAGTATTGTGGTGTAAGGTTTTCTTAGTATTACTGGATTTGTGGAACAAATGGTTCAGTGTTGTAATCCCAGTTGCTTTCTCCTGCTTTTATTTTAATGCACTATACAGGATTTTTAATGTTATTTTTGGTGGTGCTGCTGTAGAAGGATGCTTGTCTTGACAATTTTTAATTTCATTTGGCTAAATTAGTTTTTGCACGTAAAATCTTACATGGAATTATTTGTTCCATATGTAGTCATTGCACATAGTCTTATTCATAATGTGTCTAAAACACTACTGATTCAGATGGAATATTTAAACCAGACCCGTAGATACCTCAAAACCTCATAATTTCACCACCTACATATGTTAAGCATTCCATTATTCTGAGTACAGCTTGGCAGAGGTTTAGGGGAAGTTTTTAAGCAAAATGTGATACTGACACTCATGATTCTTAATTATACAAGAGCATCCATGTCCCTTTAATTGGAACAGAGCATCTGTTTCATGTGGTCTTATCATGTATCACTTTTTTTTTTTATGACCCATATGTAACATGATTTTTTTTTCTTCTTCTGTCTTTTTAATATTTCATATCCTAAATTCTACTTAGTATGTATCGGGGTTTTTTATCCACAGTATTTGCAAATAAGAGTGCAATAAAATTTGCTTTTCTACCTCCAAATTGTAGCGTTCCATTAGAAAGGGATAATTCAGAAGAATATTTGAAGAGAGAAGCTAGGGCAGCTCAGATAGCTGAAGAAATTGAATCAAGTTCCCAGTATAAAGCCAGAGTTGCCTTGGAAAATGATGAGAGATCAGAGGAGGAAAAGTACACAGCTGTTCAACGAAGCCTTATGGAACGAGAAGGGCACTCGCTGAATACCAGGTACAAGCTTGAATATGTAATCTATTAAGTGTGTGTGTGTGTGTAAAATATATATATATATATATATATATATATTATATATATATATATATATATATATATATATATATATATATATATATATATATCTATATCATGAAATAATCCATGGCCGGCACACCCTTAAAATTCAAAAAATTTTTTTATTGAAAACTCATTGTTTAAAAACCAACGTTTCGGTCCTCATTAGGACCTTTATCAAGGATCCTAATGAGGACCGAAACGTTGGTTTTTAAACAATGAGTTTTCAATAAAAAAATTTTTTGAATTTTAAGGGTGTGCCGGCCATGGATTATTTCATGCTAAATACTCAGATTTTGGCTGTGCACCCCACAGAATACTAAAAGCCTTGGAGTGCAGACACCATCAGGACTGATTATATATATATATATATATATATATATATATATATATATATATATATATATATATATATATATATATATATATATATATATATATATATATATATATATATATATATATATATATATATATATATTTTTAAAATCTGGTCTGTAGTCATGGCCATATGTGACACCTGTCTCCAAAATCTAAATTCTAACATTTATCTTGGTATTATATCAACCTTTATTAGAATAAAATATGCATGAGTGTGCAGCTAATTTGTATGTAATTCACACTTATACTTCTGTTTTAAGTCTCTTCCAAGCTGTGCATTTTCAGTTTGTTTGTTTTTTTTTTTGTTTAAGTAGGCGTGTCAATTTATATATCCTTCAGTCATCACTGGTGCTGTTAACCCATTGCTTTTTCCTTGATGCCCTAGTCCATATTCTTAGGCATAGAGGGGGGCAGACAGTGGCCTTCACTTTCCTTTTAGCACTCGTGTTCTCCCTCCCTCCTCAGTGTAATTGTGTAGCATGGGCACTTTCTGGCACATAAACAAGATTTTGGATTTATACAAAGCATGGCTTAATAACAGTGCCCACAAAATGGTGGCTGCCTGCTTGCTGTGATTCTGTAATTCTAAGACCTAAAGGAAACAAGATTTATATTTTATATAGTGTAAGTGAAGTTTATTTCGCTTGACAAACCCAATATAAAAGCATTTTGAATCATTTCTTAGGGTGACAGTTAACCTGCTATTATTCTTTCCATAGGCTGCAATGAGACTAGGATCAAGCGTAATAACTAAAATCCTTGAATGCTGCAGGCAATAATAGGCAGGGAAGGAACATACTAATCCTGTATCACACTCCCTATCAATAATACAGTTATAGTATTGGTGACAGTTCCCCTTTTTAAATCTACTAAACAATCATTTAAACATGACATAAACCCAATAGGGTTTTTTTGTTTTTTTTAATCTCTGATAAGGGTTAATTTATATCTTAGTTGGGGTCAAGTAAAAGGTAATGTTTTATTACAGATACAAAGGAAACCTACTTTTAAAAAAATTATTTGATTAAAAACCCTCTAGAACAGAGGTCCCCAACCTTTTTTTTCAGTTGAATGTTGCTCACAGGTATAAGTGTTCCAAAAAAGGTTCCAGAGGTGCCAAGTAAGGGCTATGATTGACTATTTGGTAGCCCCTATATGGACTGGCAACCTATAAGAGGCTCTGTTTGGCAGTACACTTGGTTTTTATGCAACCAAAACTTGCCCAAAAGCCAAGAATTCAAAAATAAGCACCTGCTTTTTTGAGGCCTCTGGGAGCAACAGCCAAGGGGTTGGTGAGCAACATGTTGCTTGTGAGCCGCTGGTTGGGGATCACTGCTCTAGAGGATGTTCTTCCTGTAAATCAGAACTTTCTGGATAATGGGATTCTGTATATCTGATCCCATACTTGTGTGTGTGTGTGTGTGTGTGTGGGGGGGGGGGGGGTGTGGTTAAAGGTAGATATACAGGTACATTTCATTTTGAAAATAAATAACAATTACATTTTCATTCATAGATTTTAAAACATAGGTAAAAAGAAAATTGTGCCATGTACAAAAGTTTGGACACCCCTCTACTACTTAACTCATTAGGCCTTAATAGCCATTTGGAGTTGTCACCAAGTTACCATTGCAGAGCTTATTAAAATCCTTTAAACTTTGGATTACTCTCTAAGCAGAGTCAGAATCTGAAATCTGCCTGATAAAACTGTAATTTATAAACCACATCCAAATAAAAGCATAAATGTTATCGGTATAGCTCTGTCCTGCCAGAATACAAGCTCAACTTGTGAAAAGATCCAGTGTACATGAGCAACAGGACAGTGCAGTTTGAAGGCAGCTCTTGCTTGATATCATGTAATTTGTCCATACAAACTGTGTGTGTGTGTGACCAATATCTTTAACCTGGCATCAGCTTGTGGCTGCTATGCCCTGATACAGTGACGCTAACTGACAAAGTAATCGCTAGTCTAACTTGTTTGAAACTTGTTGAAAAAAGACCAGAGTCCATCAAGTTCAACCCATCCAAGTAAACCCAGCACACACAACCCACACCTCCATAAAAGGCGACTAAATTAGTCTGGCAAGATCTGTTAAGCATAAAACCATGCTGGCACAAACTTATAGTATTGTGAACTGCAATGTATTCAAGTACCCTATCCCTTATTACCCCTTCCAAAAGTTTTCCTACTACTGATGTTAGACAAACAGGCCTATAGTTTTCAGGCTGAGAACGGGATCCCTTTTTAAATAACGGCACCACATTAGCAATTCGCCAGTCTCTCCGCACCATGCCAGACCTCAACGAATCCTGAAAAATTAAAGGAACAGTAACATCAAAAAATTAAAGTGTTTTAAAGTAATTAAAATATAATGTGCTGTTGCTCTGCAAAAAACTGGTGTTTTTGCTACAGAAAAGCTACTATATAAATAAGCTACTGTGTAGCCATGGGGGCAGCCATTAAAGCTGGAAAAAAGGAGAAAAGGCACAGGTTACATAGCAGATAACTAGTAGATAAGCCCCATATAATGGGGGTTTATCTGTTATCTGCTAAGTAACCTGTGCCTTTTCTCCTTTGAATGGCTGCCCCCATGGCTACACAGCAGCTTACTTATATAAACTATAGTAATCTTTCTGAGGCAAACACACCAGTTGTATCAATGCAGGGCAACAGTACATTATATTGTCATTACTTTTATACACTTTCATTTTTTGGTGTTACTGTTCCTTTAAGTGAAGAGGCTTGGCAATCGCAGCGCTCCGGTCATTTAATACCCCTGGGATGAATCCCATCTGGTCCTGGACCTTTGTTTACCTTTACATGTTCAAGTCTCTGTTGAATTTCCTCCCGAGTGACCCATGCGTCAGTAGCTTAATTACTAGAACTGGGCATATTAAAAGGGAAGCCTTCATTAGCTGGCTCCTCAGATGTATAGACAGATGAAAAATAAGAGTTCAAAATTTCTGCTTTTTCCCCGTTCTCATCAACCAACTTACCCCTCCGTGATAATAAGGTTCCCACCCCTTCTTGCTTCATTTTATTACTATTCACATAATTAAAAAATAATTTTGGATTCTTTTTACTCATATCCCTTTCCATCTCTATTTTAGCTTGCCTGATAGCTTTTTTTGCATGCTTTATTTGCTTCCTTGTACCTGATGAAAGTTTCTGCTGTCCCAGCTAACTTGAATGCTTTAAAAGCACGTTTTTTTCTTACCAACCTCGAATACTTTTATTCAGCCATAAAGGTTTTACTTTGCAATGCCTCTTCTTGCTTACAAGGGGAATATACTGTTGTGTATACCTGCAAAGCAATGTTTTAAAGATGTTCCATTTTGCTTCTGTATCTAACCCTATGAAAAGCCTTTCCCAGTTGACACATTGCAGAGATGCCCTTATACTGGCAAAGTCTGCACGTCTAAAATCGAGCGTTTTAATTACTCCCTTTATAGTCTCTGCAGCATTAACTCAAAGCAAGACCATGTTGTGATCACTGTTCCCCAAATGCTCACCCACACAAATGTTAGAGACGAGTTCAGTATTATTAGATATTACCAGGTCCAAAATAGAGTCATTCCTAGTAGGTTCTTGAACCGCCTGAAATAAAGTTGTCATTTAGCGTATTTACAAACCTACTAGCTTTTTCTGACTTGGCCACCCCATTACTCCAGTCAATGTCTGGATAATTAAAGTCCCCCATAATAACAACAACTTGACCCAGTTGTGAAGCCTGGGTCTCATCCCCCTCATCTATACGGGGTGGTTTATGGCATATACCAATGATCATTTTCTTTGTGACCTTCAGCCCTACTGAAATTTCTACCCAAAGAGATTCAACATTTCATTGGTAATGTCTTTATTACATGGCTTTATATCTGACAAACCCCTCCACCCTTTTTAATCTCTCTGTCCCTCCTAAAAAGTGTATAACCATTTAAATTCACAGCCCAGTCGCATTTATCATCCCACCAGGTCTCAGGTGATACCAATTAAATCATAATTTTCAATACATGCAATAGCTTGCAGCTCCCCAAATTTACCCGACAAGCTTCGCGCATTAGCCAGCATGCAGCGGAGATTACTACTTCTCCCTCTGATGTTTACATTAGCTAAGGGAGAGTTGGAGCTAAGGCAAATATTAGACTGTTATCCTTGTAACTGAGGCTCCTTATCCGATAAACTATATGCCCCCCTCACTCCTCCCCCACAACCCTTTGCTAGTCCAACTGCCCCGTCTACACTAGCTTTCCTATAGAACTCTAGCTCACCCACCCATATTGTGGTTGTAGTTAAAAATTGCTTGGTTAAATTGCATTGGCAGGTTACAGCCAGACTAAGCAGAATTTGGTGCAAAATTAATGATGGAATAAACAACCTGTTAAATATTTGGGGTGGATCAATTATGCCAACGTTGTTTGATTTGAAAGGAAGGATGGTTTCCACTTAATATACTAGAATGTTATAATTTCTGAAATAAAGTTGCATAACCGTGCATTAAGATTTTGCATGTAAAAATAATTTAACAGAATTTTTAAAGGGTGACTCAAACGTTTGCATTCAAGTGTGTATCTGTATGTATGTGCAAAGTCAAAAATATATATGGAATATATGAGATGAGCTGAAACAATCAAGGGAAACTCTTAGATGCTTGTCACTAAGAGGAAATACTAATGGAAATCTGTATTATATATATATATATATATATATATATATATATATATAAATATATAAATATATAAATATATAAATATATAAATATATAAATATATAAATATATAAATATATAAATATATAAATATATAAATATAAATATAAATATATATATATATATATATATATATATATATATATATATATATATAAAGTTCAAAGTATCGGCACTCACCAACCAGGAACACCAATGTCCGGGTGCTAACCATAAAATAGTATAAAGTCTCGCAGAAAGCACTCCAGGAAAAAATAAAAAACAAAAAAGTTTATTTAGACCCAAATGTCTACGCGTTTCGATCCATGCCGGATATAAATATATAAATATATATATATATAATATAATATTATATATATATATATATATATATATATATATATATATATATATATATATATATATATATATATATATATATATATATATATATATATATAATATATATATATATATATATATATATATATATATATATATATATATATAATATTATATATAAATATATATAATATTATATATAAATATATATAATATTATATATAAATATATATAATATTATATATAAATATATATAATATTATATATAAATATATATAATATTATATATAAATATATATAATATTATATTTTATATTATATTTTTATATATATATATAAATATATATAATATTATATATAAATATATATAATATTATATATAAATATATATAATATTATATATAAATATATATAATATTATATTTTATATTATATTTTTATATATATATAAATATATATAATATTATATTTTATATTATATTTTTATATATATATATTATATTTTTCTATGATGGTTTTGTAGAGAAAACAAGTACATTCCACCAGTGCAGAGGAATAAAGATGCCATGTTATGGACAACTCACAGTGGGAGGCAAACTTCTGCAAGGATTGGACAGTCTGGATCAGGGCCCATTCCTTCAAGGACAGGATCCCATTCTTCTGACTACAGCCCCAATGCTGGAGCTGATCAGAGAGTCATAAATGGAGGCAAGTAATTCATTAGCTGATCAAGGTTTTTAAAAAATATTTTTTAGTACATTTACAAATGTACTGTTTAAGTAGTATACTGTTGAATGGTAAGTGTTTTTATTTAGGGTGGTAGCTATAACATGATTTGATATGCTATTTCCTTTTGATTTAAGAAATACATACACATGCTGGTCTTCCCTAGGAAGAAAGTGGCATTGAAAGTTAAACTAAAAGGGGAGAAAGTAATTGAAAAAGGGTCAATTTAAAGTAACCTTTTGTGTAAATTAATGTACATTTTATCTTAATTATGGTGCATAAACTGTGTGAAATATGAGTCTTTTTGTAGCATAAAATATCTTTTGCTTCTCTTAAGACGTGCGAGAAACCATTTCCCCTCTGTTGTATTTTACTTTTTTTCTGTTGACTTGTTCCCTACCCCTTCATCTCATTATTTTTTTTTTTACTTTCTTTTATTATTACTTTTCCTTCATCTCATTTGTTCTGTCAGGTGTTCCCTGGCCATCGCCTTGTCCATCTCCTTCTTCCCGCCCACCTTCTCGCTACCAGTCAGGTCCCAACTCTCTTCCACCTCGGGCAGCCACCCCTACAAGGCCGCCCTCCAGGCCCCCTTCGCGGCCATCCAGGCCCCCGTCTCACCCCTCTGCTCATGGTTCTCCAGCTCCTGTCTCTACTATGCCTAAACGCATGTCTTCAGAAGGTACAACACCTCTGTTTTATTTTTTTTATTTTTTTCCCCTTTGTATTGTCAGTTCCATCATGCCTACAGCATAGGGAAACCATGTCTTCCATCTATAAGATGAGAGCATGATAGGTCTAGATTCATGCTGTTGTGATGGGTAAATATCAAAACATTTATAATCCCATTTCATCTTCTCCTTTGGTTTTCTGTGGCTCTTTTTGACAACCCTTAATTTTTGAGCCAAAAATGGCTTTAAAACTAAAATGCAAAATGTAAGGCATGTTTCATCCAATTACCTTAAAGGGATACTGACTGAATTTTTATTTTTATTTATTTTTTTTAAATTAGAATTTTGCCGTAAAATTGTTTTCCTACTGCTTTTTCATTACTAATCAGATTCCCCTCCCTCCCACATTTCTGTATTAGGGGCTGCCATATTAATGCTCAGGAGTCCGTTAGCATTAGAAGCTATAACTGACAGGCTGAGAAGGGACAGTCAGGTTTAGGAACGTCAAGTAGCCATTAATTACAAAAGCAAATCTATCGGTGAAAAATGATCAAAATGACCCATAGGTAACTTTAAATGTACATTAATTTTTTGAAGTCTAGTTTTTTAGTGTCAGTATCACTTTAAAAAAAAAAAAAAAATAGCAGTACCTGGAATTTAAGAGGTTTTTTTTTTTTGTTTTTTTTTTAAAAGAAACCTTATCTGCAATTTGTTGTTGTTTGGTTTTTTTTATTAATTTTTCCTCCTGTTTAAGGCTTCCATTTGTTGTATTTTCCTTATAAATAAGCATGGTCCCAGACCATGCTTATTTATAAGGAAGAACATGATTTTGGGCTCATACACAAGAAAATGCCATAGGCAGCATATTTCTTGTTGAAGTGGCTGTTGGCAGCTACAGGCATTTGAAGTTGTGTGTTTTTTTTTTTTTTTTTTTTTTTTTTTTTGTTTTTCTTGAGGGGACAATCTTACAAATATGCAATTGGCCTAAATTGGTAAGAAATCCTCTATTTTTCTGTGGTGCTACACACAGAAAAGTGGATATCCTACAGTGGCCCAGTCCAAGCTCTGATGTCGAGCATCATCTGACTTACATGCACAGTCTGGTCCAAATTGCAAAGCTGTCCCAAAATATGACCTGACGGTCTGTACAGACGGCTGTATGTAGGTAATTTTTTTTTATTCTACCTGTAGTTATTAGAGAATTTTACTGACTTTGGACTTGCTTGCTGTAATCTCATCCCCCACCTTTTGTCTTTAGCATATGGCTAAATGGCTCCTATTTTAGTTATAGCTGTGTTTTGATTGTCATATATACATTCCTTGTCAATAAGCCTCACCTCCCATTTTGAAAAAACCTAATAAAAATTTATGAATAAAATATGGTTAAGCTTAGTAACTTAATGTAAGTCATATGACTTTAAGTTATTAAGCTTAACCATATTTTATTCATTCATTTTGTCTTGCTTTGAGTATACAGCATAACGAATCCTTCAAAAACTATGCAAAGCGCTCTCGGGAGGCCAGGGCCATTCACAAAAACAATAATGTAGGCGATTGGGAGGCATCATTTATTGACCCAGCCACCTACAGCTGCTGTGCTGTATTGCTTTGCCTTTAATTTCCCTGACAATTGCCTTTATAAATAGTTGCCAGGGCAATGCATAATATGCTATGTAGGTACTTGTTTGTGCACTTTTAAATTGTGCATAGTTCTATTAGATAACAGAGTTGCTTTAAAGGTGTCCTTCTTGTAAAAGGCAAAATGTTAAAATGTGGTTACTTAATACTTCAGGTCACAGATCACAATCTCAGTTTAAGATTTGTTCCTTAAAATTAGACTGACAGACTAAGGTGTATGTTTAATGCATATATATTATTACACCCAGCCCCACTTCTTCTTTTTTTTTTTTTTGCTTTTTAAACAAAACAAAAAATCTAACACTGTATAAACATTCTTATAAATAAGCAGCTGACTGCACTCCTTTCTCATATTAGTAGTCTGTCTGGACTGTGTATGGGCCCAAAACAATGTTATCAAGTGCAACTGATTAGTTGAGGACAGCTTTGGCCTATAGATAAAGTTTGCATCCAGTGGGACTGCACAGGTCCTCCCCCACCTCTATTCAGTCTGATTTGTCCATCCAGCATGGGCAGACTCGGTTCAGTTGGCAGCACTGTGAAGTAACAGCCAGTGTTCAGTGGCTAATGTCACTGGTGACTGGCACGTTTGGTCTAGAATAGTGGTAATTGTAGGGGGAATTCTGCAGGGTACTTTAAAGCCTTTTAATGTTTTGCATGTAAATCTTGTTTGCCTCCATTCCTGTAGAAGTTAGTGAACTGCAAGCAATAAAGAAATCTTTGATAATGTTGATGTCTGCAAAACTATATTAATTTGCTGCTATGATATTTACAATTGCTTGATTCATATGTATAGGTTTAAAGGCAACACTTTCTATGCTTAAACACTTGGTCTTTTCTTTGTACTAGGGATGCACCAAAACCAGAATTTGGTTCGGTATTCGGCCAGGGTTTGGTCCTTTTTGGCAGGGTTCAGCCGAATCCACGGTCCTGGGTGAACCGATTTGGAAGGTTTAAATGTTTGCGTTAACACGAAAGCAAAATATTTGCCCCCTCCGGGTTTGGTTCGGTATTCGCCTGAATCCCTTGGGTTGGATTCAGGGGTTCGGCTGAACCCAAAAAACTGGGTTCGGTGCACCTCTACTTTGTACCTTTTTTTTGAGAGTCTGATTAATTATTTTGTATTTTAGGACCTCCAAGAATGTCTCCTAAGGCACAACGGCATCCTCGTACCCACAGAGTTTCTAATGGTAGGGGCACAATCTGTGGAGGCTTAGAATTTGTTTCTCGCAATGAACCTGGAGAAGTGTCTGCACAACCCGTAGCTCGAAATAGTTCCTCTGGTGGAACGTGGTCTTCTGTTGTAAGCGGAGGCAAGTTTTAGAATTGTTCTTTTGTAAACTTTTACAGGCAATCTTTAAAAAAACAAAAAAAAAACTTATTATAAGAAGATGATTGTTAATGTTACCATATAAATCTTTGCTCAGCAAATACTTCAGCTCTGCGTGATCTTCGGGAGGATGGGAGACTCTAAGATTAAGTTTTGTAAACCAGCATCGAAAAAAGTATTATACCATAGCTGCCAGCAACAAGTTGAATCGTGAAGAAGGATTTGAACAATAAGGCTGCTATAAACACCAGTAATATTTTCCCCCAATATGGCTGCGCCAAAGAGAGGTGCCTCTGCGGCCTACCACTGTTTCAATCCCACAATTAAGACTATACAAATTTAGAGATCTGTGGAATACATAATTTTTTTTATTTTTTATTTTTTTTTAAATTTGACTAAATACTGAAATGAATCTTATCTTAATTAATGTATTCAAATCTGAGAAAAACATAAGTGAACCAAAAATTGTCGCATTGAATTATACAGGGCTTTTAATGCCATACTCTTCAGGTTTTTGAATTGGTTTGACTGAACACTAAGATTCTGAATCTTACAAAAAGTGCCAAAAGTACTGCAAATAATGAAATTGGAGCCTTATTTTTGTTCTTTCTTTAATATGAGCTTTTTTTTTAAGCTGTATTGAAAACAATGGTCTGTTCATTTAATTGATGTATGCGTAAAACACTGGAACATAAGACACTAATAGTGGTGGCTCTCTTTACATTTCCAGCAATTGGAACCATTTTGGATGCCCAGTTACTTGTTGTGCTTCCCATTCTTTGAGTTGCCCTTTATGATCGAAACATCTTGTGTTCTGTATCCATAAAGATGTCTGCCTCATGCTATGGATTTAAATGTCTGTAGTGTACCTTGTTTACCATTCTAGTCTTGTTATATTATAACTTATTGATATTACAGAACAGAAGATTAGCTTCTTAGCTGGTTGGCTAATCTCCTGTGTGGATATCTGAAATCTCCTGCACACTGATACTTACGCCCACACTGCATGTAGTATTTATAGATGTTTGTCACTTAGTTATGTTATATTAATATTTTTTTGTGTAAATGAGAAATATATATACATACATACATACATACATACATACATACATACATACATACATACATACATACATACATACATACATACATACATACATACATACATACATACATACATACATACATACATACATACATACATACATACATACATACATACATACATACATACATACATACATACATACATACATACATACATAATATTCCAAGGATTGTGCGCACTCCAATTCCAAATGTTAAACTTTATTCATGGATAATCGCATACGTTTCGGTCATGGTCTAAGACCTTGTTCACGATGTTATACCCTTAATATAAATTACATACAATAAAACTTTATATACAAGATTAATCCCACCCACTGGTCACATGTCAGCCAACCGGCCCCACCCCCCTCCCCAGACATTAACCATGTCATCAAAGGGGTGCGGGAAATCCGTATGAGGCACAATGACTACTAAACTTCCCTGCATAATACTACCTCAAGTCAATGAATGATATTAAATGATATTAAATTAGGGTGCTTTAGGTGCCAGACATGCATATCCTGCCGTTATGACACCTGGTGAGACTTTTACACACCCACACACGGGACAGAGATTTAAAATACGGCATCGGATTACGTGTACCACAACCCATGTAATTTACCTTGTCACATGCCCGTGTGGGCTTTCGTACGTTGGTACAGGTTGCTACTCCAACGTGAATCCTTTTGGATTAGAAAACTTGATACACTCACCAAGGGGGCTAAATGAGTATTGTTCTCTGCATTGTTTTTTGCCAGTTAGGTGACTTTAAGTGACTTGAGGTAGTATTATGCAGGGAAGTTTAGTAGTCATTGTGCCTCATACCTGTGTGAATAGGGATTTCCCGCACCCCTTTGATGACATGGTTAATGTCTGGGGAGGGGGGTGGGGCCGGTTGGCTGACATGTGACCAGTGGGTGGGATTAATCTTGTATATAAAGTTTTATTGTATGTAATTTATATTAAGGGTATAACATCGTGAACAAGGTCTTAGACCATGACCGAAACGTTGATGTAAAGTTTAACATTTGGAATTGGAGTGCGCACAATCCTTGGAATATTGTATACATGGAACAACCGTTTTGCAGCACCCAGAGAAACTATGTGAAATATGAGTGATATGGGAGTGCGGACTATTCTGTAAATTTTATATATATATATATATATATATATATATATATTTTTTTTTTTTTTTTTTTTCCTTTCTACAGTTCAAAGGTTATCTCCAAAGACACACCGGCCGAGGTCTCCAAGGCTAGGAAGTCATGCACCAGGTTCAAATGTGTCATCACCCCAGCCTAGTACAGTACCTCCCGAGTCGGTTTCTATGCCAGTGCCTGCCGCATCCCCTACACCTGCTAGCCCTGCATCTAACAGAGCCGTTACTCCCTCTTGTGAAGGTACATTGTTGACATTTTACTATTTTATTTCTAGAAATTAAACTTTCTTGTTTAAAAACTTTTCTTGAACCAATTCTGTAAAATCTTTTAGGGTCAGTAGAAGACTGAAATGATGATGGGTCTGTTAGCTTAAAGACTACTGTGGGCCACGCACGGGCAAAATAAATTTGTGAATGTTAGAGTTCGCCATTTGATAAATATGCCCCTAAGGGTGATGGCATATGGTAGAGATTTGTTGCCTGCAGTAGTGCAGATTTAACCTTGGGCGACAAATCTTAACCTTAGATTGCCACAAGTAACAGGCTTTTCTTGCAGCAATCTTGACTTAATCATCTGGCTTTATATGAAGGGAGGCAGTTGGCCAAAGAAATGTTTGTTTCACTTGCAATCTGATCATAACCTTCATATCACCTCCCACATGGTAACTATAACCTCATTGTAACAATAGGTGTGGACTAAAGGTGGCCATATACAGGCAGATTTAAGCTGCTAATTCTAGACCTTTAGATCGTTTCGCCAGTTTATCTGCCCATGTATGGGGACCCCCGATAGCCCTACCTAACTGATATCTGGCTGAAAATTGGCCAGGTGTCGACTGGGCAGGTTTGATCCAAAGATCGAATTGGCCCAATATTGCCTACCTTAGGTGGGCATATTGGGGGGGAAAAGATCTTATCATATATGTCCACCTTAAGGATATGCAGAAAAAGCAATTGACCGGCACAACAAGTGTGATGCAAGCGGGGCTCCTGCGTGTTTATTTAAGAATAACAGCAATGTTTTGGGGGCGTACCCCTTCGTATCCTTAAGGATATGGGCACACAGACCTTTTGCTGAACTTCTCTTGGCCTGCGTTTTTTTCTGCAGGCTGAGAAGAGGAACAGCTCCCTTACGTATCTTTGTTTACTTGCACTTAGTACAGTTTCCATTTGAGTGCAAGTACGTGGAGTGGAGGTCAGCCTAAAAATGCCTGCTTTAGTGGTTTTCCAGCCTGACCACTCTATTTTACCTGGACTTGAGTGGAAGATGAACAGAGCTGCGTAAAGAGAACTGTAGTTTGTTCATAAGTAGGTAAAGCTAAATAGAATATGATCTGATCATGTTTGTGGGAGCAAAAATTACATTTCATAGGAAATGATCCATGTGTAGGGCTTTAAGATGAAGATAAACCTATTCCAATGTAAAACTTAATATGCAGTTTTTGACAATTTCTGGTCCTTATTTGTTGACGGTTAATGTCAGCGTATAGCCAGATTTAAAGAAGGTTATTAGTGTTAATAGCCCCAGACCGTAGTCATCTTTGTTCCTCCCATATGGTATATTGTCATTGTCTATCAACTAGCCCTGTAGCAGGCAGCTTAGCTACAGCTGCAATTATAAAGAATCAAATCTGTGATTTAGCCACAAGTTAGACATCTTTTAGCCTGGCATCTGCTTGTTGCTGTGAACAGTGACATATCAGAGGAAAAGCTAGTAGGCACACACTCTGTGAATGTCTGAGATATTGGATGATGCCAGAGAAAAGCTGTGTCAAGACTGCTCAGTTCTGTTGCTCATGCGCATTGGATCATTTCAAAAGCTGAGTTTGTATTCTGGTAGGTCGTGGTTTGTACGTTAGTTTTATCATGCAGAGGAGATTATAACCCTGTACTCTGACATTCCCTTTGTAGCTAAGGATTCAAGACTGCAAGATCAGAGGCAAAATTCCCCAGCTGCTTGCAGAGAAAATAGTAAACAAAGTGAATCTAGTTGTAGTAAAACTGAAAACAAAGGTAGGTTCAGTATGCTGTCTCATTGATTGGTTTGAATGTTCATAAGCAAGATAAGTGGGAAGTCGTAGTCAAATTCTTATGGTTATTGTTTGCATTCTTTATTATGTATTGTTTGTTTGGGCCTCCCCTCTTAAATTAGGAAAGTTTATTTCTTACATAAAAACATACACAGTGCATATTAACATCCAAAATTCTGGCTGAGATGTGAGTCAAAATTGTGTGCCAACAAACTTCACATTAATAGAACAATCTTTTTCCATTTACATAATAAAAATGTGCAGCTAAGAGGGATTTACCTCCGTCATCCTGCTGATCCCTCACTTCTGCACAGGTTTCCTTATATGATGTCATGCATAGTATTGGCAGCAGACTTAACTCCTATTGGCTGTGTTTCCTGTCAAATCGAAAATAACAGCATATCACAAATCTAACGCACGGAGTTAGTTTACCTATGTCATATCGAGGGAGAAATTAACCAATGACCTTTCAGATTATGCAGCTGGTTAGAGTGCACAAGCAACCAATGAATTGATCCAACAGGAAAAAAGTAAGGGCAAATCCTGAATGTGGTGATGTAAACGTATAGGAAATGTCAGGTTCAAAACAGGCCACGCCCATCCCTTTAGAAAACTGGTCAGACACCCAAGGACTGATTTAACAGGTATTTTATGGAAAATGGATTTTCTTCTAATACGCTGAGAGCATTGGTGGTGGTTTAATAATAAGATTTGAACATTGAAGGCGAGCAACACCTTTAAGAGTACACTAAATCTGTAAATTTTTAAGTTGTTTTTTCTGAATACTGTACAGTAGGATTCCCCAACATTTTTTACGCATGAGCCACACACAGATGCAAAAAGTGTTGGCAAACAACACAAGCATGAAAAAAGTTCATTGGAGATGTCAATAAGGGCTGTGATTGGCTATTTGGTTGCCCTATGTGGACGGCTAGCCTGTTAGATGCTCTGCTTGGAGTACAACTGTGTCTCTGTACTTCCAAAACGTGCAGCCAAGCCACAAATTTTTAATTTATACTTTAAGGCCACAGGGAGCAACATGAAAGGGGTGGCGAGCAACATGTTGCTCACAAGACACTTCGTTGGGATCATTGCTGTACAGGTATGGGAACGGTTATCCAGAAAGCTCTGAACCACTGGAAGTCTCTCTCTTATAGACTGCATTTGAATCTAATAATTCAAATTTTTTTTTTTTTGTCTATTTTAATAATAAAATGGTACCTTGGGAATCTCAACTAAAATATAATAAGCTATAAGAGATAATAATCCTTATTGGGGGCAAAACAATCCTATTGTGTTTAATGTTTAAATTTATTTTTGGGTTGACTAAAGGTATAACGATAAGTTTCCATACCTGTACTGAGTTCAAACCCTAATTTGGGTATTCTGATTTGAGGAAAATTGCGTTGGTTGTGGAAAAAACTTGTCATGTTAAGAATTTTCCTTTAGCGAAAGAGCTCTAAAATAAAAAAGCACAACGTGAAATTTTTTTTTTTTTTAGCAGATGTCTTGGGGGACATGAGCTGAAAATGAAGTTGCATTTAAAATTTAAAAGGGATCTATAGAAAAAATTAAAATTTTAAGCCTCACCTGACTGAAATACTATGCTTCTAATCAATTAAAAATTCTGTTCTGTTTCTGAAATTACTAAGTTACTCTTCAACCTCTCCTCTCATCATTTGTCTCCATTCTCTCTCTTCATGCAGTAGGTTGTCTGGTTTTGATTTAACAGTGGAATAAACCTACTTGTATTATAATGTAGCCACTTTATACCTCCTTAATATTGGAGTTATTACATTACACAGATATGGGATCTGTTATCTGGAAACCCAGATATTCAGAAAGTTACAAATTATGGGAAGGCCATTTTCCATAGACTCCATTTGAATGAAATAAATCAAAATTTAAAAGATTTACCCTTTCTCTGTTATAATAAACCTGTACCTTGTATAATATATAATTAATACTTATTGGGGCAAAACAATCCTATTGGGTTTAATGTTTAAATGATTCAATTTTAAATGTTACTGTTCCTTTATGTCTAGTAAAAAATAATAATTTATGGCAATATAATGTACTGTGCCCCTGCAGTGGTAAAAACTGTTTTGCTTCATGACTATAGTTTATTAAAAAAAAAAAGAAATTGCCATGAAGGCAGCTATTCAAGCACATGATACATAGTAAATAAGCTGTGCAGAAGCAGAATCCCACTGTATACTACAGAGCTTATCTGGTATGTGCTATGTAACCTGTGTCTTTACTCCTTTTCCAGCTTGAATGGCTGCCTCCATGGCTAACCAGCAGCTTATTTATATAAACTAAAGTTTCTAAAGCAAAGGCACTAGTTGTACCAGTGCAGTCCAACAGTACATTATATTTTAATTACTGAAAAACACTTTCATTTTTTGGTGTTTCTGTTCCTTAAAGGTATGGAGATCCAAATTATGGAAAGACCCCTTATACAGAATGCTTGGGACATGGAGCTTTCTGGATAACAGGTCACATACTAGTAGTCCATGTAGAATCTATTTCACTAACCATTTAATAACATTTACAGAGACTTTGAACATGTTTATATTTCCCTCCCTACTTAAATTAATTAACTTAGATTTTCTTGTTTTAAACTAGTATCTCCAATGGCTTCCGAACAAAGGAAACAGCTTGATGATTTAAAGAAATTTAAAAATGATTTTAGGGTAAGTTTCATGGACTTTTTTTTTTTTTTTTTGTACAATTTTATATCTCAAAGGTTATGCTGCATTCAGCACATATGCACACCATCTTGGACCCTATTTCACAACTGTCTTTGTCTTTAATGTAGAATTGAGAGGCACTTACTATGAGATGCTCATCCTCAAATTATCTTTTTCACTTTTATTATTATTGCTAAGTTAAGCTACAGACCCTGGAAAATCTCTAAAGCTGTGTTTCTAAACATTGCTGTATAAAACTCCCAAGGCCTGTAGGGCTGCTTTACATGGGAATTCCTACGCTTCCATATTCTTCTGTCACTATATAAATTTAAGGCATATTGAGTTATTTCCAACTCTACTCTGCAGAATTTTAAGGGCATATGTCCTGCTGACAATGTATTTTTTTATGCTTATTATCCCCATTACATCTTGAGGTACTAAGGTAGTAATACAGTCTGTCATTTCACTTAACCCTGTATGTGCTGCATTTTTTCTTTAAAGCAAAACTATACCCTTGGACATTGAAGGTCTGTCTAAAAATAATGCATCGTCTAAATAAACCATTTGAGAGTTCATTTTCCATTTATATTTAAATTAAATATTTTTTGCCACAGGTAACATATCTACACACATCTGCAATCTGCTTATGAAAGATCCTCTTTAATAGGCAATTATTATGGTAGTAATTGTGTGGTATTGTGGCTGATTTAATTGGTTCTGTTAAGCTCTGGCTAAAATTAGTAAGAAAAGGTGGTGGAAGTAATCCTCTATAGACCTAATTATCCATAAACTTGGGTTTGCAATAATTTGTAATTTACCATGGAAGTGGCAGACCTCTTCAAGAGAGAATATTGTAGCATCATTAAGTTAGAATGTAGGGCAGGTATAGTAAAATGAATGCAACATAGAGACCATAATGCACAAATAACCCTGTTTTATGATTTTCCATAATTAGCATATGGTCATATACTAAATATTTGAGAGAACTTGTTAAAATACCAACCTGATTGTGAAATCTTTAAAACGCATTCATTTTTTGGTGTTAATGTTCCTTTAAGTAATTAAAATGTAATGTGCTGGTAAAACTGGTGTGTTTGCTTCGATAACACTGCTATAGTTTTATATAAATAAGCTGTTGTGTAGTCATGGGGGCAGCCATTCAAGCTGGAAAAAAGAAAAGGTGCAGGTTTTACAATGGATAATCCCTGTAGAATGTTACCTGCTGCCCCCATGGCTCCACAGCAGCATATTTAAATAAACTATAGTAGTGTTTCTTAAGTAAACACACCGCTTTTACCAGTGCATGGCAACAGTATATTATAATTAAATTACTTTGATACATTTTAATTTTTTGGTGTTACTGTTCCTTTATTTATTTCCCTTTTAAATAAAGTGTCTGCATATAAGGTTGGCTAATTTCTGAAAAAAAAAGTGATACTAAATTCTGAATTTGGTTAATTTTTTATTAGGAGCAAACTGTCCTTATCTGTGTTTTCGGTTATATTTTTCAGCTACAGCCCAGCTCAAGTCCTGAAGCTTTAGATCACTTAACTATCAAAAATCGGGATAGTGTAGAAAAGCCAAGGGATCCAGTGAAGGAAAAAGTGGATGCAAATAATAAAGAATCAACAAGTGAAAGCAGCAGCAATGCTACCACTAGCAACAACAGCAGTAAGCCAAGCAGTCCCAGCATATCGCCATCCATTATCAGCAGTGGTTCTGAACACAAGAGAGGTCCAGAGGTAACATCACAAGGTGTGCAGACCTCTGGGCCTTCCAAACAGGATCGTGATGACAAGGATGACAGGAAGGAAAATGCTGCAGAGTGAGTCTTACGTTAATTTGTCAAACTACAGATGACTAGAAAGTGTTCAGATCTGTTTTAATTGTTTTCTTTTTTTCAAAGCACTTTATATTGGCTGCAGAGCCAAAAGGTAACACAAATGTTTGCTACACTGAATTTCTGTATTGTAGCTTTGTTTTATGTCTTTGTTGGTTTACATTAAATTTTTGGCTGTTGTATACCTGTTTTGTTTGCATTTAATTAACCTTTATGCCTTTCATGTTTAACTGAGGAAATTGGATGCTGTATGGGTGAATAACTTTTATTGGACCAAAATGTGACTGAATAGACAAACTCTAAAGTGAAGAAAAAAACAACCTTGTACAAATGTGTTCTCTAAACTCTCAGAAAAATTATGTTGCTCTAAACTGAATACTACCTTCATTTATAGATATATTCTTAAAGGGCCATTAAACCTTACATTTGTTTATAAGCCCAGTGAATAGGCCTTGCATTGAAAATGCTTTTTGTTATCACAAAATAATGCAGACTTTAAAAGGGTTTTCATTAAAATGCTGCCACCCTCCCCTGATGTTTTCCTGTCATTTAAATGGGCTGTGTTTTACCCGAGGCCTGTGATTAGCACTCCCAATATGCTTGACACATGTGCAATAGCCCTAAGCTTCTTGTATTATGCTGTCCAATATAAACCTAAGGTTGTGCCCTAGCAGGCAAGGAAAAGCTGTAATATTGCTGGAGCCAAGACAAGGGAAACAAGAACTGCCTTCAAAAACTTCTATGCATGACCATTGGTACCTTTTAGACACCTAATATGATAATAGTGATGAAAAAAATAAATATTTCATGTGCACTAACTTGGGGTATAAACATTTTAAAATAACTGGTCAGTGTTCACCCCTTTAAATATGACTGATCCAATAAGTTATTCAGCCTACAGCAGTCCTTCCCCACTAACCTCTTCACTGCAAAATCAGCAGAAGATGAGAAAATTCATACAACCTTACCTTCAAAAGAAACCACTTGTCAAAACTATCAATAGATCCAGATATATAGGCTGTTAAAATTATTGGCAAATCCTGTGTTTTTTTTTTTTTTTTTTTTAAGAGCTGACAATTAGCCATGGCTGCGGTGTAATTGGTAGCCTCAATGACTGAGGATCAGCTGATCTGCTGGCTCCTTTTGGGATTAATATTTGTCCGGTGCAGACCATGAAGCGGTTTTCAGCACAAATGCATACTTGTGCAAAATCCGGTCTGTGTGTCTGCACCCTGGCCAATACACAGTGTCTTTTGGTGCAAACACCGGAGCCAGTGTACGCCAGCAAATTTGGCTGATTCTTGCCCAGTATTTATATACACACTGAGAATCTGCTCCATGTGTGGCTGTAGCCTTAGATCAGTGCTGTCCAACTTCTACGGTGCCGAGGGCCGGAATTTCTCTAGCATACATGGTGGAGGGCCACTAATGGAAGCCAGTTTTTACCACTCCCCTTTTTGAAACCACACCCACTTCAAACCACACCTATTTTTTCACAATGGTGGTAGCACAGCAAAATCCCAAATGCTTAGTCCTTACTGTGGGGATATCAACCATCATTCATATGTGAAAGAATTATGTCATATTAAGATATACCGTTAAATTCCATATGCCTCCTCCTCCCCTGTGGATAGCAGAGAAACCCCCAGCACATAATTACACACTTTTGGGACCATTTAATGGCTATTTCCAACTGCTAACAAACTCCCAGAACAAACCCCCGCCAGGTTCACCTCCCATAAGCAGCATAGGGCAAGCAGAGTATGGCACACACAGGCAGCACTCTGCCTGTCCTATGCTGTCTGTGTGTGCCATACTCTGCCTGTCCTACCATGCCTGTGTGTGCCATACTCTGCCTTCCCTATGCTGCCTCTGTGTGCCATACTTTGCCTGCCCTACCCTGCCTGTGTGCCATACTCTGCCTGCCCTACCCTGACTGTGTGTGCCATACTCTGCCTGCCCTACTCTGCCTGTGTGTGCCATACTCTGCCTGCCCTACCCTTCCTGTGTGTGCCAAACCCTCCCTGACCTATGCTGCCTGTGTGTGCCATACTCTACCTGCCCTATGCTGGCTGTATGTGCCATACTCTACCTGCCCTATGCTGGCTGTATGTGCCATACTCTGCCTATGTCTGAGGTGTGAAGAAGTGAACAATGGGGGTGATTACAGCCTGAGCCTGAGGTGTGAACACTGCAGGGGGTGAACAATGCAGAGATTAAAAGGTGTGAAAAACACAGGGGATTACATATTTAAACAATACAGGGGGATTACAGCCTGAATCTGAGGTGAGAACCATGCAGGGGGGCAGTTAATCTCAGTACTGATACCATTTAATGCTTACTCAAAGGTAAGCCATCAAAGCAGCCAGACAGGTGGGGGGGCCACACAGAGGGGGGTCGCGGGCCGCATGCGGCCCGCGGGCCGCCAGTTGGACAGCACTGCCTTAGATGATAAAAAGTGTTTTGCAAATGGGCTGTTATACCATTGTACAGGTATAGGATCTTTAATCCAGATGCCCAGAAGATATGAATTAATGAAAGGCAATCTCCCATAGACTCAATTTTATGCAAATAATTAACCTTTTCCTTTTAAATTGTTTTTTTCTGTAGTAATAAGACTATGCATTTTACTTGATGGTAACTGCGCTACATGAATCCATATTGGTGGCAAACAATCCTATGAGTTTGTTTTTTTTTTTTTGTTTTTTTAGAATGTAGACTCATAGATATATTAACCAAAATGATCCCAAACATTCTGCATAGCAGGTGTCATACCTGTACTGTGGTACAGAATGTTTTTCTTGCAAAAAGCAGAGTCGGGGCAAAACAGGCACATACTTCTAGATACTTATACCATTGTATATGGAGAGACTTGGTAACTAAGGGGTATATTTATCATGCTGTGTAAAAAAAAAAAACTGTTGAAATCTAATTGCTGATTGCTTGCCCTGGGCAACATCACCAGTAAAGCTTAAATCCACTTTTTACACAGCATAATAAACATACCCCTAAGTGTTTTGGGTGCTTTCTACAAAACAAAACAAAAAAGTCGAGTAAAATGCACAAGTTTAAGTGTTATGTTGCACACAATTTGTCACATGTAAAATGTCTCCACCACTGGATACAAAACATCTGAAAATACCTTTTTTATATTGAGGCAAAAGGGAATTACTTGCTTGTAGCTGTGCAAAATTGCCCCATTGAATATAATCACTAACCTTGGACCCTTGAGGCAAGGGAACCCTAAATGAGATTGCAGCAGTAAAATAGTGTTACAGGCAGGTGTGAGTTGCAGCAAAGTGAAGTGCTGGCTGAGGGCATTATTATATTGAGCACTGTTTTCCCATTTTCTCTTGTGTTCTGGATCCATTGCGGCTGCCCTAGAAGGTTCACTTAAACAGTAGTGGAAGTTGGAACTTCGAGAGTAACTAATGTTCCAAGCCTTCCAAGATGTCCACAGCCACTCCCCATCTTGGACTTTTTAGGCCACCTTATGAGTGACAGCTTGTCAGCAGCCCAGAGGGCACTGAACACGAATATCAATACGCTGCATGTTCGTGTGTTGAAACTCCAAAATGCACACCAGACTTGATGCTTATTTCATATTTGTTAACTGCAGCACACTTGTAAAATATGAGAACTTTTGTACAAATTGAGCCTGTGGATGCAAGTCTTTTCACACTGTAGACCTGTATACTACACATCTCTTCAACATGCAGTACTAGTAATTTAATAAGGAAATCTGCTACAGAGAGTTGATATGGCAAAATGTTGATGCCCCCACCGCCCAGCAGAAGTATCTGCAATAGACCTAATATGTGCCATTCAGAGGAATGGGAAGTGGATATCAATGAACATGGTTTTTTTTGGGTGGTATTGCTTAAATCTTAAAAAAAAAAAAAAAAAAAAGTTGGCTTTACTTGGCCCCCGCCCCCATGTCATAAATGTTTTATGTTATGCTCTACTGTAAAAGTCTAATGGGGTTATGTGATAAAAGGCCCAGGTGCCATAATCCATAGCAGGTAGCATTTACTGGTCACACCTTTAACATATTTGCTGGTTACCTGTTTAAAAGCAAACTTCTTATTTGTTACTAAGGATTATTGCACCTGGGCACATTTAGTATAGATATGGGACCAGTTATCCAGAATGCTCGGGGCCTGGGGTTTTCCGGATAAGGGGTCTTTCAGTAATTCAGTTTTTATACCTGAAGTCTACTAAAAAAATATTTAAACAGTAATTAAACCCAATAGGATTGTTTTGGATCCAATAAGGATTCATTATATCTTAGCTGGGATCAAGTACAAGGTACTGTTTTATTATTACAGAGAAAAAGGAAATCATGTTGAAAAATAAGAATTATTTGCTTATAAGGGAGATGGCCTTTCCGTAATTTGGAACTTTTTGGATAATGGGTTTCCAGGTAAGGGGTCCAATAGCTGTACTTTTTATTATAGGAAGGGTTAGATCTGAACAGAGAAATATTGGGGAACAAAATAAGAACACATACAGTGTTTTAATCTCTGTGATGGGTATTGTTGGTAATCACAGAAGGCCAGTTCCTTCTCTGTAGGTCGTTTCCATTCACCAGAATAGGAAGCAACTGTTTTGGCTGTTCAGGATATTTTGATAGTCTCATCCTTAGGGGACAATGATCATCAGGCTGTTGTGGGTTGTAAAATCGCCATTCGTTTTCTTTCCACATGCTGTTACATTAGGGAGTAATACTGTTTAATCCTAGGGGGGAAGGGCACATGAGAATATTTTTTTTTTTTTTTTTTTTTTTTAATTTGTGGTCTGGTCACCTCAGGGCTAAGATTCAGCTTGAGTGAGCAACTATATTGCAAAGATGAGATTTTGGGTGCTTTGTTTGGCTGCACTTCAGTGACTGTCCTGTGGTTGGCATACTATTCCCTACATGTGTACTTTAAAAAATCCAGCAGAATTTTGCCTAGAACAAGGGAACACATGCTGGCATATGTTAGTAGTATTTGTTTTTTACAAGCAGTTAACAATCAAGACTTGTATCTGCTGCTTCTATGCCTGGAATAGTATTCCAGTACTTGCCCCTGCCATGTGTCCAAACATGCCTTTAGTGATGTTAGACTATTCTTCTGGGCTGCTAGACCATGCTTTTGTAAGGAGGCTTGAATACTTTTGACATCGATAAAAGATACATGTACATCGGTATTGCTAAAAATGCCCCCTTGCCCAACCAAGTGGTAAATATGAGAATAGTACAGGTATAGGACCCGTTATCCAGAATACTCGGGACCAAGGGTATTCCGGATAAGGGGTCTTTCCATAATTTTGGATCTCCATACCTTAAGTCTACTAAAGCAGCGTTTTTCAACCACTGTTCCGCGGCACACTAGTGTGCCGCGAGATGTTGCCTGGTGTGCCGTAGGCAGGGCACCAATGTACTAGGGGGGCACTGCTCTTGGCACCAATGTACTAGGGGGGCACTGCTCTTGGCACCAATGTACTAGGGGGGCACTGCTCTTGGCACCAATGTACTAGGGGGGCACTGCTGCTGGGCACCAATGTACTAGGGGGGCACTGCTGCTGGGCACAGAGTTAAATTTTTTAACATTTTCTAATGGTGGTGTGCCTCGTGATTTTTTTCATGAAACAAGTGTGCCTTTGCCCAAAAAAGGTTGAAAAACACTGTACTAAAGAATCAATAAAATATTAATTAAACCCTATGGGATTGTTTTGCATCCAATAAGGATCTATATCTTAGTTGGGATCAATTACAAGGTACTGTTTTTTATTACTACAGAGAAAAAGGAAATCCGTTTTAAAATTCTGAATTATTTGATTAAAATGGAGTCTATGGAAGACAGGCATTGCGTAATTTGGAGCTTTCTGGATAACTGTTTTCCGGATAAGGTATCCAATACCTGTACTCAATAGTATAAATCTGGCTCAACAGTTGCTTTTATAAAGCGCTGCCTCCTTCTGAAAGCTGAGATGGCGCCTACACTCCAATGTTACAACTAAATACATTTGTTGGTTCAAGAATAAAGGTTTAAATGGTAGAGGGAATTATTTGCTGTGTAATGTGTGTGTGTGTGTGTGTGTGTGTGTGTGTGTGTGTGTGTGTGTGTGTGTGTTATATATATATATTATAGTATGTGTGTGTGTGTACACTATATTTTAAAAATGGTGTAAAATGTAGGAACACTTACAACCAGGGGATGTAAAATTGAGCTTTACTGTACGTCAGATACTTTTTAAAAAAGTGAATGCTTCTTTCATTATAGCTAGCCTTTCAGAGGAATGCACTAATATGGCCCTCAGCCTGAAATCTCACAAACAGAGCAAGATGAGCACTTTTGTTATCGCTAATTTCCGGTGTTATGTGGTGTGTCTCTAGACAAATGGCCACATCACAGTATTGCAATGTGGGTAGCTTAAAGGAACAGTAACACAAATTTTTTTGAAGAGCTTTAAAGTAATTTAAAATATAATGTACTATTGCTCTGCACTGGTACAACTGGTATGTTTGCCTCAGAAATGCTACTATAGTTTATATAAATACCCTGCTGTGTAGCCCCGGGGTGCAGCCATTCAAGCTGGAAAAAAGGAGAAAATGCACAGGTAAGGGCTCTGGCACACGGGGGGATTAGTTGCCAGCGACAAAACTCCCTGTTCGCGGGCGACTAATCTCCCCGAGTTGCCATCACCTGCCATCCCACCAGCAAAAATGTAAGTGGGATGGCACACGCAGCGGCGCGATTTCGGCAAATTGCCGAAGTTGCCTCGCAAGGCTTTTTCGGCGATTTGCCGGAATCGCAATGCCGCGTGTGCCATCCCACCGGCGACTTACATTTTCGCGGGTGGGATGCCAGGTGATGGCAACTCGGGGAGATTAGTCACCCGCAAACAGGGAATTTTGTCGCGGGCGACTAATCTCCCCGTGTGCCAGAGCCCTTACATTGCAGATAAGATAAGCTGTAGATATGTGTATTTATGCTGAAAATGCATATCCTTACTGTCCCTTATTAATTCACTTTTACAGTGCCTGGGAAAACTGCCTTGTAAATAGCCTGTGCTGGTACTGTACTTATATTTTACTAACTGCTGGTACTTTATCTTCACAGGCAAGTGAGAAAGTCTACTCTGAATCCAAACGCGAAGGAGTTCAATCCCAGATCATATGCTCAAGTAATTATTTCTCTAAATTTCAATATGGAATGTAGAATTCATAAAGTATACGCGAAGTAAAGTTTGCCAAGTTCCTGTTTAATGCTGAGGATAATTTAGTCTTTGGCTCACCGTGACAGCAGACCAAAAAAAAAAGATTATGGGTAGTGTTTGCAACTGGTCCTTTTTGGTTTTTTTTATTGTAGCATTTTAATTTTTGCTTAAAGTTTTTAGCTTTTTGTTCAGCAGCCTTTCAGCTTGGAACTAATTAGCTTTATAGGGTTGCTTCAGTCTCTCATTCAAATCAGTCTCTGGCTGCTAAATAGGAGAGGGTCTGAGGTCTGACACCTTTCCCTCATTGGTCCTGGCTATTTAGCTTACTTCAGTTTCCAGCAAGCTACCGCTTGATAGAGAACCAAAGAAGGCAAGATTCCCAGGCCCAGAGCCCTTACAACACACCATACCCTTAATGTTGCTAGGTATTTAGCGGTCTTGTTGCCTACTTTATGGTCCTAGTGCTAACTGTCTGGAAAGTGATCAGGGGTGTGTTTGTAAGGAGGGGCTAGCAGGTAGGGTTGAGTCTGGTGTGAATGGCATATTCACTTTCAGTTATTCAGTTTAGCCACACTTATTTTGTTTGCTGATAAGCAGTATGCCTAAGGCCCTGGTCACACGGAGCACTGGCTCGCTTCTCTCAGCATGAATTTTGTTGGAGAGTGAAGTGCATCTGCTATCTTCCGCAGCTTTGGATAGCTTCACTGACCGACACGGCTTCGGACTGAGTGCAACTATACACAGTGGAGATTGGACCCAAAATCCCTACTTTCGTGTTTTTTGGGCCGATCTCGACTCCATGTAGGTTCATTTAGGCCGAAGCTATGTCTGTTGGCATAGTCAAACTGAGCTGTAGAAGAGAACAGATCCACTTTTCTGAGAGAAGTAGAGCCAACACTTTGTTTTGCACAGAAGGCTTAGGCCCTGATCACCCAACCTAAACCAAAATATTTTACATTTATTTAATATAATGTAAACCATTGCATTATTTTTACTGACCAGGCTGGTAAAATACTGGTCGTGTAGCAACCACACATAAGATGAATTTTGTGGTATGTTTCCTAAGATGTTTCCATTGTAATTGCAGATAAGTTACACAGAAAAATGAGTGCATGTAAAATCTTTTGTTTTGCTGTAGCCCAAGCCTTCAACAACACCAACCTCACCTCGTCCCCAAACTCAGCCAAGTCCATCAGTGGTTGGACATCAGCAGCCAACGCCTGTGTATACCCAGCCAGTATGTTTTGCACCGAATATGATGTATCCAGTTCCTGTGAGCCCTGGAGTTCAGGTAATCATTCACCTGATCTAATTGGTCATTTTGGATGTCAAAAAATAAATATTGACATTTCTTTTGCACCCATTTGTAGAACACACAAAGTGGGAACTCATTCTGACAAGGATGTAAATTGCTAAGCAGTAATTGATTGTTAGCAGTTACCCAGCCATAGTTTATTCTTAAATGAGCATACATTGAAAAACAACAGTGTTGGAATTAGAAACCAGGAACTGCAATTCCCAGCATTTGTGATTGGCAGTTAAGGGTTATGAATGGTTGTGTAGTTGCTGGAATGATGCCAAGTATATTAATGACTTGTCACATGACATGAATAGGGGTGGGCTCTCTTTGAAACTAGCTGGGAACACCAATACACTTGCCCCATTTGTTTTTAGAAGGGTTTATTTCATTTGCTTTCCATCATAAAGATACTGTATGATTTCTGCTTTATTGGGTTAATCAAGTTCCACCCTGCACAAGAAACCATAGGTCAGTGCTGTCACAGAATGGGCGAATGGGAAGCAAAATTTACAGCTACTAACATCACTTGGGGTCACTACCTATTTTTAGGGCTGCATGAAGAGTTCTGTCATAGTAAGCTCATTTGTAAGAGTGGCTATGACTAAAGCTGGATTTATGTTTTTCTACAACTTTTGGCAGGACCAATTAGTAATTATATATATATATATATATCTATTATTTCAGCCATTATACTCCATTCCAATGACTACAATGCCAGTGAACCAGGCCAAGACTTACAGAGCAGGTAAAGGTGAGACAGTGACATCTGAATTGCGTGCATGCTGCATGATTTTTTGGGAAGAATATTTTAGATGTGTGTGCATTGTATACATGTCTAGTAGGTTTTTTTTTTTTTTTTCTACATTGAAAGCAAATGTCTTCCAATGCGTGTTTTGTAAACAAAGTATTGCCCTCATTTTTTTGAAACAGCCTTCTTAGCCATTTAATGAAAGTTAATTACACTAAAGAGCTTACTGTCATATATAAAGAATCTGCTCTTGTAAGTACATTCCCATCACTGTTCACTGCTTGGATGAACACAATTTAGGGTCTGCTCGTTACGGTTTCCTTCTTGCTGCCACAAGTACAGAACTGCCCAACTAGAAACCGCTCCACATAGTACCATTTACAATTCAAGACTGAGCCTTTTATTAACAATAAAGTTGACTGATTAAAAACTGGGCACCTGTAAAATAGGCTCATATGTCATGGATGCTTTGCAGTTCTGATTAATACTAGAGATGGCTTCTATTAAGCATGCATCTGAAAATAATTGTTAGGCTGTGCAACATGTGGTGTTTATAAGTGTCCATGTTTAAAGGAACACTTCAGTGTAAAAATTAAACTGGTTAAAATGGATAGACTGCAAAATGAAAAAAATATTTCCAATATTTCAAAGATGTAATTTATAAAGACTGAAGTGAGTGGATGTCTAATGTAATAGCCGGAACATCCTGCTTTCAGGTCTCTAACCTCTTAGTCAGTGACTTAAAGGGGGGCCACATGGGACATAACTGTTCAGTTAGTTTGTGAGCACACAGGTCAGATTCAAATGCAAACTAACTGAACAGTTATGTCCCATGTGTTAAAGTAAAATCAGTCTACATAATTTCATAAAGCTTTATTTTTTTGTCCACAGTGTGTTTTGTGTGTTATCTAAAGTTTCATTGAATGCAATAGATTGGGTGGGGTTTTGTTAAAAGAACAGATAAAAGATGGCTGAGCACAGCAGAACTGATAGCAACATGTTACAGTGAAACTAGGCCTGCATGCATGTAAATTATACATGTTATGTTACCAGGAATACATGTTATGTTACCAGGAATACTTATGGTAATTCAGTGTGTTTCACTCTGAAAATTTTTTTAGTGTCACATCAGAATATTAAGTGTAGATTGATAATATTTAATGAAAACGTTGGGCAGCCGCAGGAGTCAGTCCCTATGCTCTAAACAGCCTTTCCCTGTCCCTGCACTCAGCCATTGTGTCAACTCCAAAAATCCACTGTGAATGCCTGCACCCGGGCAGACAAAGAGGCTTTGGGTGCTGGAACATGGAAAGGCTAATTAAGACTATACGGATCCACCTGTGTGGCTGTAGTGTAATGAGGGATCACTGTATATCAATACACATTAGAGCAGTGGTTCTCAACCTGTGGGTCAGGACCCCTTTGGGGGTCGAAGAACCCTTTCACAGGGATCACCTAAGACCATCAGAAAACACATATTTTCGATGGGTTTAGAAATAATTTTATGGTTGGGGGTCACCACAACATGATGAACTGTATTAAAGGGTCACAGCATTAGGAAGGTTGAGAACCACAGCATTCGAGGTTGCTAATCAAAGTATTTTTCTTGTTTAGTACCCAATATGCCCCAGCAACGGCAAGATCAGCACCACCAGAATACAATGATGCATCCAGTATCTGCAGCAGGACCACCAATAGTTGCTACCCCACCTGCCTATTCTGCCCAGTATGTGGCTTACAGCCCTCAACAGTTTCCTAATCAACCACTTATGCAGCATGTACAGCACTATCAGTCACAGGTAACCTTCAGCTTTATTTCTTTTTTTTTTTTTTTTTCTTTTGAATGTTACTACAGTATACTTGAATATATTTTTATATATAAAATATTACATACCTTGTTTTTATTTTAATCCATGTTTCTTTATCAAAATTGGTCACACTGATATCACAGTCATGAGTATTGTCATGAGTCTTCGCATTACAACTAACCAAATTAACTAATTAATGCTCTTAGTTCTCAGGTTTTTGCGGATATGGTGGTAATAATGTGGTTATGTTTTAGAATGGACCACCTTTAGTGGAAAGCTAGTGTATGATTTCATGAATTAAAATGCATCATGCAGCGATTACGAACACGGCATTGCCTGTGTGTGTGTGCGTAAACAAGCTGTGACACTCCACTCACAAGTGTGAAGCATGCAAGAACTTGGCATGTATGTACATAATATTGCGTAATGCTGCACATTACAAGACCCACTCATCCATTGCGCAGCTTGAAAAAGGATAACTTTGCACATACTGCAGTGTACCTGTTCCTTCTTAGAGCACCAGCCATACCTGGCTCTCCTAAACAGGTACATTGTGTGGTGGGGTCACTGAAGCTTGCATTGTGCAGTGACGCTCTGGCTTGCCATGTTCCATTGCATTATATTATTGGTATGATGTGCAGTTCTTTGTATAGCCTTTGTTATTCGGCATCTGTCCAATGTCAGAAGAACTAGGAATCCCAGCCATTTGAAAAGCACAAAATGTTTTCTTTTTAAGTCTCTCCTATTAAATTTTGCAGGTCTAAATTAAATTGGCCCAGTCACTTCTTTTACTTTTTTTTTGCAACTTTTAAAAAAAATAATTTTAAAATGTTTCTTTTTTCCAATTTATTTTATTTATTTAAAATATATCTTTCCACTATTTTGTGTATTTCAGCACCCACATGTATATAGTCCTGTGATACAGGGGAACACAAGAATGATGGCACCACCATCTCATGCACAGGCTGGCCTTGTATCCTCCTCCGCTGCACAGTATGCCACTCCTGAACAAACTCATACCATGTATGGTAAGTACCCAAATATGCAAACTAATCTGCTGTAAACTGTTTATTGCAAAATGTGTTTTTTCTGTTGATCTGTCAATTGTTGAAATTTGAAGCAAACTTGAAAATTATTTGGCCCAGTTAGTATTTTAAGAAGGTTGGACACACTTGAGTTAGGCAGTATTTACTAAAACTATGGTGTTAAATGCATGCCAGTATTTATTCTTTGTTGGGTAGATTAGTGAGTTCAAGCCAACCTGAAGATTAAAAAAAAAAATGCACTGCCTTTTGGTTTAAAATAAGGAATGGATTGTAACTGGAATGCAACTGCACCAGTAGCAAACTGTAGGTATGGGCTCTGTTGTCTGGAATGTTAGGGACCTAGAGTGTTCTGGATGGGGGATTGTTCAGTGATTTTGACCACTACAACTTAAGTCTGCTAAAAATCCTTTAAACATGAAGTAAACCTAGTAGGATTATTTTGTCACTAATATGGATTCATGCAGCCGAGTTACCATTAAGTACAAGCTACTGATTTATTATTTGCTTAATATTGAGTCTATGGGAGATGTCCTTCCTGTAACCTGCAGTTTTCTCAATAACCGTTTTTTTCAGATAAGGCATGTCATCCCTATACCTTTACACTGTTATAAATATGCAACCATGGTCTGGTCACAGTGCATCCCTTGATAAATATTACTCTAACATTAAGTGCTGTTTTTATTGGGGGATAAATATATTAATGGGTACAGAGTGTTACACCTCCATTGTTCGTTTAACATGCATGGTAACATCCGTAGACCTTTTTGTCTTTAGAAAATGGTACAGTTTTCAATTTTTTTTTTTTTTTTTTTTTTTTATACTTTTAGTTTCAACTAGCTCATTAGCACAGCAGTATGCTCACCCAAATGCAGCCCTGCACCCACACCCACCTCATCCTCAGCCTTCAGCAACTCCTACCGGCCAACAGCAAAGTCAACATGGGGGAAGTCACCCAGCTCCAAGTCCAGTTCAGGTGAGCTAATGGAGTTGTTTGAACGTGCATCTCTTGAACTTTGTGTGTGTTTCTGATACTGTATGTTGTGGTCTTAGTCGATGGTGAAGGAGAGGATGCTCGTAAGTTTACTTCCTTTCCAGTAAATTGTTAGATTTTCTATATTTTCCATATTTAACAAGCCACCCCCAGTTTCCCTATGTCCTATTGCTGGGTATGGTATAAATTTTGAATCTTAACTGGCCATTTTAATAGATTTCATGTCTTACTGTGCCTCTTTGCCTTTGGATGAATACATCATCCAGTCACTGCCCCAGTGGAGCCTACAGTCTAAGGTCTCTATCACATTCACTATGGTCAGTTTAGAAGGAACCAGTTGATCTGCCTGTATGTTTGAGTGTGGGAGGAAACCTACACATATTTACAAACTTCTTAATTTGCACCTTTTTAGGGGGTGTTGTCACACTTAAATTTTTAAATAAATTCTTATCTTATTGTGTAATTGTTTGCCTGCCTGCCTGTATGTATGAATAAATTAATATATTCCTAAACCCCCCCCCCCCCCCCCTTGCTTTGCTAAATGATTACAGCACCATCAACATCAGGCATCACAAGCTCTGCATCTGGCTAACCAACAGCAGCAGTCTGCAATTTACCATGCAGGACTTGCTCCAACGCCCCCTGCCATGACACCAGGCTCCAACGCACAGTCCCCACAAAGCAGCTTCCCAACTCAACAGACTGTGTTTACCATTCACCCATCACATGTCCAAGCAGCATATACCAATCCGCCTCACATGGCCCATGTGCAACAGGTAATCAGTTATGTGTAATTTCATAATGGTATAAATAATCCGTGTACAATGCAATAATTGTTGGTCTTCAAAGCTCTTCAAGCTTTAATCTGTGTCTCATCTATCTATCTCTATATATCTATCTATCATCTATCTATCTCTCCTTTAAATATGTTTGTAACATGAGAGATATTCTGGAAACAGACCTGTGATGTTATCTGATAAAAAATATTTCATGCATTTTGTGATCAGAATAAAATCCTTTTTTTTATAAAAGGGGTTACCGGTAAGTGAAGACAGTAGTAATAACACACCTGGGATTTTCTCTGGTTATAGTGCAACATTTATACATTCCTATAAATGTATTAATGCAGGCACATGTACAGTCTGGAATGGTTCCTTCTCATCCAACTGCTCATCCCATGATGTTGATGACTGCTCAACCACCTGGGGGGCCTCAAGCTGCTCTTGCTCAAAGTGCCCTACAGCCCATTCCTGTCTCAACTGCACACTTTTCCTATATGACACATCCTCCAGGTTAGTAGTTTGGCCTCTTATGTGGCCATGAGCATTAGTCAAAACTGAGGAAATGGTTATGTTTTTTTCGCTTCAGTTATTCTTGCCATAATGGCAAGGCAGTTTTAAACACTCCTGCTGTTGAACCTTTTTATAAAGCTGCTGCTAAAGAACTTCTGAGTATCAGCCTTTTCTCTGGTGACTTTTGTCTGTAAACCCATTCTAATGACTTCACTGGTATGTGAAAATGGCTTACAGATCATAACTGCAAACAGTTAACTTTGAGTAGCTATTACTTGCTCAAGCATGAAGACGGTGCTGCACAAATTCCAACAGAACAGAATAGGAATGGAGCTTACAACCATCGTCACCATAAGTGAGCACTGAAATGAACACAGCCTGGCTGAGCTGTTACAGAAAAGCTATTGTGTAGCAGCTTTTCAAAAGTAACGGCAGAGAAGATTTATTTCAAAGTTGGTTTTTATTTGCCCTTTAAAAACTCTGTAGTCTTCATTTTGTAGAAAATGTATTCTATTTGCATGAATTTACAGTTGTCTATTTTATTTAATATTTTATATTCAAACCATGTCTCTGTTATCTTTTCACAAAGTGCAAGCACACCACCAGCAGTAGCTGTGAATCTGGAGGAGAAATTATGAAAAGGCTGGAACCCTCCCACCACTTTGCTTCTCTTCACTGGAGGCGTCTGACACCTAGTTTCTCGTTTTTGTTAAATTGATTTCTTGTAACATCAAATAGGAATGCTAACTGATCATCTTGCAGTGGGAAGCTTGGGACCGAGCAGAGGCATGTCGGAGGTCACAGGCTATTCGCTGCGTCAGTCCTCCAAAAGCCCTGTCTTTGCTTGCTGATAACTGGAAGTTATTTATTTCTAAAGGCCCTTCTAAGTTATGAACTCATCAGCTAGCAAAGGAAGTAACACAAGATTCTTGCTGCTATCTTCACCTTCAAAAAAAAAAAAATCAAGACTCTAAACCCCTTTTACGTCTAACTAAACTTGAAACCAATTCAGTAAAGATTCTTATTGTCAAACCGATGGATTATTATTTATGAATCAGGTTTGATGATGCAGCTGCTGTATTATAGCAGTGGTATAACTTTTAAGTTAAAAAAAAAAATCTTTTACTTTGTAGATAATATAAAATAAAACCAAAAAAAAATTAAAAATTAAAAAAGTTTTAAAAACTGACATTTGCTTTGTGTTTTTAATAAGTGTTCTGTGTAACTTTCTGTTTAAAAGCCATGATATTCTGCAGCAAGTATTTTAGAGCCATGGTGCCTAATGCCTGCCATTCTCACATTATAAGAGAAGAGACAATGCCAAGAATTGAGTGGTCTCTTCCTGTTCCTGTTGGGAAAACACTGACTAATTCCTCCTATGCAGATTAAAAATGCATTTTAATCCAGTCAGGTCAGTGCTGTTTGGCTTTTATGCCAGATTGTACCAGCATTTCACTACCCTTCTGAGTCATGCAGTTGGAAGTCCTAATCAGGGTCAGACTAGGCCAGCAGGACACCAGTAAAAAAGCCCGACCCTTGTGTACCCACCGGCACAGACTTCCTGCGCCATACCTTTTACCTCCTTCTTGAGGCTGTGATTGGCAGTGGAGATCACTGCTGGTCATGGCCTCAAGGAGGAGGTAAGGTACGGTGTTGAAGACTGGAGGCAGGTTTGGCACATGAAGGTAGGAATTTGAGATTGGGTTGGAGGGTCCCTGACAGGGCCACCGCTCCCTATAAGCAGAGTACTCAGTCTGCATAGGGCACCAACTCCCAGGGGGGCACCATCCCAGCAGCTCCAAAAAAAAAACATTTCTATATATTATAACATACCCCCCAACATTGTCCCGCCGGTTTTTATAGCGCATCCTGCTGTCCCGGATAGTTCAATCTACGGGGGCTATTGAGGGCACTTACTATGGGGGCATTGTCATTGGGGGTACTGTGTGTGTGTGTGTGTGGCCCCTATAGTAGGTGTCGTTTTTTTATAATTTTATTTTTACTTCCGTAATATTTGGGGGAGGGGGCACAAAATAAATTTCTGCTTAGGGCACCCATTTGGCCAGCAGCGGCCCTGGTCCCTGAGGTGGGCTGTGGACACCCCAGTCCATTAGTCATTATGGTTTGCCTGTGTGCAGCCAACATTAACGAAATAAACATGTTTCCCATGACAGTATCTTTTCAAAACACATTTTATAGAGCTGCTCCAGCAGAATTCTGCACTGAAGTCCCTTTTTTCAAAGAGCAAACTGATATTTTTTTATATTTAATTTTGAAATTTGACATGGGGGTAGCCAGTGTGAAAATTCACAGCTGGAAACAACCTCCACCCTGGTTCTGCTGCTCCACTCCTGACCTGTGATGAACTGTGCTCGTCTTTGGAACCTTTTACACTAAGGAATTGGTTTTGGTTCTGCCATTTATACAGCATGGGGACTTTTCATATGTAATGAGAACTTTTGGGATCATAAAGTGATATATTTATTTAAACCCTTTCAGTCTTCCCTAATGATGGTTTTGTTTTATTGCTATATTACACAGCGTGCCTTGCAAATAATTGATCCTACCATTTAAAAATGCTATATTTAAAGTTCCAAATTAGTTTTTTTTTTTTTTTAAACAGTGATGTGTGCAATCTTCTTTAATTATGCATAATCCTGTGCTACAGAAACACCCAGAAATGCGCCATGAAGTTCTTTTTAGCAGCTACTGCTTTAGCTATACAATTCTTTATCTCCTATTCTCCTGCTGGGTACTATCCTGATGTCGGCAACTTGTACATAGATTTATAGTCAGCAGTGTAAGAGGAGAGATCCTGCATCCCCTGGGTAACCTGCTTTTTGAAAGTGTAGGGCGTATGGAATATAGAAAAAACAATGCTGTATACTCTTGTCTTAAAGGAGAAGGAAAGGCTAGTAAAGAGTTAATCTCAAGCTGCAGGCATACCTTCAATTCTCTCAATAGTGCCCTTAAGTCTCCCCATATTTCTCCCGATCAGAAGCCTCATAGGAAAAAAAAAAACACCTGAGCTGTGTAAAGAAAGTTCCTATAATGCCTTGCTCCTGCAGCAAGATCCAGACATGCTCAGTTTGTAAGACTATGAGGAAGCTTCCTGCTGATGGAGTTCTTAGCATTCTTTAGGGAGGGGGGAGCAGGAGAGAGCTGCGTGTCTCTGGCACAGGAAAACAAAGACAACAGGGAAAGAGGAGAGAACTGAGCAGACTCATATCCCAAACCAGAAGGAGCCCTAAAAGTGGAATTCTGATACCGAAGAACATGTCTACAAAAAAGGATACAAAAAAATACTGTTTCTTTTGACAGAGAAGTCAGTGCAGCGTTTCTGTGAGTGCTTATGGCTGTATTTACATAGACCTTTCTGATAAAGCTTACTTAGTTTTTACCTTTCTTTCTCCTTTAAAACAAACTACTATAGGACACGTCCACTGAATGTGGTACATTGTACCAATCTGTGGAGACACTAGCAAAAATGCAGAGTCCACAGACCCTAATTGCTTTATTCTCTTTGGAGTCCGATACCACTGAAACATCACTTTATAAGAAGCCTCCAGTAAAATTGTATTGACTGAGCTGGCTTTAATTATATCCCAGCTATTTTCCAAAGCTCAGATATATGAATCTTCCCTTGGGGTTAGGTATTGTATTGAGAGCGAGGTATAAAGTAGTAATGTGGACGATAATTTACCATCTGATGCCTTCCAGTGATCTTTTTCCCCAGTAGCTTATACAGGATTGGTTTGGGGGCCAACAGGGAAACGTCATAAGCGAACGGAAAGATTTTGTGATTTACATTGTTATCCTTATCCCATGTATATTAGGGTCTGGCCTGATGAGTGCTGCCAGAGATTCAAGGGCGAGTTCAAACAGGATGGGTGAAAGAGGGCACCCTTGACGAGTACCATGTTGCAAAGTGAAAATAAAGATTTAAATCCTGTTGACACGACATGCAGTGCTGTCCAACTGGCGGCCTGTGACCCCCCTCTGTGTGGCCCCCCACCTGTCTGGCTGCTTTGATGGCTTACTCTTGTGTAAGCTTTAAATGGTATCAGTACTGAGATTAACTGGCCCCCTGCATGGTTCTCACCTCAGATTCAGGCCCTGTATTGTTTAAAAATGTAATCCCCTGCACACTACAAAAAGAACTTATACTGAGGTGGTACTGCAATTAAAAAGTTTTTAATATATAGTTATTGTGCAGACTGTAGGAGCAGTGCCAGCATTGGGCAGGGTAGGGCAGGCAGAGTATGGCACACACAGGCAGGGTAGGGCAGGCAGAGTATGGCACACACACGCACGCAGGCAGGCAGGCAGGGTAGGGCAGGCAGAGTATGGCACAAAACAGCCAAGTATGGCACACACAGTCAAAGTATGGCACACACAGGCAGGGTAGGGAAGGCAGAGTATGGCAGGTTTTTGCCTATTAATATGGGTATGGTCATGTGATAACATGGGTGTGGTTTCAAGTGGGTGCAGTTTAAAAAAGGGGAGTGGTCAAAACTGGCTTCCATTATCAGCCCTCCACCACGTAGGTCGGAAAAATTCCGGCCCTCGGTACCACAGAAGTTGGACAGCACTGCTGTAGGGGATAAGTATAGAGCTTTAACCCAGGTTTGCAGTGATGTATCAAAGCCCCATTTAGAAATTGCAAACTTTCGGTAGACCAAAATATGAGTTTCAATTAGCACATTGTGTTGTTCTTTTACATTGAAATTCTATCTAGATTAATCTGCCTCTGATAGCTTCGTGGCTTCCCGCAATGTAGTGATCTGCGGGACTGTGTTGGTCTCTTTGAAATATTGTACCAAAGTTCTTGCTCGCTCTTGTTTAGTTGCAGGGATAGTCCAGCAGCTGGAGAGTCAAAGAGGAATGATCTGACCAAAAGACTTTATGGATATTAACTTTGCCTTATTGCGGTGTAAGCTCTTGTGAAACAAAAAATGAGTATATCTTTTAATGTAGGGATTTTTTTCTCTCCAAGTATTGACTATTGGGAGAGTGGTTATCAATTGTCTGAACTGATGGATGGATTATATATTTGATACCACAGCTGTGAGCCTGTCTGCCCTATCCCACATCAGAGATCAAGTTTAAGTCTCTGCATACGATTATTACTCTTCCTCTCTTATTTTTACACAATTGTAGCAAGTTTGGCAGAAACAGTGGGTTCTTGTTAGGAGTTTAGTAAGTTACCAAAGTTAATCTACGGTCATTCAACAATGTTTTCTGTCCCAGGTAGCATCCTACCAGGAATAAAACGTCTCCACCTTTAAATTTGGTAAGGCTATTTGCAATAAAGTCGTAGGGTACGTTCAGTGAGAATATTTAGGGCAAAGAAGTTCAAGGGTATATTGAATCCCTATACATTATTTGACACAATAGTTATAGTCATTTTGGCAGTAGTACAAATTTAGCATAACAAGTAACCTGACGTACAAAGTAACCTGACATGTACAAAGGTATTGGATTTAGGGCTCAATCATTAAGCCTGATAGAGGTCGTGCAATTTCTCTAGTTTATTTGAGTGGTGCCTATTAACTTTTAACTGCAAAGTAGCTCTAATTAGACCAGAACCATGTAGATGTACACATGCTCTTAAGGAGAACCTCATCTCTGCCGGGAATGGCAATTGGAGGAGGCAAACAAATATTGTCTGCAGGGTCTTTTTCTCCTGGTTAAATAGGAGCTAGCCAATACTGTTGATCATAATGAGGTTTGGCTTATATAATTAAGTCTAGTCTAGCCCTCACTAATGATGTTTGTGGCAATCCAGCTTGGTTAAATAATGGAGTCAGCTTCTTGATGTTGGAGATGCATTTGTAGTAGGATCCATCAAATTCATTTTAGACAAGATAGTAAGGCCTTCATTGGGAGAATTGAAGCTGTAGGGTTTATTATTGTAAGAAAAAATTAGCCTAAATGGAAATGCCCATCTGTAACGTATTTTCTTTTGTTGGAGGAACTTTGTGACGGCTACATAATTCTCTCTTTTTGCAGAGTGGTGGGGATGATGTCTGGGTAGATTTGTTATGGGTGTCCCTGAGAATCCAGCTGGCCTCGCTCTCTAGCAGCATAAAGTACAGAGACCTGTGTTTGATGGAAGTCAAACCGCATCATTATATCCCTTGGAGGCTCACCTTGCTTCTATGGGCGCAAGGCCCTGTGGATGTGATTGAATTCCTGCCGGTCTGAAGTAAAATTATGTATTGAGTATGAAAAAAATCTGTAAGTGCTGCGCAAAGTTCTGTAAAGGTTTCTGATAGGCCCTGGGCACTGACATTAGTACAGTATGATTTATTATCGCTATCTTCAATCACAAGGAAGGTGTTGGGCATCCTAGTTAGTTTTTAATCTAAAAAAAAAAAGTTATTAAGTCATTTGAAGAAGGGTGTCCTTATTGGGGCTGAATCTGCAGTTTAAATCTTCCATTGGGGCAAGTGCCAGCATGCAGATTAAAGCGGACTGAAGACCTTGACTCTCTATCAAGTGGTATTTGCCAATGTACATTCTGATTTCATTGATTTCCTGTGTACTGAAGGAAGTAAAAGACCATGCAGATGTCGTCCTAGTGGCCAAGTAGAGTCTGCTTTTCTGAACAACTACATTTAGTCGAAGAACTCTCCTTCAGGCTTCCCAAATAGCCGAACCTTACACACAACTCAGTATCCACTCTCCTAGCTGCAAAGAAATCTACTTCTGAGAAATACTTCACAGTATGGGGAAATTATCCTTATACTTGAACCTCATCAAAACATAAACATTTAAAATTGTGGAATTCCTTTAAAATGGAGTAGAATTGATACTCAGCAATTTGTCTTTTAGGGGACATGTGACATTGTGATTTTAGTGGTTTTTGTGACCACAAAAAACTGATTTTTGCTACAACCACAAATGCCCAATAATGTATTAAAACTGCCCAATATAAAAAGCAAAAAGGAAAAAAACCTAGGAAACAAATCCAAATAAGAATCAGAAAACTTTGAAATCCTTATTTTTGTAGGACTTTTCATGCGCTTGCAAATGAGAAAAAGCTCTAAAACCACAAATAAAATCGATATTATTCCAGTTTGCCCGGGCCGCTCCTACTGCCCTCTGTGTGACCATGGCAGCTTTTAGATGCCGAAGTTTTATTGTAAATTTTGTGTTTTCGAGTTATTACTTAAATAATTTTTCTTGCTAAAAAGTATGATTCATGAAAATGAACTAATTACGAAAATTAGTAAGGCCCTACGGGTGGGCAATATCGGGTAAATTTAGGATAATTCGGTCGTTTGGCCCTGGGGCCAAATGATCTAATTAAAAAACATCGGTAATAGGAGCAGTCGGTTCGGGGACCACATCAACGAGCCAATGCCATCCCCGATCCGACTAGATTTTTTAACCTGCCCAATCGAGATCTGCCCAATTTTAGGCCAGATATCGGTCGGGCAGGCCCGTCAGTAGTGCCCCGATTAGCTGCCGAATTGGTCTAAGGGACTGATATCGGCAGCTACAATCAGCCCATGTATGGGGACATTAAGACTTCGGTTTGTTTACAAGTTCCTCCATGGGACATAACTTGGCCTTACAAAGCTTAACTCAAGCTCTGTTTGAACCATCCCAGGAGGCCCCTTTATAATGCTGAACCTCAAAATAACCTTTCCCCTATATGAGAGATCATCTCTGCCTGAAAGGTTAGTGAGTTACGCGCCTGATCTTCATAAGATGGAAAACTTGGATTCCAACAAGACAAAGGGTGGATCCATTCTACGCACAGCAGTGTCTGCTTTCCATATGTCTCAAGACATTATTCTATCAACACCCTTTAAAGATCCTAAAATGGAAGAAGTGAGAAGGGACACGCTTGATGCGGCACAATGTGTAAATATCAACCTCAAGAGTCTTAAACATCAGGAAAAGGAAATCTCTGCTAATCATTCCTCAGGGGCCAAAGACTGGAAAACAACCATTAAAGGAACAGTAACACCAAAAAATGAAAGTCTATAAACATAATTACAATATAATGTACTGTTGCCCTGCAGTGGTACAACTGGGGTGTTTGCTACAGAAACCCTACTATAGTTTATATAAATACCCCGCTGTGTAGCCCCGGGGGCAGCCATTCAAAGGAGAATAAGCACAGGTTACATAACAGATCCAACACTATTGTATTCTACAGAAGTTATCTGTTATCTGCTGTGTAACCTGTTCATTTTATCCAGCTTGAACGGCTGCCCCTGGGGCTACACAGCGGGGTATTTATATAAACTATAGTAGGGTTTCTGTAGCAAACACCCCAGCTGTACCAGTGCAGGAATGGCTGCCCCTGGGGCTACACAGCGGGGTATTTATATAAACTATAGTAGGGTTTCTGTAGCAAACACCCCAGTGTTACCAGTGCAGGAATGACTGCCCCCGGGGCTACACAGCTGGGTATTTATATAAACTATAGTAGGGTTTCTGTAGCAAACACACAGCTTTTACCAGTGCAGGGCAGCACTAAATTACATTTGATCCATGGCTTCTTCAGATGAAATCTGCAAGGCAGTAATATGGCCTTCCATGAAACCTTTCCAATTTTGGGACTGCCATTGTCCAGGCAGCTTTATCCAGCAAGTAAAATGTTCCCTCCCCAATACCATGTCATTGTGCTACCTTCCATCCCAATGGTTCTGTCCCATTCAGGACTCAGGAACAGCAATCAGGGAGGTGAAAGGTAAAAACTAAGTAAGCTTTATCAGAAAGGTCTATGTAAATACAGCCATAAGTACTCACAGAAACTCTGCACTGAGTCCTCTATCAAAAGAAACACAGGATTTTTTGTCTCCTTTTTTGTAGACATGTTCTTTGGTATCAGACTTCCTCTCTTTTAGGGCTTCTTCTGGTTTGGGATATGAGTCTGCTCAGTTCTCCCCCCTCCCATAAGAATGCATGCAGATTTTTCATGGCCCATACAGGCAAACATGTTTTTTTTTTTCTACTGGATTTTGAATTTTCCCAGGATTTTGACACTGTCCCCTGGAAAATGTAAAACTGCTGATCTACTGTACTTTATATATGAAATCTGTCAAATGTTAACAGGACACTATTATATGCTAAGAAAAAATAATAATAAACCGGGTTAATTCTGTGATGACAGTGTTCCTTTGGGCTTAATAGGAAAGAAGGCATGCCTCATTGTTCCATGAGCGGATTGGTTGGGCTTATGTAGCCTAAGGACATGTAGGCAATAAGGCTTTAAGGCAATTTTCAAGAATGTCATGCAAACATAAATGTATTTCTGGGACAGACCTACTATTAGAGGCAGGAATTGTATTGTGTTTGCAGACATGAACATTTTCATGCACAAATAACATTTTGGGGTAGCTGCACCTTATAGTTGGGTGATCCTGAGATATTGATATCAGGCTGTTCAGAAGACCCCTGCCATTCTATTCATACTTGTAATGTCTGATCTACGTGCATAAGGACATTGCAGTAATAAAATGTTTAAAGTGCAAGATTTGAGGAAACATTTAGAAATTTTCCAGAACAATCACTTTGGCACAATATCCCCCACCCAAGGTGGGCACATCAGTGGCAACCTCGCCAAAGGAGCAAACCTAACTGTATATATACACATTACAGTATGCCTGTGATTGGTGCAGTGCTTAGAACATGTGTGTGGGGCGGAGCATTTAGCAGGGGTCAAGCTTCTATCCATATTTCCAAACCATTTATTTGGTTGCCACCTTAAATGAGACCAGGCAGGTTGAACAGGTGGTGATGTCATGGGGGTGGTGATTTAGGGGCAGGGTTATGATGTGGCAATCAGTGATTGGCTGATCATCAGGCCAATCTAATAAAGTCCTGTCCTGTTTTCCTAATTTGGAAATCCCTACCCCCCGAAACAAGGCTGCCCATGCCAAAACTGGCCAGGTGGCAACTCATTTAGAGCAAAGAGCACCCCAAGCACAAATGAGAGTAACTGTGTGGGGGTTTGGCAGCACACCCTAATCTTTATTAGTCAGAAAACCCAACAACTGGTATTGCTGTGCTTTGAAGATATGGGAGCTGTAATTTCAAACACATAATAAAATCTGTTTCTGATGGAATTATTCCTCTATTATATAAAAAATGTAACTTTTATTGTTTAAGTATTTAGAGACATAAATCTTGTTACATAAGTAGCAATGAACAAAAACATGAGGAAGATTTAGAATTCTTAGGTTGCCCTAAAAATACTAATTTCTTCATTAAAATCTCCCCCCCAGAAATGCACCTTAAATTTGGCTTGCATGTGACACACGTGAAGTGCAGAATTAGTGAATACTGAAACCAGCTCTCAGATGTATTTATTCTCTCCATTGGCCTTGTAGTGCTTTGCAGTAGATCTATGAGGTGCATTTGGACATTGTTGGCTACAGCTGAACCTCTTGTGATACCAGAACATACTCAGCAGCGCATACTGTACCTCACAGCAGGGATCCCCAACCTATTTTACTCATGAGCCACACAAGCATGAAAAAAGTTCTTTGGGGGTGCCACTGCTAGCCTGCAGTACACCTATTTGTTATGCAACCAAAACTTGCCTCCACTCGGAGCAACATGTTGCTCAGGATCCACTGGTTGGGGATCACTGCTCTAGAATGTCTCTTAATCCAGTGCTTATTGCAGCCCTACAGCAGACTAACCAGGTGTCCCCACGTGCCACACCAAAGAGTACCAGGAAATACACCACAAGGTAATATCAGTGATTTTAATTTCTATACAGATGGCAAAAATACTTGAAGATAAAGCAAGTAAAACAACTTATTTAACAGCAGATCTGTACATCAGTGTAGCAAAATACACTATTTAAAAATAAGTTACTTGTACAGTACATAAAAATATAGATAATCTGCGGAATGCCTATATTTCCATTTACTTATCATACATATAACATACTGTAAGACTTGATATGATTAAGGTGCTTTCCCCCGGCTTTATTTCCTCAGCCCATAGCTGCCAGCGGGAGGGTTCCAAGGCACTCTGGTACCAGGGAAGCTTTGGTGTCAGGGAGTTTGGGAATCAATATGGCATGGAACATTCCTGCTGCCGTAGCAAGGGCACTCCATGCCAACGTGGCAGAAAGAGCATCACAGCTTAGAACCTGGTGTCAGCAAATACTAGATTTCCATGTTGATGCTGAGCTATTGCTGACGACCAGATAACGGTGACCCCCCCATAGCATTAGCAACAGTGACACGGAATGAAATGGCGCAACCTCCGAAATGCACAGAACCGCCTTTCCCAAAATAACAATGCTGACTGATATTGGAGCAGAAATACAACTTCCGATGAAAATGGGGTATAACTTTCACTTGTTTTGACCTAAACAGTAAGGGGCAGATTTATCAAAATGTGAGTTTAGAGCCAATACATAAAAACTCACCCATGTTCTGTGCATTCCTATGGGATTTTTAGAAATGATGAGTATTAACTTTTCACCCATTAATAAATACACTTCTAAAAATCCCATAGGGATGAACAAAACATGTGTGAGTTTTTATGTATTGGCTCTAAACTCACATTTTGATAAATCTGTTGTGATCTGTGGGCAATAGTAAAACAATATGGCGGCACCCAGTCATAGAATGCAAAGGAATGCTCCTTTGGAAGAAAGGCAAGTCCTGGTTAGAAACCCATTTAGCACTTTTGAACACACTATGCTTTATCTTCTGCGCTCACTAGTTTAATGCACAGCAGTCAAAGAACCCACATGTAATGTTTATGACATTGTATCACCATCTCCCTTTTAACACTGCTGCCAGTGATTGGGGTCAGTCTGTGCCACTTTAGGCTTATGGCTAACAGGGAATACCTTGCAATACAGGAATATCCCGCCAGCAACTGCAGTGCCCCTTACAGATACTACATGGCCCCTCTTAGGGCTTCCGTGTGAGCAGAGGTGCCATTTGCAAGCCCTAATGTTAGAGTGCTAAGGGACTGCTACAGGTATTGTTACCCCCCCCCCCTTCTCTTCAAATACATGAGAAAATTACTGAAGGCAAGATGGCAAAGGCTGAAATTATCCTAAATCTGCATCATTTATTTGTAAAGTATCATTACAGTAAAACCAAAACCAGGTACACAAACTTACCAATCCTGGTGAGACACTGGTAGAGAGGTAACAAACACCTTGCTTGGCTATGCTAATGTCTTGTGCTAAGAATAAAGTGATACATTACAAATAGGGAACATTCAGTAAGCGCAATGGCTTTGGGCCTTCCTGTCAGATAAGTGCTATTGGCTGCTTGTGATTCACCTCGCAGCCACCAACTGCTCTGAGCCTGCCCAAGACTTCCCAGCATTGTGTGACACGGCCCAAGCCAGCCTTTGTAGTCTCACTGGCTATATCTCCTAGCACATCCCTTACAGACTATAGAAGAGAGAGATTGTGCCTTCTTTACACATCTGGATTTGGAAACCAGGCTTGGTATTTGTAAATGGAAGTGGCACCCTGCTGTGGCGGACAGATTACTCTGACAGCTCAACATTGGCTCAATGGGATTTGTGTTCATGAACTAATGGCGGGGCACAGGCTGCAAATCAGCAGGTTATTCTGGTGTTGGGGGAGCAAAGAGGGTAAACTGAGGGCTTTGTTTGGATGGAGGTTTCCCTCCACCCAAAGGGAAAGGGAACAATATTTATATATATATATATTTATATATTTCAATACTGTAGTGTTTTATCTGCCAGCAACTGTTTAACATTGGCAGGCCAGAGGCATAGGTGTATTTTCACGGTGAGGGCAGTGAGGCTATGGAATGCCCTTAGTGCTTTAATGCCTTTAGGAGGGGCCTGGATGAGTTCTTGAACAAGCTTAGTATCCAAGGCTATTGTGATACTAATATCTACAGTCAGTATTGATATTGGTATTTATGATTTATGTATGCGAATGTATAGACAGGTCAGTATGGGTTTATGTATGTGAGTGTATAGATAGGCCAGTATGGGTCTGTATGTGAGTGTACAGATAGGTCGGTATTGGTCTGTATGTGAGTGTATAGATAGGTCAGTATGGGTCTGTATGTGAGTGTATAGATAGGTCAGTATGGGTCTGTATGTGAGTGTATAGATAGGTCAGTATGGGTCTGTATGTGAGTGTATAGATAGGTCAGTATGGGTCTGTATGTGAGTGGATAGATAGGTCAGTATGGGTATGTATGTGAGTGTATAGATAGGTCAGTATGGGTCTGTATGTGAGTGGATAGATAGGTCAGTATGGGTCTGTATGTGAGTGTATAGATAGGTCAGTATGGGTCTGTATGTGAGTGTATAGATAGGCCAGTATGGGTCTGTATGTGAGTGTATAGATAGGTCAGTATGGGTCTGTATGTGAGTGTATAGATAGGTCAGTATGGGTCTGTATGTGAGTGGATAGATAGGTCAGTATGGGTTTATGTATGTGAGTGTATAGATAGGTCAGTATGGGTCTGTATGTGAGTGTACAGATAGGTCGGTATGGGTCTGTATGTGAGTGTACAGATAGGTCGGTATGGGTCCGTATGTGAGTGTATAGATAGGTCAGTGTGGGTCTGTATGTGAGTGTATAGATAGGTCAGTATGGGTCTGTATGTGAGTGTACAGATAGGTCGGTATGGGTCTGTATGTGAGTGTACAGATAGGTCGGTATGGGTCCGTATGTGAGTGGATAGATAGGTCAGTGTGGGTCTGTATGTGAGTGTATAGATAGGTCAGTATGGGTCCGTATGTGAGTGGATAGATAGGTCAGTATGGGTCTGTATGTGAGTGTATAGATAGGTCAGTATGGGTCTGTATGTGAGTGGATAGATAGGTCAGTATGGGTCTGTATGTGAGTGGATAGATAGGTCAGTATGGGTCTGTATGTGAGTATATAGATAGGTTAGTATGGGTCTGTATGTGAGTGTATAGATAGGTCAGTATGGGTCTGTATGTGAGTGTATAGATAGGTCAGTATGGGTCTGTATGTGAGTATATAGATAGGTTAGTATGGGTCTGTATGTGAGTGTATAGATAGGTCAGTATGTGTCTGTATGTGAGTGTATAGATAGGTCAGTGTGGGTCTGTATGTGAGAGTATAGATAGGTCAGTATGGGTCTGTGTGTGAGTGGATAGATAGGTCAGTATGGGTCTGTATGTGAGTGGATAGATAGGTCAGTATGGGTCTGTATGTGAGTGGATAGATAGGTCAGTATGGGTCTGTATGTGAGTGGATAGATAGGTCAGTATGGGTCTGTGTGTGAGTGGATAGATAGGTCAGTATGGGTCTGTGTGTGAGTGGATAGATAGGCCAGTATGGGTCTGTATGTGAGTGGATAGATAGGTCAGTATGGGTCTGTATGTGAGTGGATAGATAGGTCAGTATGGGTCTGTATGTGAGTGGATAGATAGGTCAGTGTGGGTCTGTATGTGAGTGGATAGATAGGTCAGTGTGGGTCTGTATGTGAGTGGATAGATAGGTCAGTATGGGTCTGTATGTGAGTGGATAGATAGGTCGGTATGGGTCTATGTGTATGCTGAGATTGCTTACAAAGGTTGAACTTTATGGACTTTTTTAACCCAACTTAACTATGTAAGAGAACTGACTGGCTATTAGTTTTTCACATGATCTATTTTCATTAGCACAGCTGGATTTCATACTGACGCTGCCAAGAAAACCTCTCAGAAATGTGTGCGGTTCCTTCTATTTCCGATTACCATTTTGAAGCCAAAACAAACAAAAATAACATTGTTTGCAGAAGGGGGGACATGTTCATCCGAGGCTCGGTGCCACAGAACAGCAGATGAAACTCAAACAGACAGTACCACCTAAAACTCTGGCCTGTCACTGGACCTGGATGGTGCCTGCATTTTACAGTGATACTAACTCATGCCCATTTTTCTCAACCATGCAGCTATCATGGCAGGCTCACAGGTGGTGCAAACACCCAATAGGCTGTTTGCTTATTAGGAAAACCAGTGTAAATAGCTAGACACTTGTGCAACAGCATGAGGAAACCATCGCCAGGTAACAGGGCAGTTGGAGGTGCAAGGCCAGAACAAGCAGCTCTGTAAAGTGAAATGGACATATTTAAGACCAAAGAGAAAAAGCAAGAGAGTAGAAATAGCAGCCATTTAGTTGAGCTCCCATAACCCTCAACAAGTAGCAGCTATGGGGCCACACTGTTTAAAAGATGAAACATATTACAAAATAATGCAAATGCCTTGTGTCTTTGCAGCATTCACGGGGCTCATTTCATTACTTTTGTACAGATTTAATACTAATACTGAGCTCTCAACCTACTAATATGCAGTCAGGATAGAGGAGCACCCTCTGGTGGTACTAGTTCTCGTTTAGCCATCCTCATACCAGTCATACGTTTTCCTCTGAGATGCAATGCAGATCCAGTTTGCATTCTAGGTAGAATTTTTAAAATTTTTCATATGGATTCAATGTGTTACAGTTCCCTGGGAATATAAAGAGCAAGCCATTTGTTACCTCTCTACCACGCAAGGCACTGGAGTATAAACCCATCTGCTCAGACTCTCACACTGGGGGCTTATAGCAACACATTTAATGCAGCTGGTCCTGACCTAACCATACACTGATACTGCATGAACACAAATCAACTGCCTAATCCAATGTAATCACTTTCAATATGCTGCTATTGCATGGTATTTCCTCTGTCCATGATTACCAATCATATTATTCCAATTATATTGCAAAAGATAAAATCTGATATCAGTTTGGGACACTACTGAGCTAAAAATTGTTGTTGTTTTTTTAATAAATGGTTTCATTTGTCCCACAGAGGAACAAGTGCACCTGGGTAGTAACCCATAGCAACCATGCAGTGATTGGTTGCAAGACGAACAATTAAAATAAACATCTTGGTGATAGCTGATAGGCTGCTGTTACATGCCTAGCCAGAACAAAGCCTAAAGGGGGCGACCTACGGGTGGACGATATCAGGCTTATTCGAATTAGAATGACTGGTATATGCGCAGTCGTTTGGGGGCCATGTCCCCGATCCGACTAAATTTTTAAACCTGCCCGAACCAAGAAGTTTGGGCTTAATAGTGGCAGCCATGTTGTTTGCATGACCAGCTGCATTACTAGGAGATGAAGTCCGTTTAGTAGAACAAGCCTTTTCTCACAACGGCCACTGCACTTACCAGACTGGCGGTAGGTAACTGGCCCAGCAGTACCAGACTGGCGGCAGGTAACTGGCCCAGCAGTACCAGACTGGCGGCAGGTAACTGGCCCAGCAGTACCAGACTGGCGGCAGGTAACTGGCCCAGCAGTACCAGACTGGCGGCAGGGAACTGACCCAGCAGTACTAACCAGCAGCATAAAAGGAGCATATTTTCAAACAGAAGCCTAGAGGTAACTTGGTTATATAATTGTTATTAAATCATTTGTATAATAAAAAGTTCTTTACACCCTGTGGGGTTGAATGTCAGTCACTTCAGATGTTAATGCTGAAGTACAAGGCACATGGGACGGTGATAGAAAGCTCTGCAGTGCATAAAGGATGAAATTAATGCTTATTGCACACACTGGTGCAGTGTCGAATTAGAGAAATACAATTGGTAAGCCCAGCCATAGAGGGCAAGATAAAATGTTAGTTGTGCTGTAACATCTACATTGCTGCAGGCCTGTCTACACAACGAGTAGGTGCTTGGAAGCAGCCCAAGTTACATCTGCAGGTACCTTCTGAGCGTGGAAGACTTCATCAAGATATGATTACACCTTGTAAACAAAAAGCTTATTAAAACTAACCTTTCACTGCATCAGGGGCCAGCACAAGCCAGCACAGGCAGCAGAAAGCAGGGGCCCTTTAACAGGCCTAATAGATTAACACCCAATGAGGGCTTACAATTTAACCCATGAAAAAATTTAAAAAGTTACATTCTTGGTTTGATCAACAAATAGGCTCTGGTGATCTGTTTATAGGAAGTAAATGTGCCGGTTCCATATTCCTCCAACAAAGCCCCACTGTCATAAGGGAGTGTAAGGATTGTCTATTGCTCGCATCCGGCTCCGGGATGGAGAATCCAGCTCATAGTCCGACTCTCTGTGAGCGCTAGATTGTGCCCCACTAGCCTCACTCCTCAAGAAACTCCGGTTCAGTTCCTCGGGCGGCGGCACGCGGTGGAAGATCTGCTCTGGGAAAGAAAAGTGGTGGAAATCCTCTGTATACTGATGTCTCAGTGGACTTGGGGAAGGGAATTGGGAGACACTGCGCTCTGAACTTGAGTGCTGAATGGCCAATGGGAACAGTAATGAAGTACAGACTGATGTGCCCAGCTCTGTAAGAAAGAAAAAAAAATCCTGTGAGAGTCTATAATTATTAGCAAGACTTAAAAAGATTAATTTTAATACCAATGACAAGATCACTGCATGAAAATAAACTGCTCACATTGTGTTCTTCCTTCCACACTGAGCTTATCCCAGTCCTACAGACTGCACGTGCCCAAAGGCACAAAAGGTAGTCGGGATGCCAAGAGCAGACATGCAAGGCTTCCATTAATGGGAAAGGAAGTACGGAATGTTTAGAGACATTCAATGCAAGGTGCCGCTTTACAGAGGAATGTAACAAGCAGCTCTAAACAATACATTTAGCACATACTAAATTACATGTAGGGATTTAAAGGAACAGTAACACCAAAAAATGAAAATGTTTTAAAATAATTACAGCAATGCTTTACCAGCAATGCTACACCATAAAATCATGACAGTATCCCTTTAAAATTACAAGCTGGGAAAAAAGAGAAAATACACAGGTTACAGGTTACACAGGTTACACAGCAGATAACAGATAAGTTCTGTAGACTACAATGATATTTTATCTGTTATCTGCTCTGTAACCTGTGCCATTTCTCCTTTTTTCCAGATTAAATGGCTGCCCCCTAGCAGGGTATTTATATAACCAATAGTAGGGTTTCTGAAGCAAACACCCCAGTGTTACCAGTGCAGGGAAATCGTACATAATGTATGAATTACTTTAATACACGTTCATTAGTGTCACTGCTCCTTTAAAGCCATAGGAGCTTTACAACAGATAAAGCATCAAGTACATACATCTAAAGCTTTTCTTTTTTAGGCAGGTTATGACATAAGGGCAGTTAATATTGTACACTGCAATCAAAAAGAGACCATCTGAAACATCTCTTGCATTAGACATTCCCCCCCACATTCTTTAGTTAATAATTTACAATAAGACAATATTTATTCTGCATTTAAAGCCAAAATGTGTATTTTACTTTGGACAAATGTACCCCATTCTCTGCTATATTTTCTTGAAGAAGACTACTGGATGGAAAATGTTATGAGATCATGTGACAGATCTTTATCAATGAACCGATTCAAGTGAGAGAATAGTGAGCGCAGCCGTTAGTTAGGAACAAGCAACGCACAGCTGTGCCCTTTGCATACACTGCTCTGTTCCTGGCTGGCCGCCCTGGAAGCTCAGTAATGCCCCCACACAAATCTGTGGCTTAAAACAAGAATTTTTAAGTTTGCAAACATTACATACAACCTTAATTCAGGGCTGGCAAATGAGAACACTGTATGATTTGATAACATTGAAGTGCAGAATAGTAATATAGAGCTACATTTGCTGGCAATGCGCTCTGATTTGCAGGTGTGATCATGTGGCTTCTGAAGAGGTGAAGTTAGTAATGGCATGGCAGCCCTCACTGACATCTTACTTTCTGCCCCCACCAATAGGCCTCATTAGCAAAAAGCTATAATCTATAATACCCAGTTCCATTCAGAGCTGCAAGATTTCAACATGTCCTTGTGTTTATGCTACAGGCTGGTCTAGTAGTCTGCTGGGATGCAAATACATTGCTGTATCGCAAAAGTTCCTCCCTCCCTTATGCTTATCTTGCACTAAGTTCTAATAAGGCAGAGTCATGCCCCTTTCACCATACACAGGCTGAATTTGGACATAACTGATCAATCAGATTACAGCAGATTCCATAGCTCCACATGTACTCCAATGTTGGGTTATGGAAAGGTACCAGCCCAAAATCAAACTCAATCTTAACACACACCCAGCAAATAATTCAGTATGGAATCATTATCCAGACCAATATTCACTTAACTTGGCTATTCTCAACCACTGGCAGCCTACAGCTGTTGTTTGGCAGGTTGGCATGTATAGGACTATGAAGGCAGTGCTTGGCTCTTATGTGGTGTGACTTGACAATCAGATAACCTTGCCAAAAGAGTGTTTGCTAAGTTCAAACAGTTCATTGTTGCAGGTCAGATGCGTGCATACAACTCGTAACTTGCCAGTAGGTATGAACGCAGAGTTTGATGTCTCATGTTATTGTTAGGTTAATATCTGTCTGGAACTCTGGGGTAAACCATGTGTACTATTTATGTTTATACTTGAATGTGAATAAGAAGTATATTTACTTTACTTATATATTTATTATCTGTCTGTACCCTCCCATGAGTCTTTTATAAAGGTTTGGTTTGCTTTTCTGTGTTTTTTACATTTTTTGTAAGTATTGTACATTATGTAATAGGACAGACACTGTCTCTTTAAGAGTATATCCTATATATTTTTTCTAACTTTTTTTCTAAGTTGTTTTTGATTGCTTGCATCTTCTATAAATGTTTACTTCCTGTGGCTCACATTTAAGTGTCCTTAGGGCATGAAACACGTAGGGCCTTTGGAGATGTTTTATAACTTTGAATAGTTTTTACTTGTAAAATATTTGACCTCTGTGGAGTTTCCTTGGCGCCTATATGCACATGGTGCTTGTTGCTTTCTGCACCTCATGCTGAGGGTCTGGGGCTGTGTTTTGCTTACTATTGGTCATTTTGTGCCTTTATTTTTGGTTTTGCATTTTCCATACAACTTCCTACACAGGTATACAAATATATATGTCTATGTATATTGAGTCTCTTTCTAGCTGCCAGTTACTGCTGATATGCACAACTTGTTACCCTTTTGCTATAATAGATGACAGCCACTAGCTGGAGCTGTAGGACAGTAACTGAAACCACATCTTTAGTCGGCTCACCCTCGGAGTTCCACTTCAACTACATGACCTTAAATCCAGTCCACTAAGGTATTAAACAAACAAATTGTCACTGCTAATTCATTTAGTGGAGCTGGCAAAAAATAAGGTGAAGTAATAACACAGAATGCTCTCTGGGTGCACAGCCTTACAGCACCAAGACAGACATTCATTGAAGAGCATTTCTATGATTCCATTCACAGTTGGGTATTCGTTTGTGATCAGAGCCTGGCACAGGCATGCTATGTACCACAGAAACAAGTGTGTTATCATGTGGTAACATATAACTGTGACTTTATGGCTTTTTGTGACTACTGAATGTGTCCTTCATGCTTGTTATGGAAGTAAATCAGCATTATTACTTATTGAGATGCAGTATATATTTTGGTTTGTCTCAATATCAACATAACCTAGAATACTAATGCTACTACTGTAAATTTACCTCTACTGAGACAAGGAAAATGACAGAAGGCCCTACATGGTTACTGACGCAGTGTACATCGTGGCCTACACAAACAGTGCATGGGACAAATCCCCATACATCACCGTGTGTCTAAAGGGCAGCATCATTTGACAGAAGTTACAAAAAATAGGTGTACACTGTGTGTGGCTTCCTTGGAAAGCTAATAACTCTATGGTCATTACTATAAATTCCCTGATAAAAACACACAACGGGAATAATGTTTTTTTTTTTTCTTTTGCAATAACTGTACAGTTCCCTTCTTTGTTTATTAAACAGAAAAAGGACATCCCAAGGTTTGGCCAACTGCTTTTAATACAGGTATGGGATCCGTTATGTGGAAACCAGTTATTTAGAAATTACGGCAAGGTAATCTTCCATAGAGTTCATTTTAATCAAATAATTCTAATTTTTAAAAGTTATTTTCTTTTTTGCCATAATATGAAAACAGTTGTACTTGTACTTGATCCTACCTAAGATATAATAAATTCCTATTGGAGGCAAAATAATCCTATTGGGTTTAGTTAATGTTTAAATTATTTTTAATAGACCTGTAAGTATGGAGATCCCTTATCCGGAAAACCCCAGGTACTGAGGATTCTGAATTAACAGGTCCCATTCTTGTACTAGATAAACAAAGGACATAAAGTTCCATGCCCCGTAACTCCCCCTGCCCTGAGAAACTAAATATCACACACAACCAACCTCCCAGCCCAGCTTTGTTTACAGCACCATTATGAGGTTAGACTTTCAATGTTGGGGTTGTTTTCTCTGGAAAAAAGGCACTTGTGAGGGGACATAAATACTCTGTACAAGTACATTAGAGGGGATTATAGACAGATAGGGTTTTTTTTCCCATAAAAACAATCAGTGCACCAGAGGCCACTCCTTTAGATCAGAGGAACAGAAATTTCATTTTTCTTTTCACAGAGAGGGCAGTGAGGTTGTGGAATGCCCTTCCAAGTGATGTTGTGATGGCAGATTCTGTTAATGCCTTTAGGGTAATGTCCCATAAAGAGATTCGTTGCCCCTGATAGATCACTGCTGCTGTGGGCGACTATCTCGAAATGCTTTTCCACTGGCAACAACAGGAATCACCAGTGGAAAGGCCAATGCATCATTTTTTTGAAGACGCGCAATGCATAGGCCTTTTCACCGAAGATTCCCTTTGTTGCCAGTTGAAAAGCTTTTTGGAGAGACCAGTTGCCCACAGTAGCAGAGATCAATAGTGGACAGCTATTCTCTTCATGGGACATTACCCTTAAGGGAAGCTTGGATAACTTCTTGAACAAACATAATATCCAAGGCTGTTGTGATACTAAAATCTATATGGTATATATAGTTTACTGTATGTATCTCTTGCATAGCTAGCTAGGAACCCACATGGCCATAAAACAAAAGTTGTAGTTGTGCAACGGGGTAAACATGGGCAGAACTAAATAATGCTAAATGCTTACCATGTGGCTGGACACCTGCTACCACGTAACCAGACAACTTCACGTCACACGCTGCTCCACACTCCAGTGGAATTGGCTGTAATCGGAAGTACTGAAGCATTTCCAACACAGACCGGAAACGGAGATGCTGTACATGGCACTGACCTCTCTCTGTAAGGGTTAGGCGCAAGTGCTGTAAAGAAACGAATTGTGCATTGTTACAAGATCAGGTACATGTTCCTAGTTGTTGCTTCAAACTTAGGTACAGGTTTAGCAAAATGTGAGATTAAAGCTCACCACAAAAATATGCACTCACTTTTTCATTTCTATAAAATTTTTAGAAGAGTATCAGGCTAATGCCACGCCATGTGTATGGCATATATTTTTGGCAAGCCGAAAAACTCTTGCCGAAAATACGCACCATGCACTCCTACCTGTGCCCGAAATGAAAGGAATAGGCTCAGGTACAGGCACATGCCCTTAATTGCACATGTGTATTAAGTCAGTTTTGCAGAAATAGCAAGTAGTACTTAAAAATACTTTTTTGCTCCAACTTTACAATTGAAGAATTGTAACTTTACACAGAAAACTAAGAATAAAGACACCAACAATAGTTAGACAGAAAGCCCACACTGGTTGTAGGTAACCCCAACTGTCCCTTTGCTGCTTCCTTCTAGACACTTTCTGTGCGTGGGTGGTGCTTTGGCAGCAATATCCTCATCCTGAGGCCTCACAGTTCCTGCTAGCACTTCCTCATTTAAGCAGTTTCATTTAGGAACAGAAAGGAGGCTAACAGCATTATAAATCTGTAAATCTTACCCGTATCTATTCCAATTGGCTTTTGTTAAGTGACCGGTATCCGTGCCAGTCCAGTTGGAGGAGACAGAAGCTTACAAAATTTTTGCATTCACTTAAGCCAAAAAAACCAACATGACCCTGTGCACAGCTTCTCACAGTGAAAGCTTATATGCAATGCTACATAGCATTAGTTTTCTCATGTCACTCTATGCCAGATGAGCAGATTTTAATATTTTATGAATTTCAAACTATTTTTTCCACTATTATATTGTAGAGTAAGATCCTTACCTTTGCCCTTCCTTGAAAATTAAATGTAAGAACATATTCCCCTCTTCTTGTTTCACTCTGTCTCACAAGGAAGACACCGTGCCCTTCAACTCCCTGGGACTGGACAAGCTGAGCAGCTTTGACCCGTGAGATGGGCCCATGGAACCAGGGTGAGGAAGCCAGAAAATGATCAGTTTTGTGGCAGCATTGCTCAGGTGGCACAAAGACAGAAGCTCCTGGGGAGAAATAAGAACAAAAAAAAAAAATCACTCTTTGTGATATAATGGTAGTTGATTGTGAGCACAGTGAGTTAGATAAACATTGAAGTCAATACATAACATAAATCTGGATATCTTCAACCTTTCACGAGCTGATCTCTCCTACAATATAATGCTGAAAACTCAAATGCTGTATTTGCAAGTTAAATTACTGTCTCCCATGCCATCCCTCCAGTTATGTAATTCCCCTTGGCACACATGTCAGGTCAATTCTGCCACCAAAAAAGCGCCCCCTCCTCTGCCTGCCCATTTTCTAAAAATGGGCTCCTAAATACCTTAACAATGTACTGTTCAGTCTTTGCAGTAAAAGACTACAGCATGGCTTCTCTAGCCAAAATGTATGGTTACAAGTTTATTATCTGGGTTTTAATCCAAGACCTACTTTAAAGCATACTTTCATTCCTTTCTTTACTCAGTAGAAATAAATTGGCCCAGTTGGTTAAAGTGCTGGGTATTGGAAGCTTGGTTTGATTCCAATGTTAAATTTGTGAGACTTCTGGCAAACAAGTCTCTGGAGTCAGATTTAGACCCAGGACACTGACTATGAAGGTAGGGCACTCATATGCCATACAGCGATATGTTTGGACAAACAATTTTGAGAGAATCTCTCTCTTCCTCAAGTCAGTGCTGTAATGACATAGTGATGGAGATATAGATTAGTAACAAGCAGAACAAAGAGGAAGTGAGGCAAAACCACTGTAACATTGAATCAGAATAGAAGTGAATAGGGGTTATGAAGGTGAGAATGAAAATCAGCATTCCTGGTAGAGTTTTCCTTTTCCCCATCTAGTTTCTGATCCATAAATATTACTCAACACAGAACCAAAATATAAATATCACACTGGCTGCAACAGCATTAAATTTGCCAAGGTAAACATTCAAAGTTCTCTGTTAGGATAACATATCCTTATGAGATTTCTTTTCCAGTACGTGCATGGAGTATTTGCAGTTGGAAGAAGAAGAGTGTACACAGTTGGAGGGGTAATTCGGATTTTGGTTTGTCACATTAAACACTGTGCAACAGGGAAGGCTGGATTTCAGGGCTGGAATGCGCAGGATATGTACTGCTATAATGAGTTTCCGAGCAGATCTTGGGTGAGGCCATTTACACATGGCTATAACTATGTCTTTTCTGAATGATAGGGGATACTGATCAAAGAACATATCAGGCCAGGACAGAACTACAATCACAACTTTGTGAAATGTATTGAGATCAAAGCAAATGGCTCAGGGTAACCCCCTTCTTCAGCTACAGACAACTACAGGACAGAACTATGCAGGTATCATGCATTTATCAACATAGGGGCCCATATACGTTTATGCTTTAACCTGGAAAACAATTCAGTGTCTGGATTTAAAAGGACTGACAAACAGATAAACTTTAAAAGCAGACAATTGTGTTTAGAAAAAAAGTGTTGTATTGTCCTGTCCAAAAATTGTTCAGCAGCTCTCCATTTGTATTTTAGCAGCTATCTGCTTGCTAGGGACTTATTTAACCTAGCAAACAGACAGTGGTTTCACTAAGAGATGGGAATATGAATAGTAGAGGGCCTGCATAGAAAGATAAGTAATAAAAAGTAACAATAATAATAAAATTGGAGCCTTACAGAACAATAGTTTTTGAAAGCTAGAAAGAGCCAGAAGAGAAAGGCAAATAATTAAAAAAAATATATAAAAAATAAATAATAAAACCAATTGCAAAGTTGCTAGGAATGGGGCATTCTTTAACATACTAAAAATTAACTTAAAGGTGAATCACTCTTAAGTATGAATTCAGGTCTACTTTAAGAGCTGAGCACCAGGAGTATTGTCAATTCACAAGCTAGGGTGTGCACATGTGATTGTAAGGCCTATGGTACATACCATACCCACAGGGTCCTCAAGGAGAACCACAGTGTCACCTCTAATTGCATGTGACTGCTCCCTATTAAACAAATGGGAAACACTCAGCATATGACAGATAATAACTCATAAACACTGGCTCTGGGTTACTTAAAGGTGCCTGGTTGTCACTGCTAGTGTTTACGACAGTCCATTGTTTTCAATGGAAAGCAATGACAGGCTATAAAAGACATTATGACTGTTAGTGATAGTTTTCTGAGGGTATAAATGTCATGTGAGCCATAACCCTTAGCAAGGCTAACTATCTTTACCCTACATGTGATGATGTATGTTAATAGGTGGAAAGGCATTTCAGAGTGGTTAGTCGCCCGCGGTAGCAGCGATCTATCGCAGGCAACTAACTCACTCCGTGGGTCCTTAGCCTAAGGGAGAAGACACACAGAGTACTTAGTAGCAGTTACTTGTCACAGCTACAATACCGAAAATTGCCTCTGCTAAAATACACAGAGACAATTATCAGTTATTATCATCATATCAGACATATTCTAATAATAATGAATAAGATTCCAATTGGACATGGTGGTAAAGTTCATTTCCCTTATAATCGCATTAGTATAAAGAGTCTTTGGTCTCTTTCTGCCAATTTCTGAAAAAACAGGTATCAGCCATTATTTTACAATCCAACTTGCTATGCGTACAGTCAAAATAGCCGACCTTCCGGTTCAGCCAATATGTACCGTTTTTGCCATGACCCCAATCTTATGACCCTCTTTTACAGTCTCCTTACTGCTCTCCTATACTTCAAGGAATCTGGGTGAAACCTGCTTTACTAAAATTGTTACCACATTTTCTCCAAGACTGCTCATCTTTCTGTCTGCCTATGCAAACAAAAGGGAAATCAGTCATTGTTGGACTACATATACCAACATTCTTAAATGACAGCTGTCTGATAAAATGAGAAAAAATACATGGGGGGTAGATCAAATTCTTACTTCTATAAATGACTATGAATATAAAAGAGTTTTAATCAGTTGACTTTTGAACACCGCTGCAGCATTCTGGTGTCCACTCTTCAAGCACTGAGCAACATACCATGGCAAAACTGGTGGAAATGCCAAGGATGAGCGATTATAATATATTCAAAGAGTATATGATCATCTCTTCTTCATGCGGTTGCAAAAAATAAAGCCCCTGCTGCCAAGTTCAACAATCCTGGTTTATAAATTTTGATTGATCCCTGAGGACAGGGGCTTCGTTAGACAAATATTTAAATTTTTGTTAGGAATTAGCAAATCAAAGGCCTGACATGTGCATAAATGTTATTTCAATAAAATATCATACATAAAGCAGTCTTTGTCTATACACGGGATATATTTAAAATATGGCGTGATATATTGACAAGCAAACAGAACAAACCTTGTGTAATGGAGTCAGTACTGCCACTGCTGGGACTCTGGTTGGCTGTGTCTGAGTTAGAGGGTAGCTGTGTCTCTCCTTCAGTCTCATCCGACCTGTGGATGAAACAGAAATGGAATATTTTAATCCATCTAGAGCATTACCACATAACTCATCATAAACCCCCCCTCCCCCCAGTCAAGTAATATACAGGGCTACAGATGGAGCTTCCTTGCACAATTTAAGTAGTGTTTATAAGCATAGATAATAAAAGGGAACAATTTAGAGACTAGTTATTATAACCCCCGAACCCACCCTGATGATTAGCATATGCTAATTGGGATTGGGAAGGGTCAAAAGTTGGCGCGTGTGGCGAAAAAAAAATCCCCCCTAAAATGTAACCCTTTCTGAATGCTAATTAGCATACTGTGGATCCTGAACGGCAGGGTAACACATGACTGGGTTACTATTTAGGAATAAAAAAAATGATGCAGATGTAAAAATGCACAGATAATATGCCTCCAATATACAGCACTATGTGCCTGTCACATCAATAACATTATGATGCCAAAACTAACAGTATATTCCCTAGAATTCTTTCTCCTGGACCAATTCTGTTTTTCAGCAGCCTGAAACAAACCACCAAGACTAAGTTAGCAATAAGACAATACTACAATAGTATACTTTAAAAATGCCTCCAAAAATAAATTACAGCTAGCTAGATAACTTTCAAAGAGCTATACTATAGCAGTGTCAGGGTTATTGGAAGTTTAACTGCTAGGAGGGACTGCCATCTGAATAATACAATGCTCCCAGTCAAACATGAGGACTATACACACAGGGCACAAATATCACTGCATGGAGAAACTATGTATCATCTATTGTGATGGCCCAAGGGGTAACTGCACATGAAGAATTGAGTGCTGACAATATTTCAAGAGTTTGTTTCACTTTATGTCTTGAACAACGTATTCATTGCAGAAATGCTCAAGGTGGAGCTATGAAATTCTGTGGGCTGAAGCTAGATGTTCTCAGTACAAATTGGATATTGTTCTGGGCTGAGTCTGAAGGCTCTGCCTTTTAATAACAACATAGTCAAGATGGTAATGAATAAAAATGGTAATAAATGTAGATATACAGAAAAGGGGTGTTCTGTGCCTACAACAACCTATGCGCTCTTACTGTCTGTTTAACAGGAATGGAAAATAAATCTTATGAATATATAGGGTGCATTTTCCTTCCTACCAGCTACAAAGAACTGATCACATGGCACTAAACACAACAGGGCTTGTGCATCATGCGGACTTGTGAAATTGGTATTTCAAGGCAGAAATCATGAAAGAAAGCCTTGTTCTTAACAATTGACATGTCTCTGTGTCTCTATTAAACATCTTGACTGAGCAATAAGAAGCTTGGTCTGGATAACACCGTTGTAACACAACAAACTATTGTGATTAAAAATCATGCTATGAAATCATTACCATCCTCAAATTCAATACATATGTATAAAATATACTCCAGCCTGTTACATGAGCTGTCATGACTGCAGCTCCTCAGATAATCCAAAACACAGATGCCAACATCTTCAGCAAAATAAGAGCTTCCTATGAATCAAAGTTCCCATTCTGGGTTTGGGGGCAAAACAAATGGAAAATGCACAAATAAATAAAATAAAAAATAAAAAGCTATACTTTTTTTTTTTTTAAAGGGGTTTTGCATCACCATGGTGACTTTGATAATTCATGATTTTGGCTTATGGGTGATAAAAGTGATTTAGATGAATATTTAAAGGAATACTGTCAAGGGAAAACATTTTTTCAAAACACAGATTTTTTTTTTTTAATTTTGAAATATCACATGGGGCTAGGCATATTCTTCATTTCCCAGGGTGACTTGTACTCAGATAAACTTCAGTCACACTTTACTGCTGAGCTGCAAGTTGGAGTGATATCACCCCCTCCCAGCAGAACAATTGGAAGGGAGCAAGATAGCAGCTCCCAGTAGATATCAGAATAGCACTCCAAGTCCGGCTTGGGACCCCTCCAGTTACATGGGAGTAGGAGAAACAATAGTTTACCTGAAAGCAGTTCTAATGTGTAGCTCTGGCTCCTTCTGAAAGCTCAGACTCAGGCACAATGCACTGAGATGGCACCTACACACCAATATTACAGCTAAAAAAAATAAATTTGTTGGCTGAAGAATAAAATTTCAAATGGTAGCGTTAATTATTAGCTATGTAACAGTGAAAAAGAAGGTTTAGAAAAAATCATGACAGTATGTCTTTAAACCTTAGAAAAATACTCTACAAACTGTAGTTCAAAAGCCTTGGTTAAAACATGTTAAAATAATGTAAAAATCTAAGAAAACTACAGTATACTTTCTTTGGCTAGTGAACCTTTAAGAAATGCATGGTCAGTAGCAAAGAGAAAAGGTAGCCAAACACAAGTACACATTGCAGCCAACTTTGACAAAGTCAGTAGCCAAAAGGTATTCAGGGCAATTTCAGTGTTTTGTAGCTCTGGGAGCAAAACCAACCCCTATTTGAAGTGGATGGAAATGATCTGCTAAGTGCCAGGCAATTATGATTTGAAAATGCCCAGTGCTACATGTTTGAGTAAAATGTGTATTTCACTTGACAGCATGGGGCTCTTGCAAGCAAATTCTAATTCCACTGGGTGAAGATTCTGTCTCCATCCCACAAACCAACAAAATACTTGAAATCGTCCCGTCAGTCATTGCCCTAATGTGGCACTGTCTTAGTGGATGTGTGTTCGGAGCATGGTCAGATATTGATTGGATCAGAAAGAATATGTCATTGGGTCACTGTTGCAATATGTTATTAGCAATCTCATTCTATGGCTAATGCTATAAGGATCTAGCTGCTTGCCTGAAATACACTGGAATTACTGACTGACAGGGTCTTTGAAGGGCAAACTGTAGCAATTGAACTGATTGTCACAGCCAGAAGCAATATACCTGAACAAAAATTGATTTAGCTATAGCACTCACCAATAGGTGGTTATCACCTTGGAAATACTGAGCCTCGGGTCACTGACCAAAGCTTATTTGTCAAACACTGGAAACTGGGACACTGGACTGCTAGTTATTAACTTCTTACTGCCAGATATTGGTACAACATTAAAAACAAACATTTTACTGGGAGCCATGGGCTATTGTCCCTAACCCATGCCACAAACCCCTTTAACACAACAAAAGTGCTTCTAATAACACAAAATAACCATTAAAATTGCATGATTCCCAAAATCAGTAAATGCCATATTTTATATTATAAACTGACTGGACCGGCTTAAAGTTTCAGCATCTCTATAGTAGTAATGATATAGGTCGTTACAGTATTCACAGGAGCTCCCCATCTTGGATTCTGTCCCCCCCCTCCCCCTCTGGGACAATGCACATGCTCAGTGTGGTCTGAGCAGCTGTTGAGATGCTGAGCTTAGGGGTTGTTGCAAATAAGAACAAGGATTTTTGTCTGTCATATAAGCAGATACTACAGGGCTAATTATTCAATTTTGATGCAGTTTCCCTGGTTTTAGATCTGTCATGTAATGTGAATCTAAATTACTAATCAGCTTTTAACGGTTACATTCATACTCTATTGATGCAGTATATTGTGAGTTGGTCCCTAAGCTTAGTAACCGACAGCAGCACAGAGCATGCGTAGGGAGGGAAGCAGCAGAAAAGAAGATGGGGAGCTACTGGGTCATCTTTGGGGGCACAGACCTTCCCTGCTAAAGGGCTGTGGTCACTTTGGGCTGGTACAGAAATCCAAAACATAAAGTACAACATTTCTGCCCTACTTCTTTAGTTATACTTTAATTCTCCTTTAAAAAAAGTTAATAAGCACCAATATAGGAAGAGCTATTCTAAACTACTTTTCAACTGGTGTTCATTATAGTGTTTGATTATTTAATTATTTGTCAGGGTCACTGACCCAGGAACCAAAAACAGAAGAAACTCCCTTAAAGAGTACACAAAATCTGGGGTGGGGGCTATAACAAAATTAACTAAGTCTGCCATTATATTGGTGTCTTAACATACTGCACACCAAGCAACAACACCTTTGATGATGATATTTAGAGCCTGTGCTGCTACAGTCAGTGGAGACTTATTCAATGTTAGGGGCCCTGTCCCACAAATTCAGAGGCAGAAGTTACTGGGCCCCAGTGCAACATCATTTTAGAGACTTTACATGCTGGGGAGGATGGCAACTTCTGCATACTGAAAATAATGGTTTTACACAAGCCAGGACCTCATGGGGCCCTTTATTCTCCTGCAGAAACAGTGTTCAGCAAAAACCCTTAATGTTTGATGTCTGTGTTTCCTACTACACTGTAGTTCTGCAGTAGCAGGGTTAAGCACTGAGCAGTTTACAAGGCATTTCATGTGGTGCATCTGCCTGGGAACCCTGCCAAACACATAGCACTGCACTTTTTATTAGAGATTTGTACCAAACTGCATACAAAAACTGCTAAAATGAATGGCATTCTAAAAATGACTGGTTTATATATGTTTCCATATAATTATTTAGCAAAGTAAAAAGTTAAAAAATTACACTCATTATATATTCAGCTTTACTCTTAATATAACACCAAATGAAAAAGTTTACCTTTATATTAAATATATTATTTAAAGATAGGCCTATTCTAAGCAACTTTTCATTTGATCTTTGTATATTGCTTTTTTATTATTATTATGATTATTATTATTAGCCTTCCTGTTATGGCTTCTTTCAGTGTGCATATAAAAATGTTGTCTTGGCTGTTGAGGTCACTGACCCTGGAACGAAAAAACAAAAAGACTGAATATGAAGCTTCAGTTGAATTTTATAACTTAATTTTTTTCAGGCCCTCTACTATTCATCTTCCCTTTTGATTACTGCTTTTTTTAAGCTGCAAAGCTGCTTCCTGGTTGCTAGGGTAAATAACCCCTAGTGACCAGATAACTGTTTATAAATGGAGCCTGAGAGCTGCAAATCCAAAAAGTATAACTATTAAAAAGAAAGAAAAAAACACACACACAAAATAAAAAAAAAAATGATTCCAACTGCAAAGTGTCTTAGAATTTGGCTGCCTACACCATACTAAAAGTTGATGTTAAATTGCTTTAAGGCTGAGCAAGTCTTTTAATGCAGTTCCAATATAACATGTTTAATACAATAATCTGAAAAATCAATATATAGGGTGGTCCTATCTTCAGTAGTGTTACAGGGCAGATATAAGAGCATGCCAGGAGTAAGGATAAAGGCAGTGACTCAGGATACACTTTTATTGAGATCAGCATTGCTGAACAGGGAGTCACACCAGGCTACTGCCGGCCCGGAAATGTGCTTGTAATTCATGGAAACGTAAGGAAAGCATCAGGGTGCTAGGGAAGGTCAAGCACTGAAAAATCACACTCTGATTAATAGCTAGCAGAGTTCTTGGTATTTCAATAACAGGAAAAGCCTTTCAGCAAAGTGCTGGAGGCTGTACTATATGCAAACCTTACAGGTCAACATGAACTTCCTCGGCTTCCTGCTTCAGAAACAGCGATTATCACCAATTCACCAACCACAAACACATAGAATCCTCCCTTAAGCAGGTGATGTCTCTTATACATACAGAACAAGCATTTGTCAGTAGTGTAATCTCTGTGAGAGAAACTGTACGAACATTGCAGGCTTCTAGAAATATATTTGAACTGTTTCATATGTATAAAGCCTTTTTATAAAAAAAAAAACTGTGTGTCACTGGATTATCCTGTAATAAAATACTGTCTTGTTAACTACTATGGCTTTTTAAAGCCATAGCACTCACACAGAAACCAAGGGCACACATACACGCTAGGCTCCATCAGCCAATGAATCTGTCTTTTCCTCCCATACGTGTTCCTGTTACAGTTAGAGCTGCATTATTTCCTGTCAGGTGATCTCGGAGGGCGCACACAGCCCATCACAAAATGGTGGCTCAAGAGAATGGGGATGTAAAAGGATGTTTTTAAACAGGTGACCAGTAAATTTTACCTGTTGATGGGTTGCTATGGATTATTGCTCCTGGGCAAACTTGGTGCCTTTTATTACATATCCCCTTTTGTTGAGAAAGTATAGTTCTCCTTTATTATTTATGCTTCTACCACTGCCCCGCTGCTGCAGCAGACTCAACTCTTCTCCCCCTGCAGTCACTTCTGCACTAAACATTTCAATTCAACAGTATAACTAATACAGACATTTATTAGACATGGTGTTTTGCTTTTCCCTGTGCACTATGAATAACAGGGTGATTTGTTTCCCACTATTGTGTTTTTTTTTTCTATCAAGGGAATCATTAACTGGAACTGTGTAAACATGTAAGCTATTGTGTACTACAACTACCATCATCTGGTACAACATTTTATAGCCCAGAAATACAGAATCAGATCTGATTTAAAGGAGAACTAAACCCTAAAAATAAATAAGACTAGGAATGTCATATTTTATATACTAAACTAACTGCACTAGCCAGAAGCACCTTTATAATAGTAATCACATAGGTCTCTATAATAGTAATCATACAGGTCTTTGCAGTTGTCACAGGAGCTCCCCATCTTGGATTCTGTTAGAACTGTCCAGGACATAAACTGATAAGAAGAAAAGAAGATGGGGAGCTACTGGAGGGCATATTTGGAAGCACAGATCTTCCCTGCTAAAGGGCTGTGGGTGCCTTGGGCTGGTACAGAAGCCCAAAACATAATGTACAACATTATTTAGTTAGGCTTCAGTTCTCCTTTCAGGCAGGGGTCCCCGGTGCCGGGCCGTGGACTGCATGGTACTGGGCCGCCGCAGTTCCCCGGGAACCCAATACGGCGAACACAGAGAGGCAGAAATCCAACGCGCTTCTCAATGAAAGGTACAAACGAATGCGGCGCTAGCAAGAAAGATAAGACCGCTCCTGCGCAACCCCCCCCCCCCCTCCCCGGTCCGTGGAAGGTTTTTTTTATCTTGCAACCGGTCCTTGGAGAAATAAAGGTTGGGGACCCCCTTTAAGGTACCAGTGGTCCCAGGGAAAATATCTCAATGGTAGGCCCATATAGGTGCCACAAGTAGGACTGGAGAACTTACATAGCACGTAAGGTCCAGGTGCAAATCTCTGGACTAACGTCATTGAGAATGGATACACTGTTAATATAAATATTGTACCAGTTTTTTGTTAAATAATATACCTGCGGAACATATGTTCAAACAGAAAGTTAAAAAGAATAATTGGTTGGTTTTGCTGAGCTCTTTCAGCTAATTGATATGAGATGAAAAGGTGTAATGTTTGAATATTTGGTCCGTTACAGCCCACCTTATAACAAGACTTGCACCAGATAAGAGCAAAACCAAAAGAAAGAGATATAACGTACTTTGTGCACAAGCAGGAAATCACGGAGGGGGGGTTACAAGAGTACATCTACTACATCTTGCAGGTAAAACCAGGAAGATTTAAGGGGCTGAATATATTAGCCCTATTATTCCAAAAGTTATTTATATATGCTTTTCATATAAAAGTGTGTGTCACTTTTGGCAGTTAATATATTCAAACATAATGGTGAGTTAATGGGCAGACTATGTTTGTAAGAAAATGAAGAATGATTTGGTAGACTGCAAAAGGTATTTAATTGAATTTAAATATAACTGAAAGGAAGTAGACTGGATACAAAACCCAGTCAGTTATACATTCCTTCTATAAACAGCTGTGAGCCAAACTAAAACAGTATATGACCACATATCATCCCAAGATACACAGATCAGGATTAAGGTATACAAACAGTAAAAACTTAAATCAGCTGAGTACTAAATATGTGCACAGGAACTAAAACCTTTTTGGTAGCACACACTGAACACCTGATATAAACAGGAAACACATAAAAATATATAAACTTGAAAATAAATCCTTTTTGTTTTTTTCATATTTATTTTCGCAAGTGCATTGCATGGATTCTTTATTTGTTCTCGCATTTACATACACATAAGCAGATGCAATAAAATGCTTACCAACAATTTAGGCACTCTTTGATTTCAGATATCCAGGAATTCAACTGCTGGTCATCCCCCGCTTCAAAAATGACTTCAGTTGCGTTTGCCTAAAAAACAGGAGAAAATTTATCACCAAAACCGAAGTTAATTTATCCACATTAAAAGATGTTAATTATAGTTTGGCTCTGAGAACCACAAGACTCAGTCACATGTAGCTACCCCTGTACAGGTATGAGGCCTATAATAAAGAATGCTCGGGACCTGGGGTTTTCTGGATAGGGAATCTTTCCGTAATTTGGGATCAAGTACAAGGTACAGTTTTATTATTACAGGGAAAAAGGAAATCATTTTTAAAAATTAGAAATTAGAAACAGCTGCTCAGCTCATTCCGCTCTGGTGTCTGTATTGACAGGCACTGTGTTGCCTGGGTGCAGACACATGGAGCAGATTTTGGAGCATCAATTTTTTGCTCCAAAATCTGTGCAGACACCCACCAGAGTTGGCAGAGGAGAGTGGTTTGGCTGTTTCTCTGCATGTGTTTATCACAGGTATATCTGGAAGAGATTACATTTTACAATTAGCTTTAAATAAAAACTAAACCCTAAAAAAATTAATATGGCTAGAAATGCCATATAATTTATTACACCAGCCTAAAGGTTTAGCATCTCTATAGTTGTAATGATCCATGACTGTAAAGTTGTCACAGGCGCTACCCATCTTGGATTTTATTAGAAATGTCAGTGATATGCACATGCTCAGTGTGCTCTGAGCGGATATTGAGAAGCTAAGCTTAAGGGTTGTCACAAATTGACAGAACATGCTGCGTTCCACCTGCATTCAGCATTTATATGAATAATTCTACCTCTGCTTGATGATTCAGTACTGAACGTTTGCCAGTGCTGTTAAGAATTTTCCAACCACCCCGACTGAAGAGATGATTGATATCAAATGCCTTTGCCGATATCCGTCGCCTCATCTCCCTCAATACAATTATACCAATATAATATCTGTATGTGTATGGCCACCTTAACAGATGAATTGTGCGTTTTCTTTTCAGTGCACTGGCTTCAAAATGTGTGTGCATTGCTTAGAGGAAACATTGGTTCTGTGGGTTTTATTATTATTATTATTAACATTTATTTAAAAAGCGCCAACATATTGCACAGCGCTGTACAATAAGTGGGTTTCATACATTGGACATACAGAGTAACATATAAAGCAATCAATAACCGATACAAGAGGTGAAGAGTGCACAAAGAAGAGTCTGAAAAGTTTTTATACAGTCCTAAAAATATGCACGAAGCAGGGAGCAAGATTATACTAAAATCCCAACACATTGACAAACAAGGAGAATAAAAAAAGATAAGACAGGTATACTGAGTGGGAATATCAAGAAATCTCTGCCATCGCCCCTTGCTCAGAGACTGCTCAAAATCGCCCGCTGTGCAATTATCCTATTAAGGGCTCTAAACGCTATAGCATTAAAAACTCTAGGCTGCATATAGGACTTGGGAACAATGTAATGGTTATTAAGTGGCCCAAACAGCACAATTGGCATGGTCCTTAAGTGGGCCAGAACTACTGCATTTTTGAAGCAAGGAAAAACACAAATAGGGGAATGTGATAAAAGTCTGCCCAGGTGTAGTAACCATAGCAACCAATAAGATATTGTAAGATAAGATATTGTCTAAGATATTAACTTAGTCCTTCCCCACTGAATTATTTTATATGGGCATCCATACCTTGAGCACAAAGGTGTTGGCATTGTCAGGCATTTCTAGGCGACTGCATCTCCGGATCTCCTGAATACTGCAGCATGAAACCTTTAGCTTTGTTCTAGGGCACTGCAAGTAAATAAAAAATAAACAGAGCTGCAAAATCAGTGTTAAAGTGAAACTAGAAAGGTTGAGATTTGATAAGAGTCCTATTTGTAATTCAGTGAAAACCATATGCCCGCATTTCAGCATACAGATATTACTTTTGAAAGTATCAGTGACTACCTCCAGCCTCTCATTATGACTGGCTTTAACAGAATGACTTTTATTGTAAATGAAGACAGCAAAGCTTGTGTTCTAAATATTCATATTTACACAGGTTGATGTGCTTGCGTTTTCTTAGAACTAGATCCTACCATTTTATTGGCTCTTCACAGCACTGTCACTAAATAGAAAAACTATGGTTGCCACCTGTCTATTCAGTTCAAAACTTCCTGCCTGGTTTCTCCAGGTTGAAAAACCAGGCAAAATAACCAACATCATGGTCAACCCACAAACATCACTGGCCTGCCCACAAGACTCATTATTCCATCCTGATGTCATCAACCCGCCCACTGACATCACAGACCGCCCCTTAGTTAGAATTGAGTCAGACAAAGGTGGCAACCCTAAACTGAAACGACAACAAATGCATACAACTGCACAATGCCACATTGAAAAGAAGTCTAAATACAGACGCAGTAATAGAAACAAATAAAACATCACATATGCCACATTTTAGAGGACTGTTCAGTGGAGAGAATTGCAAGCTGTACCATTCACATAACAAATACCACTTTACTTCTTCCTATTTCCCATGCCATTTAAAGAGGAGAGATGAATACATTTGCATTTTGAAGGTATTCATCATATACAATAGAACTGCACCTAAATTTGTGACTTTATATAAACAGTTTCACCCGTGCTCTAAAGTACGTGTCTGTGCACATAATTACATTTAGGTAGAACTCAGATAAATACTAAACCTTGTCCGCGCTTGACAAAAGAAAATTAAATTTAAATTTATTAACAATAAGTGAAAAGATATTAATTAATCACCTGTAAACCTAAATTACTCCACAATAAAGTCCCCACACCAAAATATGTGTGATAAAATCAAGTGACCAGCCGCCTTCCTCCAAAACTAATCCCCTTTCAAAAACAAACTTATTATAAAGCAGAGTTGGCGCTCATACAAAACAAACCACCATGTGTAGTGAATTAAATCAAACAATTAATATTTATTGATTAGTTACAATAAAAAAATTTCACACATAAATACATATTGCATTTAAAAAAATAAATAAAGTGCACCGATACATAAAAAGATAGTCAGGAGTTCATTTTTAACCTCGAATGAATTAATGAAATAAGACCTAACAATTCATAATTGGATGGAAAAGGTGCAATATAAATAATCAGAGAGAATGGTTTAAGAACAGGCCCGTACAATTAGTCAGAATACAAATGCAAGTAATAAATTTCATTGAAATATAGGCTAAAAAATGGGTAGGAAAACCACCAAACGGACTGGGTAATTGCACATGTACATAATCCTTAGTTACAAAAATAATTGCGACTTTAACAATGTCCAGCAAATGGTAAAATACAAACAAATCCCTATAGGGAGCTCGCTCCAAAAATTAACACCCAGTTGGGGAAAGGCTAGCAAATGTAATGCTAAGGGTGAGTGCTCAAACTCGAGGCGTATAGGTTAGAATGTGACACTAGCACATCTATACGCCTCGAGTTTGAGCACTCACCCTTAGCATTACATTTGCTAGCCTTTCCCCAACTGGGTGTTAATTTTTGGAGCGAGCTCCCTATAGGGATTTGTTTGTATTTTACCATTTGCTGGACATTGTTAAAGTCGCAATTATTTTTGTAACTAAGGATTATGTACATGTGCAATTACCCAGTCCGTTTGGTGGTTTTCCTACCCATTTTTTAGCCTATATTTCAATGAAATGTATTACTTGCATTTGTATTCTGACTAATTGTACGGGCCTGTTCTTAAACCATTCTCTCTGATTATTTATATTGCACCTTTTCCATCCAATTATGAATTGTTAGGTCTTATTTCATTAATTCATTCGAGGTTAAAAATGAACTCCTGACTATCTTTTTATGTATCGGTGCACTTTATTTATTTTTTTAAATGCAATATGTATTTATGTGTGAAATTTTTTTATTGTAACTAATCAATAAATATTAATTGTTTGATTTAATTCACTACACATGGTGGTTTGTTTTGTATGAGCGCCAACTCTGCTTTATAATAAATTTAGGTAGAACTCCATATTTAACTCCATTTCAACTGCCACTTTTCAACTGCCATGTATTTTATTTCCGAATGGACACAGCACTTGCAGGGGTTTGATCAAAAAGTAAAAATATCCTTTATTGGTGCAAACAAATCGACGTTTCGGTCACAACTCCTGGACCTTCCTCAAAAATCTTTTTGGTTTGGTTTATTTTAGCCAGATGCAGGGTGAACAATGATAGAAAATTTGCCCAATGTTTATAACTTTGTCTGAGGATACAGGGTCATGGAGTATGCGGCTCAATACACTATCCCAATTTCATCTCTGGAAAAGGTGGGTATTCGGACAAGAGCTATAATCTCTCAGTGCGTAGTTATAGTGATGCACTTCTATAATTCTTATCCGAAGAGACAACCACAGGTCCTTGAGAATGTGTCCAAACATCTCTGTCCACAGATCACATTAGCTTCTAATTATTCATTATTTTTACCATCACTTTTTATCACTTGTATTTGCCACGTTTAAGGGCACTGGCACACAGGGAGATTAGTCGCTCATGATAAATCTTTGGGCAAAATGCCTTCCCACTGGCAACAATGTGAATCGCTGGTAGGATGGCATATGCGTTGCTTTGGTTTTCCAATGTTGCCCAAAGTTTCCATGTGAGGCAAAAAAACAGGGCCCTTAAATTAAAAGTCAAATAAAGGGCCCTTACAACTAGGCTTTCAGTTATTTAAAGGAGAACTAAACACCCCAGAGGCAAAGGCCCTCCCCTGCTCCGTCCTCGCATAGTGTATTATATGGAAAAGTGGCCCTCTCTAGAAACCTATAGATGCCAAGTTACACAGCGTACTTCCCAGGTGCCATCCTCTAGGTCTTCTGATTTTGCCAGCAAATTCGCTGACACGGAGCTTTCTGGTGCATGCGCAGTTGGAACTAGTCCGTGATTACCCGATTTAACTGTTCACGTGCGAGAAAGCTCTGTCCATCAGCAAAGTGAAAAAAAAGAGGATCTGAAGATCCAGAATACTCCTCCTATGAATGAGCAAGGAGGGGGCCAATGAAGGGTAGCTGATGGGGCTTTTGCCTGTAGAAGGGGGTTTAGTTCTCCTTTGAGGTTGAGGGCACACAGAGCTACTAGTAGCAGCAGCTACAAAAATAGACAATCCTGATCATTTACGAATAATGGTCTCTACGTGTGTAGCAGAGTCAATTCTCAGTACTGTCTATAGCAGGGGCTTTTAAATAGCTCCGTGTGTCTTCACCCTTAGGGCAGTGGCACATGGGAAGATTAGTCGCCCCGCTACAAATCTTTGTTGTCGCGGGCGACTAATCTTCCCACGATGCCATCCAACCAGGTAGAATGTAAATTGGCGGTGCGATAGCATACATGTCGCTGCGATGTCCCTGCAGTTGCCGGAAGTTGTCTTGAGAGAAAACTTAAGGCGACTGCGGGACATCGCATCGGCGCATATGCCATCCCACTGGCGATTTACAGTCTAGCCGGTGGGATGGCATTGCAGAGAGATTAGTCACCCATAACAACTAATCTTCCCATGTACCACTGCCCTTAATCCTGTTCTATTTGGGACTCTGAAAGAGACCAGATTATAATCATAAAAAGAGAACAAGTGGCAGCATGATCTAAGCATGCCAAATTTGCACTGACCCTCGCTGATAAGTCTAAAATATTATCAAACTATGATATAGTTTCATATCCTGATCAAAACCGGTCAGAGCCGATAAACATGATATAGTATCAAATATGCAGGAAGGAAGCTTTTTATTCCATCTGACAACCCACTTAATAGATATAGGACTTATAGAGCACAAAATAAAGATTGTATCTGTTTCCTAAATTGGTGGAGTGAACAAACCCAATTTGCAAGATTAGAATGGTCTTTTGGACCCTCCAAAAACATCTGAACCACAGTTTAAAAAAACTAAGGAATAAGGCAATTTTTACAACCCGAAGAGCTTAATACAAGCAAAAAGTTGGACCACTGTGAACCACAGAATACAATGATTTCCAAATCAATTAAGCCATATACTTAATCACAAACAGTACAAAGAAAAATATATGCTTATTAGTTATAGCTATTGTATATAAATATAGATGATAATATTATGAGTGAAAAACAGTGCATGCAATATACCAATGTTTTGATCAGTTCAAATCTAAAGCACCAGCCCAGCATCAAATTATTATCATAATTATTATTTTCCGGTATGAATCTTGCAATTGTATACAGGACTTTCCATAGCTTGTAACACAGACAAGAAGCATATGCATAACAGTTAGCCAGTGTCTATTGACAAAAAATCAGTGGAATGGTTACAGGTTGGCGACTGGACTCCCTGCATGGCATTCAGTTTGTCTGTCCCCTACAGACAAACCACATCCCTCTCCATTTAAGTCTATGCTTCGGTGTAAGAAGCCCTTTGTGAAATACTGAGTGTTGTCCTTTTTATTATTAGTATTATTATTATCCTTTAGAGTGTGCAGGTGAATAGGATTAGGTTTCTAGTGGATACAGGGATCATTTCATGACGCACTCCTTCTTTGGTGCCTACAAATCCAACAGTGCAAATCTGACCCATTCATGCCAGACAGGAAACTTCACAATACAAGAAAAACATGTGTTTTTGCAGATATTCATGCAAAATATTCATGAGAAAGCCAGGAAAGGAAAGGAAAACAGAGAAAGGGTTAATGGTGTGAAATGAGGAAAATCATGTCAGTGCTAAGAGCCTACAGTGTCTCTGGATTATTTGCTTTACACTACATGGGAGGAAGAGGCAGAAGCCTTGCTTTCAAACCACATTTTTTGTCCTTTTTGGGAAGTATATGTCTTTGATTAATTGGAGAGGGTTTGGATGAAAAGAAACAAAATCCAGACGTGGGTACATTGTGTTGGACAACACAGTTACATATGAATTAAAATGTACTATAGAGAACAATCCTACCACGTCCTCCTACACCCTACTAATACAAACGGCTGGGAAAGCTTCTCCATTTTTGTTTCTCTAAGCTATTTTTCTTTTTTTAATTTAAAACTCAGCGAATATTAACCCTATTTATAAGTAAGGATTATCTTTAATAGCTTTGCACTAAAAAGCCAGAAAAGTACACTGGCATTGGTAATCACTGACACTGGTAAAATGCATTTAATGACTTTTGCCAAGATGTGGTATATAATAATAATAATGCGAAAACATTACAGTGGCTGCCACGTACTGTTGTACATGAATTCATACAGTCATGCAAAAACACAAGGCTACTAAGAATATTTTATGCCCCCATATTTTTTCTTGGGTGACCCAACATCACTTAGATGTTTAGTGATACTCCTTATAAAACACCATGGGGCAAAGGAAGCAGCTTTAACAGAACATTCCATTATATCATACCATATTAATTTTGTAGAAACTGGAAATTTTATCAGCTAATGCTCCTTTTTGATTGGTGGATGCCACAACGGCCCGTGTGAAAAGGAGCTGCAGTGGATCCAAGAAGATCAATGCTATTTGGCCAACTCTGCAGCCAGAATGCACAATATTCAAGTTTGGTCCACGGTCCTGGCCAAACCGGGTCCACGAATCCATGGTCCCACCCAAACCAAATCTATTTTAGCATAAATTAGCATATGCTAATTAGCATTAGGAAAGGGTAAAATGGTCAGGGAAAAATTTTTTCCGCTGTGTGCGCAGATTTTTAACCCCTTCCAATCCTAATTAGCATATGTTAATTAGGATTTGGTTCGGAATTCAGACGAATCCTTCAGGGTGCAATTGGGGTTCAGCCAAACCCAAAAAAGTGGGTTTGGTGCATCCCCTATTGTAACTCTAATTTTAACATTTATTTATAAAGCGCCACAATATTCCGCAGCGCTGTACAATAAGTGGGTTTCATACATAGGACATACAGAGTAACATATAAAGCAATCAATAACCGATACAAGAGGTGAAGAGAGCCCTGCCCAAAAGAGCTTACAATCTACAACTAACCTATGTATACTTAATACCAAGGCATGATGCATGGATGAACTGCTCTTGTTCTTTGTCTCTTTCACAGGGGGCACATGTCCTAAGATTACTAAATCTACTCCTGCTAAAAGGCAGATAAGGTAGTTGGAGAGCAACCAGAAATATATATTTTTTTAATTTAGATGAAAGTGTCCCTTTAACCTGGTTTAATCATGTGCTAATACAACAGCCGCCCCCAGTCTGTCTCTTTCTCTGCAGCTAGCATCACTCTCTATTCCTTTCATTTAGATTAAGCCAATTAGCATGATTCATTAGAAATTAGTAACAGAGACAAAGAAAAGAACAGGCAAAAAAAAGTTTACATATTACAAGACAACACGAATAATAAAATTATAGCAATTAAACACTATAGAGATAATATTAAAGGAAGCTTTAGCACAATTTTGACTGGTATTGTTAAATTGGGTACATGCAGGCTAAGCTGCCCTAAAGCCTATTTAACAAATGGACTGGCCAGTAGAGACCCACCAGTGGGCAAACAGAACTACATTTCCCAGCATCTATTGCCATCTATGTCTCTACTGTTCTAAAACAGCTGAAGTCAAAAGATCTGCATTCCCGTTTCCACAACATACCTCCGAAAAGCATAGCCAGCATCCAGCAGAAATGCTCCTAATATACCCTTTCTAACCATTTCCACAGGAAATCAATGTCTCCAGAATATGCTGGTCTGCATTCTGAAACATAAGCTAGAATGTTGTTCCAAAACTGTGTGTTACCTATGAGTAAAATGACTTCTGCACTTTCTATGAGAAACAGTCCTGTGGGACATTATTGGGCCTTCACTTCAATTTGCTGGCAGTCAAAAGGGTTAAGAAGAATGGACTTTGCTTTTAGACAAATCATCTCTTCAAAGGGCCCCGAGGTAATGTTTCCAATTAATGGAACAAAACGGATGTGTTCCACTAATACTCCCACTGTGGGAATAGCTAGATTCTTTACAGAAAAACATGTTGATCGCTGTAAAACGGAGATTTACTGACTTAACCCATTACCCCCTCAAAATGATCCAAGCAACAAGCATATGGACCAGTTTGGTTCAAGGAAATATGGGTTAAATCATAGCTACTACATGAGAATATTGGGAGTTTTCATAAAATATGCTGGGAATAGACATTTCTCTGTCAAAACCAGATGGAGAGGGCCTAGCAGAGCTCAGTCATTCCTTCCATTTTCTCCTTTTTGCTGCTGACCCAGCACCTCTCAAACCCAACTCAGAGGCCTTCACAGTCTGCCTTTAATTCAGTTACAAGTATTACAAAGCTCTTAATAGAAGTGCAGTACCATGTCTTATAAAATATAACGTTCCTGCAACTGCACTTTTATTTTGGCCTGCATTAGCCACAGTTGCGGTTGGTATCATTTCCAACATTCAGTGCGAATGCAGGTGCAACTGTGCTTAATACAGAATGCCTATGCACGGGCAGTCACGTAAAGTTTCCTCCTGCAGGCAACTTCGCGTGACTTAAGAAAATCAAAGCAATACGTAGGCCTTTCCACCAGAGATTGCCTCTGTTGTCGGTGGAAGGGCATCTTGGAGCTATTAGTTACCTGCGTTAGCAGTAACCTATCGTACATAGGCAACTAAATTGCTCCATCAGACAATAGCCTTAGTCACGGATACTTTTCCTACAAAATCACTTATGGCAAATGCTTATATATCTCTGAGCGTGACATTAGCCTTCACCTTTGCACAAGACATTAAACAGATTAATGGCCTTTGCTGCTAGATTTACAGTATGGCTGCAAGAACTAAAGTCATGGGAAATGTGCTGAACTGATAAGGGTTTCTATCGTGCGCTTTTTACTGGGAGTCAGAAAGCATGATTAGGGTGAGAATAGAACATCACAGAAGCAGATCAGTATCACCAAGCCAACTGTTAACTTTCCACTGGCAACAAATTTGGCCAGCATCAAACCAACATATAATATAATTAACAGCATCCGTTTAGAGAATTCACATGACTGTCACAATATTCTTTGCTTAGGGAAGTGCTGTGCTTAGAAGCGCAGATTCTAAACTGGGTGTTACCATGCAAACTTAACCTTTCAGTTGCTGCCCAGAGTGGCATTGTCACACGCAACAAAAAATTAACAAAATAAAAGTACTGTATCTAATAAATTGGTGCCCTTAACATACTGATACCAATGGTGTTCAGGAATGTTCTTCCTACATACAGGAAAGAACTACAAACCTATGACCACCCAACATAAGACAATTACAGGCAGCAAAAAGTTTCCCTGGGAAAATGATTCCAGACAGCATTGATCCAAGCAGGCAGGACTGTATTCTCACAATTACAGTGGTCTGTTGCAGCCAATTCTAACAGGGAAAAGGGACACACATATGGTAGCTGGAAATGAGATTACCAAACTGTGGGCAGTAAGGTATGCAATGCATTACACAGAGTTTTAGAACAGTTCAAGTTCATAATCATATGGCTACTTGGTTTTCTGATCTTTTAAATCTATTATAGCAGAGCCAGCTGAAGTACTTCACCTGTTTATCTACTGCTAAAAACAGTATGTGTCTAAAAATCTGTAAGGTTATCTCCCTATGCTACTGTAAAGCTTCCATTATGAGCCAATCAGTGTTTCACTCAACTCAAACTAGGCTAATAAACGGGCAAAAACTGGATTGAGGGTGTAGCATTGTTAGCGTAAATCTTGTTTTAAAGAGATACTGACACCTGAAATTAAACAGTTTATTAAATATATTATAACACTGTCTTTGCATTAGCTTTTTATAATTTTGCTGTAAGGGCTCTGGCACACGGGGGAGATTAGTCGCCCGCGATTTAACTCCCTGTTCGCGGGCGACTAATCTCCCCGAGTTGCCTAGCCCTGCCATCCCACCGGCGAACATGTAAGTCGCCGGCGGGATGGCAGACGCGGCGGCGCGATTTCGCGCAAATCGCCGAAAAAGACTCGCGAGTCTTTTTCGGCGATTTCCGGAAATCGCCCCGCCGCGTCTGCCATCCCGCCGGCGACTTACATGTTCGCCGGTGGGATGGCAGGGCTAGGCAACTCGGGGAGATTAGTCGCCCGCGAACAGGGAGTTAATCGCGGGCGACTAATCTTCCCCGTGTGCCAGAGCCCTAAGTGTACTTCCTAATGCTTTTACATTACCCATCAGCTCCCCCAAGTTACTCTTTTAGGAGGCTGCCATATTTGAGTTTCCGTAGTCCGTTAGCATCAGAAATTCTAAACGTCAGGTTGAAAAGAGACAGTAAGGTTTGCAAAACTGTCAGGGTTAGGAAAATTAAGTAATAATTACTTACAAAATTCAACATTTTAAAAAGTATTTTTTTTTTGTGTCAGTATCACTTTAAAAAGGAATCCATTATGTTTTGTGCTTATATATGGTTATGTATTCCTTTTCATAATGGAGAGGAATGTTTTTCTGTCATATACTAAACTGCATGTTACTATTAGAAAAATAATTTGGTAGTCTGGTAACCAGTCCGGCTGTATTGTCCAAGGATATATGTTTTATTGCACCTTTGACACATGAAGATGTAACTCCTGTAACAAGTGACTAGCTGTACCTTAGGATTACTAGCATGGGAATCATTTATGTTTGTCTTTATACCAAAAAGAGCTTATAAAGAAATAGAGAATTTTAGTAGCCGAGAGCCATACTCAACACTAGGGGGCATTGGGAAGTTACAGTATACCTTAAGACAGGTATACATTTTTGGCCACCTGCACGCTCAGACAAATCTTACTGATCTAATTATTTGCCCTGGGGGTCAATGATCTATCATACAGTGGAGCCTATGGAAGCCATTAGATAAAGACTGTAAAAAGACTCAATACACCTATGCAGGTTTCATCTAATGTGATTTTCAAATATGGCTAATTTTCGGACAGATATTAGTCATGGAGGATCAGCGGTGGGCCACACAAACAGGTCAATAAACTCACAACTTGGTCTGAAGGGACAGAGTTGGCAGTTTTTATCAATTCATGCATGGGCAGCTTAAAAACAAGCAGAGAAAGAAGAATAGGAGGGCTTATACGGACAAATATAAGTCCCAGACAGGCCTGCCCACCAATACCTGGCTCAATATTGGGAACATCTGGGAAGGTTTGAAAATCCCCTTGGAAAAGGACTGCATCGGGGCAAATGCAGTCATTGTCTGTCAGGCCTCAATAGGTCCCAGTGTAAGATCCAATTGCTGGCCCATCAACGCAATTTAGCCTACGTGTGTGGCTGGGGGCAGAATTATCAAAATGTAAGTTTAGTGCTTACATCATACTCTACTTATACTCCATTTATTCCTATGGGATTTTTAGAAACTCACCATTTGATGGGTGAGTTTCTATGTACAGGTATCCGGAAACCCATTATCCAGAAAGCTCCGAATTACGGAAAGCCCGTCTCCCATAGACTCCATTTTAATCAAATAATTCAGAATTGTAAAACTGATTTCCTTTTTCTATGTAGAAATAAAACGGTACCTTGGAATTGATCCCAACTAAGATATAAATAATCCTTATTGGATGCAAAACAATCCTATTGGGTTTAATTAATGTTTTATTGATTTTTTAGTACACTTAGGGGCTGATTTACTTACCCACGAACGGGTCGAATGGAGTCCGATTGCGTTTTTTTCGTAATGATCGGTACTTTGCGATTTTTTCGGATTCTTTACGAATTTTTCGGATCCAATACGATTTTTGCGTAAAAACGCGAGTTTTCCTATCCATTACGAAAGTTGCGTAAAAAGTTGCGCATTTTGCGTAGCGTTAAAACTTACGCGAAAAGTTGCGCATTTTTCGTAGCGTTAAGTTTTAACGCTACGAAAAATGCGCAACTTTTCGCGTAAGTTTTAACGCTACGCAAAATGCGCAACTTTTTACGCAACTTTCGTAATGAATACGAAAAACTCGCGTTTTTACGCAAAAATCGTATTGGTAACGAAAAATTCGTACAGAATCCGAAAAAATCGCAAAACATACGAAAAAGTCGCAAAATGTTCGTTTTCAAGTCGGAACTTTTCCAATTCGGGTCGGATTCGTGGGTTAGTAAATCAGCCCCATAAGGTGTTGAGATCCAAATTACGGAAAGACCCCTTATCCGGAATACCCTTGGTCCCGAGCATTCTGGATAATGGGTCCTATACCTGTATTAAGCTCTAAACTAACATTTTGATAAATCTTCCCCTTAGTGATGTAGCAAAACTCGACTTGGCCACACACATGTAGGGCCAAATTTAATCTTGCAGTATATGGCCACCGTTATACTTTGCCAAAAATACAACACAGGGAAGGAATTGTGACACCATGATTTCTCATAAGTTATAATTTTTTTCTTCTACTTGCAAAGTGGACAAAAAGCGCAAGAACCAAGTGTAACAACGTCTCCGGATTGTGAAATAGAGGAGATGGAAAACCCTTTCACATTCTGTTTCAACTTTTTAATCTTTAACATAAGAATTCTGTAGGAGTAAAATGTATGTGAAAGTCAATACCTACACATATTAACTTTAGCAAAGAACATGATACCCAAGAACTAAATAATGTATTCAGGGATACATGATAAAGCACATCGGCGGTGGTGAAGAGATACTACATTGGTGAATAAAAGCCCAGAAGATGAGTTAAGATGGCCATACACGCACTGATATAATTGTATGAAACTATGTTTTGGGGACCTACATTACATTTCCGGGAAGTCACTTTAGTACTATTGCTG